>NC_135317.1:94934755-95251871 GCF_048772815.1 Callospermophilus lateralis | reverse complement strand
GGGTTCGATTCTCAGCACCACATAAAAATAAGTAAATTGAATGGAGGTAGTGTGTTCATCTATAGCTAACAACAACAACAATAATTTTTTTTTAATTAAAAAGAGAAGTTCAAATTCCCTACCTATTCTTCAAGGCCTCTGTGACCCAGCTCTTGCCCACTCTCCGGATTCTTCTCTCCCACTTGCCACTTAGTATCTCCACCTCACCTCACTGGTCTTCTTTCTTCCTTTCAAATATTTCAAGCTTATTTCTACCTCAAAGCATTAACACTGCTTTTCCTTCTTGTCTGACAGTCACTCTCCTCAGAATTTAAGCACAGATCTTGCTCCCTTACTTCTCTAAGTTTCCTCAAATTTTCTCTCATAGGAAAGCCTTACCTGTCCATCCTACCTAAAATAGTATCTCCAGCCCCCATCCCTTCACCCTAATAAACTTACTTCCAGGCACTCACCATTGCCGGAACTAACATATGTGCTTACCTATAAGTCTCTTTCCTTTCACAAGGAGTAGTATTGTTCATCATTTTATTCCCATGGTCTAGCATGATACTTGGTTTAGATGGCAATGTAATAAACATTTATTTACTAAATAAATGAATCAATATTTCCTTATGAATATTTTCAACATTTTTCTAGAATTAGAGATATTTCTGGATCACAGAATGTATGCATTTTCAACAAGGCAAGGAAGTTCTAAATTACTCTCCTAAGTATTTGTACCAATTTATGCTTCTACTAGCAATATAGTTAAGATTTCTTACTTCCCTAGTTCCTTGCCAACACATGAGATTGTTAGACTTAGAAATTTTTCTGCCTAATGGATGTTTTGCTTCTATTTTTCAGATTACATATTTTCTCTTATTTTTCTATCAGGTTGTTTTCTTATTTATGAAAGTAATTTATATTGTCTGAATACTAATGCTTTGTTTTATATATATATTTTAAAATTAACTTCTCCCAGGCTATTCAAAATTTTCTTTGAATTTTATTTATGGGATATTTTATCAAGCAGAATTACTAAATATGGAGTGTATAAATTTATTAAGCTTTTCCTTTGTAATTTGTTGATGTCACATTTAAGTAATCCTTCCTCTGTGATTGAAAATGTGTTCTCCTATACTTCTAAAACTGAATAAAGTTTTTTAAATTTTGTTCCAGGTTTAGATCTTTTTCATCTGGAATTTAATTTATAAAAGTTCTCAAATTATAGTAAGAGGAAAGTGGGAGTCTCTAAAGACTCTTTCAGGAGGTCTGCAATGTCAAAGCTATTCTGTAATATTAGTAAGATGTTATTTGTCTTTTTTAGTCATTCTCTCAGGAGCAGGGTGGGGGGGTCTTCCAGACGTTTAAAAATATGTAATGATGTCATCACTCTGATGATTAATGAAAAATGTGTGTTATTTGTTCATATGTGTTCTATAAATTTTAATTTCTAATATGATAGATATCAATGTATATAATTCATACAAACAAAAAAATCTATGAGGTCTTCAATAAATTTTAAGAATGTAAAAGAATCCTGATACCAAAAAACAAAAAATAACTGGTGGTAGAAGGTATGAGATAGAGGTCTAGCTGTACTTTTTTTTTGTACAGAAAATCAACATCCTCTGAACCTAATAGACTTTTAATAATTTCTCTATCAGATGTCAAATTCCCATATATACTTGTATCTACCTCATTGCTTTTTTTCATATCCTAACACTGCATTATCTAATTACTGTAGTTTTATAAGGAGTATTCTTTTCAGGGAGGTCAAATTACACTTTCTTTACTTATTAGAATTATCTTGGCTCTTTGTAGACCTTTTCTCTATATAAATAACTTTAGAATCAAGTTGTCAAGTTCTACAAAAAAGCCTTGTTGGGATTTTGATTGAAAGTGCAATGAATTATGGGTAATCATAATCCTTACACTGTTGATTTTCTGTTCTGTGAATTTAGTATTATGTACTTTTTATTACCATCTTCTTTTTTGCCCTTTGATATTCATAACATTCTTTATAATGGCTTTGTACATTTTTGTTAGGTTTATTCAATAGAATCTTATTGTTCCTGTTGCAATTGTAAATGTGATCTTTTCCTCCATTATTACATAGGTGTATGGATTTCCTACTTCTTAGGTATATATATGGAATTGCTATTGCTTTATCATAATGATCATGTATTTAACAACATTGCTCATTTATATAATTTTTTTTCTTATAGAGCCTCTTGGAGCTTCTAGCTAAGAAATTATATTACTTATAAATATATTTTACTTCTCCCAGCTAATCATCAAGTACCTTTTCATCTTGTCTTAAATACAAGGATTAGAACGAACGTGTAGTATAATGTTAACTGTAGAAGTCACAGTAGATTTGTCATGCCCTGACTCTAATAGGAATGCTTCTATAATCTCATTATTAAATATGTTTGAAGAGTTCATTTTGTTTATACCCATATTAAATTAATAGCCTAGTTAGCTAAGAGATTTAGTTTTCAATTATGGTTCTTAACTTTTTCATGCTTTATTTGTATCCAGTGAGAGGAGACTATGGGTCTTCTTCTTAGTGGAATAAGGAGGTAGATTCTAAATTGTTGCTCCATTTTTACATTTTTGGTAAACTATTTGTCCTCAATGTATTATGGTATTTACTGGTGGACAGGATAATCTGAGACTTCTGGGGCTAGATAACCGAGACCCATGCAGCTTCAGCTCTGTTTGCTGGAATACTTACTATTGGAGTCCAGAGCCAGCATGGAAGAAGTCTGATACCCTCTGGCCACTGTGATGAAGACATGTACAAGTATTCCAAGCTATTATCCCAGCCTGGCCCACACTTTGTTCCTCTAGATATGTGAATAAAAAATCTCCCAGCAGTTTCAAGTAACCATCTGTTGTTCAAGTCTTCTCATCCGGCACCCTGGACATTGTGAAGCAGAGTCAAGTTTTATCTGAAGTATTTTTCCAAATGGGTACTGTCAGTATGTTTTGGAGTGTTTTCTTATACAGCAATATATAGAACACATGAAGGACATATCTAATAGTTTCAGAAAGAAAGAAAAAAGGGAATGGTTGGAGAGATGATACTGGAAATTTTTCCTAAGGTTCTTGAAATAAAATTACATATAAAGTGCAAAACACTGAAAGTAAATTCCCACCTAGATGAACTGTAATGAAGATGCTTAACATTAAGGATAAAGAGAAAATTTCAAAAGCCATCAAAGAGAAAAACACAGATGACCCACAGGAGAATAATTAGATACCAGAGTTATCAGTAGCAAGAGAACCAGAAGCCAATTCAGTAACATCTCCAAAGCACTGAGGGGGAAATATTTAGAAACACTGATCTCTACATCTCACTATCCAGCCCCACCCCCAACCTTAAATTTTTATTGAAAGAACTACTAAAGGACATATTGCAACAAGAAAAAAAAAAGTGAAGCTAAGTGTAGTGCTGCACTCCTGTAATCCCAGCCTTTCAGGAGGCTGAGGCAGAGGATTGTAATTCAAAGCCAGCCTCAGTAATTTAGCTAGATACAAAGAACTTTGTGAGACTGTGTCCTCCCCACACCGCCCCCAAAAAAAGAAAGAAAGAAAAGAAAAAAAGTGAATTCAGAAGAAAATTGTAGCATTAAGTAAATAAATGGTAAATACAAATTTTAACAAATTAGGTTGATAAATATAA
The DNA here is from genome assembly GCF_048772815.1 of Callospermophilus lateralis. Classification (NCBI taxonomy): domain Eukaryota; kingdom Metazoa; phylum Chordata; class Mammalia; order Rodentia; family Sciuridae; genus Callospermophilus; species Callospermophilus lateralis. Next base: position 95,248,201 of record NC_135317.1, on the reverse strand, counting down.
TTATCAATTGATTGTGTGGCAATAGTTTTATGTTCTCATAAATATGAAACTAAAATTCCAGATAAAAGTAACCACTCTATGCATCAAGTAGCAAAACACAGTCTTGTTGGAGCAAAATGAGAGTTGTATTTTTAAAACTTCAGAAATTGCTAAGAAAGTAAACGGTTGAATTTGTACACCAAAGTTTCAAGAGTACCTTCTAAAAAACAAATAAAATAAAATCTACAGAGTCCAAATCAGCAGAGGTAAAAGAAAGGAAAATTTTAAATCATCAATCCAATGAAGACAGAAAGGGCAAATAAATAAGCAACAATAACCAACCCAGAAAGTGCTGTAAACAGAAAATCAAAAGTACATCAGAGAATAGTAGAGATAATTTCAAAGTGATTATACTCATGTGAATTGAACTTTTCAGTTAAAAAACATAAACTGTCGAGAACTTTTTTAAAAAGCAGCTATTTGCTATTTACAAAAGATGTGGTCATAATAAAATAATATAGAAAGGGAAGAATAAAGAAAGGAAAAATTTATGGCAAACAAATGCCAATAAAAAGAAAGTCAAAGTTTAATATTAGTATCAAAATAGTACATAGCAAAGAAAAATGAGTAAGGATAAATATAAATTACATAATGGTAAATATTAAAAAGTAAAAGAAATTCTGTGCAGCTAACCGTGATATGAAACTAAAATTAGGGCTAGGGGTATAGCTCAGTTGGCAGAATGCTTGCCTCACATGCACAAGGCCCTGGGTTCAGTCCTCAGCACCATTAAAAAAAAAAAAAAAAAAAAAAAAAAAAAACACAAAAAGAACTAAAATTAACAAAATTATAAGGAAAAAATTATTCCAACACCTACATTGGATATTTTAATATAATCTTAATTAGAAACTCACAGATTATATAAAAACTAACTTGAAAGATTGGCTAATTTTAATTTAATTTTCCTTGAACACAAATTGTAATTTGCAGCTCATTTATAAGTGATCCTTTTTTCTTTACTCTTCTACTTACTCCACCCATTTCCTATTTTAGTGTAGCTTCTTTGAAGACTTGAGAAGCCCTAGTCCAGAAGTAAGTAGCTCAAGACTCTGTCTCTCAGGGATACTGGGGACATGGTAGTCTGTTTACTGAGCTAGAAAACAGATTGGCCCATTTTGTGTGCACTGATTTTTCTGCTTTCTTCCACCACCCCAGCCAAGCAATTGTTTGTTTTGTGTGGCTTTATTACTGGGGATTGAACCCAGGGATACTTTACCCCTGAGCTACATCCCCAGTCCTTTTTATTTTTATTTTTATTTTGGGAAAGGGTCTTGCTAAGTTGCCCAGACTGGCCTCAAACTTGCAATCTTCCTGCCTCAGCCTCCTAAACCACTGTTTAGGTTTTTTAATACAGCCCAGGGTAGAAGTCACATTTTCCCCAAATCCCAGTTTTACACTGAAACTGATGAAGGCACTATAGCCTGTATGGGTTGCCTTTGATTGCCACCCCTCTGAAAGATTCGAATTCCCAGCCAGCTTCTACCTGTTTCCAGACACAGAAGACATTCAGAGCCATAACTGTAGCCCCACTAACCCAGTTGTGTTGCTCCTTTGTTTCTGATACCTAGAGATGATTATTATGATAATGAACCCAGAGATGTCTTTTCATTTTTTTCCTTATTGAAATTCTTGGAGAAGATATAGAAATTCAAAGTGTGAGCTCATAATATCATTTTGACAATTTTCCTGTGACATTCTGGAACTCTGTGATCTTGCTAACTTTGGCTTTACTTAGTAATGGGGATTCAGATTTCTTCTGTTCTCAAATGCCAGAAACTTATTTAGAATCTCCATAAATTTCCAGGGCTTCTGGCATGGGCTGGAGGCAGTGTATAGTCTCTTCTCTGACTATCTTACTATACACCAATCAAGAGAAATTTAAAAAATATATATTAAAAAAAAAAAAAAAAAAAAAAATATATATATATATATATATATATATATATATATATATATATAAACACACTGATGCTGAAATTCTTGCTCTAAAGTCATCAATCTTTGTCCTAAATTTCTTCAATCTATGCATTTTTTAAATCAGTATACGTGAATATCCCTAATCCAAAAATCCAAAATCTGAAATACTCTAAAATTCAAAACTTTTTGAGCTCTGTCATGATGCCACAATTGGAAAATTCCAGACCTCACCTCATGTTATGAGTTCTACTAGAAATGCAGGTGCACTAAAAATATTGTATAAAATTACCTTCAGGCTATATGTATAAGGTGTAGAAAACATATATGTATTTAGTGTTTAGGCTTCGGTCCTATCCAAAGATGCCTCATTATGTACATGTAAATATTCCAAAATCAGAAAAATATGAAATCTACAACACTTCTAGTTCCAATGATTCAGATAAAGGACACTTAATAGGACCAGAGTCACATCAGTATAATGAATTAAAGATGAGGTTAGGGTGGTAGAATGAAAAAGAAAATGTCATTAGATTCAGTAGAACAAACATAAAACATGATTAGTATTTTCAAATAGTTCAAAAAGTTTGAAAGAGCTGAGCTTGGTGGAGCACACCTGTAATCCCAATAACCGGGAGGCTGAGAAAGGAGGATTGCAAGTTCCAGGACAGCCTTAGAAAGTTAGTGAGACCCAAAGCAACTTAGTAAGAACCTATCTCAAAATAAACAATAAAAGGGCTGGGGTGTGGCTCAGTGGTAAAGTGCCTTGGGGTACAATCCCCAGTACCATAAACAAATTTTTCTGAAAGAATAAAAATTTATAAGTCATTGTTATATTTAATTTAAAGGTTTCTAAACTTATCTCAAGATCCTGACTATCTCTGTCTATAAAGTATAGAGTAGTTTAACAACTGTCTAGACTTCACTGTGCACTGTTCTTTGTTTTTGTTTTTTGGTTGTTTTTGCTCTGTTTTGTGGTGCTGGAGATCAACTCTGGTACCTCAAGTATGCACCTGCTTTGCTACTGAACTACAACCCCAACCAGTTTTTTGTTTTGTTTTTAAATGATGTTTTCATTCTTACTAAATATGTAAGAGTAGGGTGACAGTCCACTTTATATCCAAAGGCCAAATTCATTTATTTATTGTGGGAAGAGTTCTTACTATGTTGCCCAGGCTGGCCTGGAACTCAAGATCCTCCTGCCTCAGGCCTCTCCACCCAGTGGCTGGGATTACAATGTATCTGGCTCCAAAGATCAAATTCAAATGATACGTTCTTCAAAATGGAAATGCAAAATTTCTCATGGTGTATAGCAGGCTACTTGAACTGGATCTTAAATGGAATCATCATTGACTTAGACCATAACAGCAAAACTTGGGATGCCTCATTCAAAGGTTAAAGATTGCCGAGTTTGAAAATATATTTCCAGCAGCCACAAAGTCACTTTTCTTGCTTTTAAGATGGATTGAAGATCTAGATTCTTCTTGAAATCTCTTCTGGAAAGCAGGATGTATGAATGTCTAACAATATTATTATCACCAGGCAGGGTGCTTCTTTGCTCTTCCATCTCTTCCTCCAGATTTCAGGGTTTTCTTTTTTCTTTTTCTGCCTTTTTACTTGAAAGAAATAAAGAAAAAAAAAAAAAGAAGAAGAAGAGGAAGTAGGGGGGAAGGAAGGAGAAAAGGAAGAAAGGGGAAGGGGAAAGGAAGGGGAAGGGGAAAGGAAGGGTTGCAGTTCTTGACTGGTCACATTCCAGAGAAATGAGGAAATGCAGGTTGTTACATAACTGGGAGGGGCCAGGGTGTGCCTTAAAGTTGATGGAGGAGAGAATTATAAAGGTAAGAAAAGGCCAAAAAGGTTAAATACAGGTTTAGCTTTAGACTTTTCTGACTTCACTTGGTTCTCAGGTTAATCCCATCTTTCTCAGGCTGTGATGGTTCCCAGAAGTAGATTAAGAGCTGGTCTGTAATGTTAAAGTAGATAGAAAGGCAGACAAGAGCAAGAGGATGAGGGGATGAGGAATAGGCTCACTCCACCTTCAGTGATGAAAGCTCACTCCACCTTGAGAGATGGAGAACCCCACTCATAAACCATCTCCTTATGGCCAGAAACTGCCTTCTTAAAACTAAAAAGAACTGGGTATGACCAGTGTAAGGAACTGGCCTTCAACTTTGGAGCATGTGCAGAGCACTGAGACACTGTCCAAGGGTGAATCTGGGCTCACTGTAATATCATTTACATTTGTGGTTCTGACACACACACCCGCACCCCCATGGATTTCCTATGGGAAATTTTCCAACATGGCGAAATTCCAACATGGGGCAATCAGCGCAGGCACACCAACCTATAGTGGGAAGCCGCAGTTACTGCCCTGGATACACAATACATGAGGAAGAGTTTCCAAACCGAATATAAAAACCCACCACATGGAAAACCCCAGGCGGCCCCCTCTTTTGGGATTGCCTGCTCCATGCTCTCTGGAGTGTGCTTTTGTTTTGTTGAATAAATCCTTTATGTTTATTCTATCTGTATCTCTCAACAAAGTCTTTCTTTAGGGAAGACAAGAACTGAGGAACTCACTGCCCAGTAACAAGTAACGGTGCATTCAAAAAGTAATCATACTCACCAATTTTCACTCGTACATAGTGTCAGTATCAGATGCTATATTAGAATCACAGAATTACCGGTAATAAGATCTTGTTTTCAAGTATTAGGTTGTGAAAAACAATTACACTTATTTTTAATTTGACTTTTAATTTCCAGTGTTAGTTTCAGGCTCCTGTAAAATAATAGATAGTTCAAGCTGAGGATGTATTCAATGGTAGAGAACATGCCTACCATGCGCAAGCCCCTGGGTTAAATCCCCAGCATCACAAAACAACACAACAACCCCTAACAACAACAACAAGAATAATAAAATTGGCTTTAATTGTTAATTGTGGGAGATACTGAAAAATATGTGATACCACAGAAATAACTGCTATTAACATCCTGTTCTATTTCTAGCTATTTATCTATGCAATTCTATTTCACAGTCATACTTTATATGTAGTTTTACATCCTTTGGGTATATTTTAATGGACTATACTTTTAGCCATGGTTTTCCATTACTTTTCTGGCAGGTTGAACCATATGCATTCCTATTCCTGCTGGAAACAGAATTTGAAAAAGTGAACTATCAAAGTCTCATTGTGAAGAACTTTGAAGTTGACTGGGATGTTAATGTAGATTATCTGATTGCATGTCTGCACTCAGTCTCAAGGTAGAATGGTTCCAAAGACATCCACCCTGACAGCATTTATCACTTACAATATAACTACCCCTTAGCTTAATTCTCCTCTAAACGTTAATCTCTGGGGGCAAAATGGCATTATTCACCATTAAAGTGAATTCTCAATATACTTTTGATATATGAATTAAAGAATGAATGCATAGGGAATTTCTAGAGGATCCATAACTCATCAAACTTTTCTTTAATATAAGGATATACCAGATTAAGGTTCGTAGAAGTAAAATTTTGATTTAGATATTATAAGTTTGTTTTGAAAAAGTAAAGAAAGATAGGAATTGATCAACTGAATATTCTCTGTAGACCCTCAACTTTTCACTCTACCTAATAGTCCTGCTGTGCTTTAATGTTAAACTTTGACTATTCCCCCAAATAATTATAGAAAATCAATTTCACTTTCTTTCCACAGCTAGTAACTGTGACCTCTTGGTCCACTGCTGCCTCCATTTTGGAAATGTTGCATTTTAATATTTGACAAGCCTCATAGAGTTGGTCTCACAAAAGGAAACTTGTTAAAGAAGAATTAAAACCATGCATGTCCATCTCAGCCAAGGGGGGGTGGGGAGAGACAGAGAGAGAGAGAGAGAGAGAGAGAGAGAGAGAGAGAGAGAAAGAGAGAAATCACAAGTGTGAGCATACAAATGAGCAAGTGAGTGAAGGGGTAAACACGTTCAAGCTCAATTTACTCCAGAGATGTTAGTTTGGAAGAAGACAGTGGGTGGTAAAAGCAGCCGGCTTTACTCCTTATGAGCCTCCTTGTCCTCTTCAGTTTTGAGACAGACCTTCAATCTCATCTCATTCAAACATAAAATAGCTAATGAACTGAGATGGCCTTCAGAATAAGGTGAAAGCTGTTCTCTGTCTTGGAAATTACACTTAGTTTTATGACATAAGTGATTTTGAGGCAGTGTGTGCTGTACCTCTCCATCTACAAATGCAATTCTATAGTGTTTTGTGTTTTTAAAAAAAGTTTAACCTACATTAATTTGAGTGTGTTAAGAAATTCTTATTCGCTCTATGTGTATGATAAAAGCAGCACCATTTGTTTTCTATTAAGTGCCAAACACTGCTAGGTGTATCATTGTTATTTTATCTCATTTACTTTGAAATTGGATATGGCTCTTTAAGAATCTTACCATTGGGCTGGGGATATAACTCAGTTGGTAGAGTGCTTGCCTCGCATGTACAAGGCCCTGGGTTCAATCCCCAGCACCACTAAAAAAAAAAAATAAAAATAAAAAAAAAATTAATCCTTATCCCATAATAGGAGAAAATTAATAATAATGCTAGAATTTATAAATGTGTTTCTGGTGAGAAGTAGAGACAGCTGAGCTTTGCATTCTATACCATGATTTTTTTGTAATAGGGATTGAACTCAGGGGCACTTGACCACTGAGCCACATCCCAAGCCCTATTTTGTATTTTTTTTAGAGACAGAGTCTCACTGAGTTTCTTAGGGCTTCACCATGCTGAGGCTGACTTTGAACTCGAGACCCTCCTGCCTCAGTCTCCTGAGCCACTGGGATTACAGGTGCTTTCTGAATTTTAAATTTTAATTTTTCTGTTCTATTTTCTGATTAGCTGATAATATCCTTTATTTCTTGCTATCTTCCCCCAGCAGTTTGTCTTTTTTCTGCCACATATGAAAGGTTTAACTGTTACATCTAATCCCATATTAGGAAACATAAAGTTAAAAATAATTTGGATATTGAAGACTTTGTTTCCACGTTAAAGCTTGAGACTTTGATATAATGGATGAGTTATCCTTAATCTTATATTTATATATTTTACTCATTGTCTAAATAAGTGTCATATAATTAAAACTTTCATTCTTGTTAAATATAAGAGCGGATTTCAATTTCCCAGATTGGTTGAAGACACAGTAAAGTTCTTTTCTTATGCTTAGGGATTACTTTTAGAGAATATTCCTCAATACGGTAGTCAGGAATTTTATTTTATGTTTTGGGTATTGGGGATTGAACCCAGGAGTATTTAACCACTGAGCAACATGTCCAGCCCATTTTATGTTATATTTAGAGACAGGGTCTCATTAAGTTCCTCAGGAGCTTGCTAAATTACTGAGACTGACCTTGAACTTGCAGTCCTCCTGCCTTAGCCTCCTGAGCCATTGGGATTCTAGGCATGTGCCACCACACCTAGTGGTATTATTCTTTTTAAATTCACTGATTGAACATTTAGTGAACACCATTTGTACCAGGCACTTTGCTAGGAGAAAGATAATACAGAAGTGAGCAAAAAAAGCACAGTACCACTACAGAGCTTATAATGGGAGGTAACATGGAACAAAGAATTATACCCAAGAAAGGTGCAAAGAAGAAGGGCCCAGTGCTATGGGCATAGTATTAGTATAGTTTCTTAGCTTGGTTGTGGGGGGTAGGGAAGTAGAGGAGATTTGTCCAAAGAAGTTCAGGTATAGGCTTTCAGCAAAAGAGAGAAAAGTAATCTGGAAAGAAAAGTTACCTATATAGAGGGAACCATTTGTCTAAAATCTCTGAGAAGAATATCTAAGAGGTCACTATAGGTGGAGTGGTAAAGGTGGTGCATGGGTAGGTAGGTGGGGGTTGGAAAAGAGTCAGGCAGGGGTCAGAATGTTCAGGTCACCCAAAGGATTGGGAACAAAGTCCTAAGGGTAATGGAAAGCCAGTAGAGGCATTGATCTAGGAGGAAAATCAAAAGAAAGCTTTTTTAAAAGCTTAATATGGCTAAAATGTGGAATTAAAGAACACATTAATTTACCATTTATTGTTGTGCAGTCCTCTTATTTCTTAATTCAATGATATTAAAAATTTTCATAAATATGGGACAAACCATCTAAGTTTCTGATACATAGAAGTTTCCTGACAAGACTGGTCTAGTAAAGCAAAGTGAAATTGTGCTTAGGTACATAACCTTGGTATGCTTCAGAGCAATGAAACTGCTTTAAGTTTCCTTGCTTTTTCAGCTAGACAGACTGTGGCACCACTGGTAATTCCAGCAATTCTGGAGGCTGAGGCAGGTGAATCCCATTCAAGTTCAGATTCAGAAAATTAAGTTTCTTTGTTTTTCATCTTTATCACATTTTAAGTTGAAATGCAAGTAACAATGGCAGTGAAAGGAAGAAGATATGTGTCTGTGCACATGCATGAACATGTGGTTTCCTGTAGTTTTGAAGAACAGATTTATGACAATATCAGCAACATATTCTATGTGCTCAAAAATAGTATCTACAAAGTAGAAATTAGAAAAGACTAGAAGACATTAAAAATTATGTTCCTTTAGTTGACTGTTAAAAAAAAAAAACTACAGTCATGGATAACACAAATACAACAGACATTGACATGAAACACAGTGATTTTGGGACCACAGGATGGCGTTGATTAGCGTTGTGTTTGGGTAGTAAAGTGCTGCACTAACACTAAGGTCCTCTGACAATAAAGGATGAGAGGCTAAGATATTTGTTTTATATTTAAATACTCTTCCATCTTCCCTGTCAGCATCTCTTCTTGTCTTTTTTTTTTTTTTTGATTGTGTACATTAAATTATCAGGTGTTCCGGTGTAGTAATTTCTCAGAGGTATTTGCTTCTTGAGTTTTTGGGGAAATTCTTGGAAATTAGTAGTTTCCCTTAGTAAACACTAGGAAAATGAAGAGAGACAGATAAAGAGCACTCTTGACTACCATTTCTTAACTGGCAACCTATTGCCTCCCAAACCAGAAGTGGTTTTCCATGGATATATAATGCTTTCTAACTATTTTTCAGGCTAAGCAACTCCCTCTTAGGAATGAAAGAATGAACATACACTAGATAAACTCTTTGAAGATGCTGCTGACCCTTGATCTAAGAAATTTTGTGCAACTGAAGACCTGAGTTTAAATGCCAATTTGTATCTGACTCATTATTTGAAGAGAATGAATCATTCACTTGATTGAATTACTTAGCTCCATTGTCTCAGGTGTGGTACTAAAGAACAACACTCAGTATGCTCAAGTATGCAATTGATGAATCATTCTCATCAAAATAGAAACACATCTATTAAGTGCTTAATTGTGCACATGACTTGGAAACATTCAGAATATGTAGGTTAAATATTAAAATAAATGAGTACTTATTAAGGCTTCATGGAACAGGTAGGATCTATTATTATAAAAAGGGAGGAGGCTTGCTATGTATTAATTGTCAGGTTAATGAAGCTCTGGGTATATTTGGTGAGAATGTTAAGAGTAACTTCTCAGCAAGTTCTCAGTATTTAGTTGAAAAGTGACTACTATATTTAATTGGGAAGAAATATGGTTATATTGGGCTGTTTGGCAGTGATAAAGGTTTTTGAAAAATTTCAAACTTCTAGAATTTAATTCATAATGTCCTGATATAGTGTTCTTTTCTTTAATCAAAATCATGAATAAAGAAATTGATCTTCTACCACCAAATGATAGCTTTGGAAGTATGCTCAGATCTATGAGTATTATGCACAAAGACTATAGTATTATTTAAAAAATATTTTTAAAAATAATTTTATTTAGGGGATGGGGTTGTGGCTCACCGTTAGACTGCTTGCCTTGTACCTGTGACGCGCTGGGTTCCATCCTCAGCACCACATAAAAATAAACAAACAAAATAAAGGTATTGTGTCCATCTATAAACTAAAAAAAAATAATTCATTTAAAAGATAAAAAATAATTTTATGTTGCAGAAGTTTGATATTAAAGAGCAAAAAGGCAGAGGAAATGAATGTTTATTATGTGCCAGTGTTATACGTTATAAATTCAGTCAATAAGTATCTTTTTTTTTTTTTTTTTGTACTGGGGACTGAACCCTTAGCAACTCAGCCATATCCATAGTCCTTTTTATTTATTTATTTTTATTTTAAGACTGTCTCACTAAGTTGCTGAGGCTAGCCTTGAGCTTGCAATCCTTCTGCCTCAACCTCAGTTTCTGTAACAGTCAAAATATATCATCATTAAACTTCACAGGAAGCCTGTGATAGGTAATGTCCTCAGCAAACTGAAGTTTAGATGCCGTGATGATAGAGCTGGGACACACTCAGACCTGTTACTTATGAACTTTCCACAAAATCACTTGAGTCAGAAAGATAAATTAAATAATTTAAAATCAGGTAGGATTGATGGAAAATAGGGCAATTTCTTTTGGTTTAGATTTAATTTACAGCTGCAAGGGGAAAAAGTGAATAAAACCTAATGCAGAAAAATGTTTGCATTCTATGATTTTTACTTCACTGGATGATGATCAAGTCTGTTAAATGGGACAGTAGAAGGAGATGAGACAATAAAATGTGCATTAGCAATATATGTAAGTTTCAGGTAATATATTTTTCTGAATCATATTTTTAAAAGTTATTTTTAAGATTAGCATAATGTGGGGCTGGGGTTGTGGCTCAGGGATGGAGTGCTTGTCTAGCACATGTGAGGCCCTGGATTCGATCCTCAGCACCACATAAAAATAAATAAATAAAATAAAGGTATTATTTCCAACTACTTCCAAAAATAAAAAAAAAGTTTTTTTAAAAAAGATTAGCATAAATGTGATGTTACTATTGTTCTATCTAGTGTGTAGGGATATTGTAAAGCATTAACAAACCCTGTAAAAGTCTTAGTTTATTATTTCCGACCTCATCAGTGTTCTTATTTTGTTCTTACCTCAATTACTACACCTATTATTTTACCTCCTAATCATTTATCTACTACAATGTCTCTACCAGAAGATGAATTCTTGGTTCATAATAACCTGGACAGTCCCTGAAATATAAGTGCTCAGTAAATGCTTATTGAACATCAATCAGCAAACTATTACAAAAGGTTTCATCTTTCTGATTCCATTTTGTTTCCAAAATATTTAATAACAGTAGTAATATTTTCATAAATTTTATATCGTAAGTGTACCAGATCTGCTCATATACTGTTCACTGGCGTTATGTGCCCCAGACGTGAGATATAATAGCAAGGGAGTAATTATTTTACACAAACACAAAAGCTTCATTCTGTGGGAATCTAACTCATAAACTCAGGGGAACAAACTATGTAGTAGCAATCTCCATTTTTGGGCTCTCACGACTGAAGGAAAAGCAAGATGCTACATCGGAGATGTGCCCAATCTCTCACTAGGTGGCTCTCTTTCCCAGGAGTGGGCGGTGCCTTGGTGTCAGAGGGATGATTGGGGGCACTGTACTGCCGCAATCACCGCGCGTCATCGCGCATCATACTAGGCGCTTGTTTGCAGCACGAGGGGCACAGGTCACTTTCTATTTCCTTAATGACAATCTGTCCTTGGGATTTATTTCAAATTAGGCAGTCCTTTCCTTTTCTATTTCGTTAATGACAACCTGTCCTTGGGATTTATTTCAAAGTAGGCTGTACTTTTCTTTTTCCCAAACTTAAACATGACGTTCCAAATTAAGATTGGTCCGGTCTTTTAGTGGGTGCGGTCCCAGGGAAGGATTTCAAAGTGCCCCTTCAGCTAGCTTGGAAAGATGGCAGGAAGCTGATACTCAAACCAAACCCAAAACTGCGCATTCAAATCTTGGTTTTAACTATCCAGTGAGGGGTGCGTTTCTAAAGGTTGCGTACCATTATTTATTCTCAAGTATTTTGGGATACCTGCTTACATGACTCCACAAGACGAACTGAAAATAAAATTTGGAAAACGTCAATTTATTCAAACTGTCAGCATGACTTCTCCAGCGATTCTCATACACTCTACAATACATTGACTGCGTTTTAGCCCCGTACCTGACACAAAATGCATATAAGACATTCAAAAAGAGTTGTTCATAAGAATGGAAAATTCTTTTCCTAGGCTCCTTTCATTGGACCTTCGTGCCAACACTAGTTTAGTCAATATTTCCTCTTTGATCCCCAAATTACAGGGTGTCAAGTTCTAAAATACTGAGACTCCTGGGAGGAGGGTACTTGAAAAGCGGCCTTTAATAATCAAGCCGGGATCCTTACTGGGAACCCTTCTAAGAGGGAGGGCAGTAATAAGCCCCTCCGACCGTCCTGGATTCCAAATGCTTGAGTACCACTTGTCAGCTTTCTAGGACGTGTTTCCATCTTCGCGGGTCTAGTCCCGCAGGCTGTCGGACGCTCAGTCGCCGACCGTGTCCTGTGGGGTGGGGCGGAGGGGATTTCGTGAAGGGGTCTGCTGGCAGGAAAACTCGGATGTGCTTGTCGGCGGGAGAGGGATCGCTATTGTCGTGTGCCGCTCTCCTCCCTCAGGGACCCCGTCCAGGCGGGATCCCGCCTCCCTGAGCCCGAGGCGGTTGAGGGGAAACCCCTCGCCCTACCGCGCAGCCCGGCGTCGCAGCCTCGCTCTCGCCCTCCCCGCTCCAGCCCACCACCCGCCAGCCTTCAGGCCCTGCATCTTCTTCGCAGGCCGGGCCCACTCCACGCTCGGCTCAGAGAGGAAACTATGGAGGTGGTTCCCGCCCGCAACCGGGTGGAAATGCCCACGGTGAATGCCTCGGGGTCTCCCCACAATTGCTAAGGGAGGAGGGAAGGGAGGAGGAAACTGACTTCACTGCCCGGGAAAACTACCTCGATTCCCACACCAGCGTGGCCTGGGGATGGAAGGGAAGTCAAGGGGGAATCCTGGGCGGTTTCCCGGGAATCCCTTCGCCAAGGGGAGGGTCACCCTGTCCGCACACTCCGGTTACTATGACGATACAACCACAGCCTCCAGTTGCCATGACAGCTGCTTATCCAATCCGGTTGGTTTCCTTTCTCTTCCACCCTACCTCCTCCAAAAGTCTCCCAGTTTGCATGGGGAGGGGCAGCAGAGAAGAAGGAGGCCTTCGCGTCACTCGCGCGCGAGGGAAGACAAGAATCGAGGGATTGGCGGGCGGAACTGTAGGAGGAAGGAGCGGCGTTTCCGGCGGGGAAGAGTGGAGGAGTGGAAAAAGGAAGAGAGAAATCGGGTGGAGTGGAAAGACGGGGGGAAGACTTTGAGTGTAACTCCCGGTCGATTTGGGCTCGATGTTCCTGGTGAGGCTGGGGTTGCCTCCTCGCGCGGGAGAAGAGGGGTGGATCCGCAGGAAGCCGCCAAGCTCCACCAGCAGATCCCGCAGCAGCCGTAAAGGCGCCGCACGCCTTGTGGTTCGCAAGAGGGAGCGGTACAGAAAGACGGAAGTCACCCTGAAGGATCAGCGCTATTGAAATCTCGCGAGAGAAGCCCCACTTCCTTCCTCTGTTTCTCCCTCCTTTCTCCCCCGCCCCCTTCCTTCTCCCTCCCCTTTCCCCCTCCCGGGTCGGAGTGTCCCTGCGCCCCACGGGCCAAGAGCAGCAGCTAGAGCAGCCTTCCCCGCTCCCTCCCCCTCGCCTCACTCACCCTCCCCCCCTCCCCCCGCGCCGAGTGAGGAGGAGCCGGAGGAGAGGAAGATGGCGGCGGCCGCCAGCACCCGCGGTGCCGCGGGGCCGCTCCGAGGAGCTTGAGAGACCCACGGAGGCTTCGCGGGAAGACGCGGCGGCGGAGGATGAGCCTGCAGAGCGCGCAGTATCTCCGGTGAGTGCCCAGGCCTGCCCAGGACGTGGTGGGAACGGGCGGAGGGTTAGGGCAAGAGGCAACAGACACAGAGGTGGTATGTCCGGGGTGGTGGGGGAGTTGCTGCGTCCTCCTCTTCCCCGGCTGGGAGGCGGGGGCTCCGAGGGATCTGCGGGAGGGGGTGGAGCGGGCACCCACATGCCTGCAAGGGTGCCTAGCTCATGCCGGCCAGGCTGAGCTCCAGCGAAGCCGGCCGGTCCCGGTGCGAGGAGGGAGGTTGGGGAAGCGTGAGAATATGTGTTCGCGCGCGCCCGGGGTCTCGGGCTCGCCGGCGAGTGGTGGGGAGAGACGCCTGGGAAGGCATCTGCGACCCCAGGTAGAGGTGGGTGTGAAGGACTCCGATCCCTGTGGCAGGGGAAACGTGGTGCGGTGTGGGATTGGTTGGAGGGATGCATGCGGAGAGGACTGGGTGGAAGTCGGCACACCTGGGGTGCTGGGGGGGAGGGCAGACCGGAGGGGGGTAGACGGCAGGAAACTAGAGCTCGTTCTTCATTCGCGGGCTGGGAGTAGTGAGAATTAATTTCATCTGTAGTTAGTTGACCAGGTGGGGGGAATATGAAGACGGGGAATGAATGGGGAAGTGAGGAGAGGGAGGCACTCTCTATGAACAAGCTTGTGTTCCCTAGAAGAAACTGGGTTGGAATCAGTGTAGTTGGAAGATACCATTCTGAGAGTCGTGTGCATTCATTAAGTGTGGTGTAAGGAACTTGTATGTCCGAGATACAGTGACGCATGGATTGTGTGTGTGTGTGTGTGTGAGAGTGTGAGAGAGAGAGAGAGAGAGATGTGTGTCTGGGGTGGGCGGATGGCAGCTATTGATGAACATTTCAAGAAGGAGAAGATACAGATACAATGGAACTTAGTACCTGATAGCAGAGAGCATGTTGAATATAAAGACCTCAGCTATCATGCAGCGAGAAAGGAAGCTGAATAAGAACTTGGAGGTAGAGCTAAAGAGGGTCAAAAATCTTGATGGTACATAAAAAATAAGCTTAGATTAATTTGTGTGTTGCTTTGCTACTGCTTAGAAAAGGGGAAGATCTTAAAACTGGTCCTTTTTGTCTTGCAGGAGCAGAACTAAGAAAGGCGTTATAGGAAGATGTTTTTAAAAAGTGGTTTCATACCTTGTGGAGGAGGGAATTGGATGGGATGGAAGTCTGAAATTAGCAGAAAAGTCAGTTTAGCTGTTTAGTGAAGTGAAATTATTGATTGTGGATCCCTATATATATTGTAAGAAATGGTGGTAGGTGATACAAAGGGTGGCTGTTCTACTTTGAAATTAGCATTATTAAGCACAGAATGGAAAGGAGAGAATGATGAGATCTTTGAACTATGCTTGAATGCCTTTGTATAAAGCAACTTACATGCTCAATGACCATAGGACACTTGGAATGATATCTGTATATTGAGGCAATTTCTCTATTATCCCTTTATTGTTTAATGTATCAGATAAACTTAAAAAGTACAGCTGTGGCAAAGAGCAATGGTAGGTACTGAAGAGGGATATGGAAAACATCATGACAGTCCTTAATCTTAAGGAATTTGCATTTTAATATCTATTAGGCAAGTAAATTAATAATAGCACAGTACCCTGAAAGATACCAAATGTTATGAGTCCAAAGGCAGGAGATTACCTATCTAAGCAGTTGGAGGAATCAGGAAAAGCTGTCTATATTCATTCACTCATTCATATACTCATGATTCATCAGTTGTTTAGTTGGTCACCTATATGAGAGGCAGTGTACCAGCTGCTAAGAATAGAAAGTTAGAACTCCACCCTCCTTTAACTGGCTTATAGTTTGTTAGGCTTTAAGAGGAAAATAGCACTTATAATGAACTTTAAGGATGAACAGTATTCTGACAGGTGTGGATTAAGGAGTTTCCAAATGCAGTGAAACTGAACAAGATATTTAAATTGGAGAGAGAGAGAGAGTTGTTCAGTTAAACTAGAATGTAGGGGTGTTTTCAGTTGGAAAAGCTTACATAGAGTTTTATCAAGTTTGACCCTTTCCTTTTTCAGATTAGGAAAGTGATTTATTTTGTAAATCAGCACAATCAGAAGAACTTATCCTTGGTTGTGGAATTCATGGTAGACAACTTGTGATGAATTTAGTTCTTTGAAGAAAGGAGAAAAGAAAAAGAATGAACATAATGTTTAAATAAGCTACATACTTATTTAAAGTATGAAATGGTTGAAGTGAAAATGGTTGAGAATTGTATAGCTTTATGCCGAAACTGTAGTTCAAATATAGGTCTTTTGACTTTAAGTCAGCTGTACTGTGCTGCATGTCTGGTCACAAATATGTATTGAGAGCTTCCTATGTTCTAGATGTGGAAGGTACACTGGTAAACACAAGGGTAAACATGGAAGAATTTAGTCTAGTAGAAGGACAGTAAACATGAACAGAACAATATAAGGTAGTTACAAGTGCAAAGAAGCAAAAATTGGGATGTACTATTTTATATATTCAGTGTGTTCAGTGAAAGTCTATTTAATAAGGTGACCATATTTAAGAGGATGTCAAATATTATGATCTGTAGTTTATAGTTAAAATAGGTAGACAGAGAATCTGAGATTATTTGTTAGAAGGGAATCCACATGTTCATAGCTATCTATTAGAAAAATTACTCTGTACTAGGATAGTGGACTCTTAAGTTCCAAAATAAGGTCTTAGCAGTAAGATTAGAAAAGTGTGATGAAGTGGGGTGTACTTAGAATGGGAAGAGCAATGTGTGTTCTGTGCAGTGTCTCTTCTATTTTATAAATCAGCACAATCAGAAGAACTTATCTTTGGGTTGTGGAATTCATGGTAGACAACTAGTGATGAATTTAGTTCTTTGAAGAAAGGAGAAAAGAAAAAGAATGAACATAATGTTTAAATAAGCTACATACTTCCAGCCAAAAATCAAATAAGCAAAAAGGGGGATTCATAGGAGCTGGTGTCCCTTTAAGATTCCCCAGAGCCAATTAAAAAAAAAATATATATATATATATATATCTATATATATATATAGTTGTAGATGAACACAGTGACTTAATTTTATTTACTTATATGTGGTGGCTGAGGATTGAATCCTGTGCCTCACATGTATGAGGCAGATGCTCTACCACTGAGCCATAGCCACAGCCCACCCCAGAGCTAATCTTGTCCCATTATTGTCAGTTTTTCCCAGGTAAATAAAGCAAGTGTTAGGATTCATAGGAGCCAGGGACTGAAAGGTGTGTGTGTCTTGGAGGCGGGGATGTGGTAATTAAGAAGGACTTCACTAGCCTCAGTTTCCTTCTTTCTCCTTTAGATAATTATTCATTCCATTTAAAAGCTGCTGTGGGGAGACTGGAGAATATCTTCAAGGAAGCATTATGTTCACTCTCTTTGAAAATAGAACTGTTGGTTTTTATAGAAACTCAGGGAGGCTGCTGGGTATTGCTGAATGAGTGTGGTTGGGAGCGTAGCAGTTATTTGTGACCTTGACACTAGGAAGAGTTTATTGTCTACCTTTATTGGTGGTAGAAGACCATGACTGAGCAGTTTTTAAAATACATAGCTACAGATCTTTTCTCATGTCAGTGAAAATTAGTTTTCTCTTAGTTGAATTTTAATTTCTCAGGAAAAAAGGACCAGGGTGTCTAGCATTGAAATGGTGGCATGGTGGGAAATGAGGGAACAATGTGGCAGTTTCAAAAGAGTAAGAAATGAGGATATGAGGTAAGAAACCTCAGTAAGAACAAGAAAAGGGGAATTCAATATCAAGGGGACTGAATTAGTCTCAAGTTGTAGAAATATAACAGAAGAGAGGCAGAATCTCTTTATAGGAAAGGGGATGTTTTGTGGTTTTTTTTCTTTGCTGTTGTTGTTAGAAGGGAGATGTCATTTTTTCCTAATAGTAAATTAACATGACTCCTATCCAAATTAAAATACTTTCTTAAATTTTACAAAAGTGAGAATTGAACTTAAATATGGAGTTTCTAGACTGAAGATCATTGGGAATTTACCACTAAATTTGAAGAAAAATTGGATTTTAAAAATTTGATTTATGATAAAATGAAAGATTTTGAAAAACTTTTAACACTTAGGTGCAGTAAAAGGAAAAGGGTGCGTTGAATATAGTTGCTTTGGTAGGGGACGGGGGAGAGTGAGAATAGGCTATAGATGAGATCTTAGATGAGGTATAATAAATTTCAAAAGAGTGGTGTTTTGGAAGAGTAGAAATATGGATTAACAACAGGGTCAGAAAACTAGGGTAGGAGAAGTATTAAACTACCAGTAGAGAAGACATCATCAGAGTTGTTTTGGAAGATGAGAAAGTAGAATAATCATAGCCATAGGGAATACCAGTCAAACAGGTCAAATCCTATTATAAAAAAGGTGGCACAGGTGCCACCAAATGACATCTGTTGCTGTTATGGGAGACACTGTTCATAGTCTGTATTCTCTCCAACTTTTATCCTTTGCTTCTTCACTGTTTTTGGTTTTAATTTCCTCCTGTGCTGTGGGTGTTTCAGTAAACCCTTAGCTGATCCTTGGTATTATACTTTTTTACAAGAAAAGTCCACAAATTTTCCATTTTATTAGGATTTTTTTTTTTTTTGCTATGATACCTCTATAGAGAATAGGGAGTATTCTGGTGGCACACTTCTTTCAGAAACTTTGTTACCAGAGGTAGAAATAATGTAACAGCCACAGAATTGTCTTCCAACATTGCAGAAAAATGGTTTTCATTTAAATAGTAGTGAAAATATCCATTGTGTTGTAAGATAAAATGTGTAGTTGAAGGGCTGGGGTTGTAGCTCAGTGGTATAGAGTGCTAGCCTAGCACGTGTTAAGTACTAGGTTAATCCCCAACATCATATAAAAAGAAATAAATAAAATAAAGATGTTGTATCCATCTACAACTAAAAAAATTTTCTTAAATGTGTCCTTGTAAATTATTGTAAATCTTGGGATGAAGCTGGATAAAGTAGCAGGCAATGCCCTGTCCTAGCCTGTGGAGAGGAACAGGTAGGAGAGTGGGAGAATTGGGAGGAACATGTAACTAAATAGGCTGGGCTTCAGGTTATTTATTGTCTCCTGAGACTTCAAAAAATCCTGTAGCACATGCTGATTTTAATCCATGTGGTCTACCCAATCATGCGCATCCTTTGTAGGATATAAAGTAGCTTTGGTTCCAGAAAATCAGTAAAACATGATTTACCAAATATGGGGAAATTATTTGAAATAAATGACAGCCTCTTGAGAATTATACTTTGTTATACTGGTACATAACCTGTTTGACTATTGACTGGTTAAATTATTTTAGCAATTGATTTCTGCTTCCCTTGTAGTTTCAGATGGATTCAAAATATATACTTTCTGCCTTAGCCCATGTTTCATTTCTGTGCTAACAGCTGCTGTTGTCTACCTTTGTGATAGAGGAAGCAATTGTTGAGCTTTTTGTTGTTGTTTTTAATGAGTATGTTATAGTAAGATCTGGAACCACCAGTATAGCAAGTTTCTCAGGAGGCAGTTTTAGGGTGGAGAGTGGTTCAGACTTTAAAAGGGATAGTTTGTTTTATACTGTAGTAAAATTGTTGGTGATTTCCAATGATATCCCTAACTCTGGATAAATTTTCGGATATTTGTTATAAGGCACATGAATGGGTGCCTGAAAGTTTAGATGGGTTAATTTAACCCGTCTTCTTGTTCAGAGAATAAATTATTAAGCATAAGTCTTACAGATAGTGGATTGTTCATCTGTATGTAGATATGTTGGCAGTTGGTTGTACATATTGCCATATAAGTTTTGCAGTCGAACTATATTTACATTTAGTTTGTTGTATTGTTTTGCATAAACTTATCAGTGATCTGGGATATTGTAACTAAGAAGGACTAATCAGCAGTTAGAGGAAAAGTAGGGACGGAGTCTTGGCAAATATGTTACGTGGTAAGTGAGAACTTGTAACCACATCTTTTCTTATTAACATGTAATTGAAGCTGTTTAGGAAAGTTGTTTTTACTCTCTCTTGGTTGGACCCAATTTTTAGTCAGTGAAGAGAAAGTGACAACTAATTGTTCAAGAAAACTTTAGGAATCTCAGGTAGACTAGCAACTTTGGATCTTTTTCTTGTTGGCTTCATTTAGAACAGGGTTTCTCAGCCTTGGTACTTAGTGACAGTTTGGGCTAGATTGTTTTTCATTGTGTCCTGTGCATTGTAGAATGTTAGCAGCCTCCTTGGCTTTAACTTTAAGATTGTCAGTTTCATTCTTCCCCATTTGTGACAAAATATTTCCACACACTGCCAGATATTTCCCCAGGTGTGCTAGATGTTCACCCTCAACTGACAACCATTGATTTAGAAAATATATATAGAAAAGATGTATCATGTATGCATAGTGTCTGTCAGCTTTCTATCACTATAACAAATAACTTGAGATTATCAACTTACAAAAAGAATTTATTTGCTCACAATTTTGGAGGTTTCAGTCCATGTGTTTGTCCCTGTTACTCTTGGGCCTGTGGTGAGGCAAGTACATCATGGCAGAGAATGTGTGGTGGAACTAGCTGTTCACCTCATGGCAGCCCAGAAGCAAAGAGAGCATGACACTTCTGTCCCAGCCACTTTTGAGGGCACACCCCCAGTGACCTAAAACCTCCCATGAGTTTTTTTTTTTTTTTTTTTTTTTAAATTTTTTTTTTTTTAAGGCTCCCATGAGCCTTTCCCATTCCTCTCTCTTTAAGATTCTACAATCTTGTAGTTGTGCCACCCTAGAGACCAAGCCAAGCCTTTAACTCATGGGCCTTTGGCAGGGGAGGGGGGGGGACAGGACGACATTGTGGAACGTAACTGTAGCTCATAACACGTATGGGTCTATTTTCTTGTGTTCTCTTTCTCTAAGCCATGGATTATTTCTTAAATCTTACTGATCATTTTTCTCTTAGGAAGTAGTGGGCTACTTACCATTTTCATACGTTATCCAAAATGCTTGTACATATTCAGTTTTTTCTTTTTTAATCTTACCTGCCCAGTTTTATTTTGCTGGCAATTATTGAATACTAATGTGTAGAACACAATTACAGGGGTTTTGCCTATGGCCAATTCAAAGATACTGGAAAAAGACATTTAAGTAACAACAGCAGCTGGTACACCATTAAGTGCTGTGATAGAGAAACAAAGGTACTGTGTGAATTTGGGAAAGATGTTTATTCCAACAGAGGTAGAGGTAAGGTGAGGAGGGTATCTTGGAGGAGGTGAGAGCTGATCTAAGTATTGAAAGAAGGATGGAAGTTTTAAAGTGGATATTGGGACAAATTGTCATTTCAGGGAGGAAGGACATCTCTGTTATTCCAAATTATTTTTTAAAATTTTTATTTATCATTTAATACATGACATTAGTATTTTGATTAAGCCTTTCTAGATTTTTCTAAGATAGGTTTGTGGACAGAGAAGTAGAAATGTGAAAGTAGTAGTTCTGAAGATTTGGTGACTGGTAAAGGCCTCAAAAAAAAAAAATTAAAAAGGAAAAGCAATTTGGTCAAGTAGGGTTCCTGCAAAATCCTCTTCTTTAAAAAATTGTGATTTTAAATGTACACTAATTCTCTGGAACCTATTTCAACTGTATTATTCTCTTCTTTTAATCTTTTAAATTATTCTTTTCTTTACTAGTCTTCTCTTCTGTGAACCAGCCTCAGTTTTCCCTTAAAAGTCCTATTCTGGTCTGATTTTTCTGGTCATTCCTTATCTTTGCTTTATGGCTCACCATTTCAAGTTTGTCCTACAGTAGTTTTTTTTTTTTTTCCCTTTTATTACCATCCAGTTATTTTTCTTTAGTACTTAATTGGAGTTGACATTTTCACAGGTGCCAAAGATCTGCCAAATTAATCCACTGATAATTTCCTTTCTCTTTCATACTCATGCTTTTGTCTTCCTGTCTGTGATACTCTGTCCCTCTCTCCCTCTTTTTTTTTTTTAACTTGACCATTGAGCCACATCCCCCGCCCTATTTTGTATTTTATTTAGAGACAGGGTCTCACTTAATTGCTTAGTATCTTGCTTTTGCTGAGGCTGTCTTTGAACTTGCAATCCTCCTGCCTCAGCCTCCTGAGCTATTGGGATTAAAGGAGTACACCACTGCATTGGGCTCCTGTCCCTCTTTTATGTATCTATTTATCTATCCATCCCACCAGTAAACATTCTCTTTGGGTAAGCTGTATCCTAGGTCCCTGGGAATAAAAATAATTTGTCTTCAAGTAGTTTTTACTAAGCTCACAAGAAGTACCAGTTAGCATATAGTTTATACTAGCTATGATATGTATGTAGGGGACCTACCGGAAGTTCTTGAACTCAGTTGCTTTCAGTAACAAATCGATTACCTGCCCAGTTTTCCTGGCCTACCTCACTCCACCAGTGGCAAAAAGAAAGGCATGCCCCATTCTTGTTCCCCTCCTGGCATTACTTTTTCTGATATCACATCCAGTCACAGGATTTTTGCTATCATTTCATCATCATTGTTTAACATCTGTCAAGTATCTACTGAGTATAAATCATTGTGCTAGGTTCTGGGAAGACAAATTGGTCTGAGACATCCCTGCCATTAATGAGATAGGCAAAAACATAAAATAATGCAAAGAGTACAGTTGATTATAGTGCTTTAAAAACGGAGTTTCTGGGGTAGAATTGCCTGGATCTAAATCATATCTCTGTTATTTACTAGCTGTTACCTTGGGCAAACTCTTTAGACTTTCTGTGCCTCAGTTTCCCCATCTGTAAATTTGGGATAATAATAATTACAAAGCTCAAATAAGTTAGTATGTGAAGTGATTAGAATGGTTCTGGCAGATTGTCAATACTGTATAAATTTTAGCTGTGAATAACACCTGAAAATTATCCTCTGGCACTGACCAGTCTTATCATTTTGCACCTCTGCCTTCTGGTCATTCCTCAGTTTAGAAGTCTTACTGTGTCACATCAAATTCAGCAGTCATAAAAGTAAACTCTTAATCTTTCCTTTTCTTTTGTCCTCTTCCTGGTGTTTTCTCTTTTTCCTCATTGGTGCTGCAGTACTCTTCCTTCCTGACCCCAGTCCAGGTTTAAATCCTTGCAGTCATCTTTGAGTTTTCCCAGTTTCATCACATCTTCTCCATTTATACAGTTCTGGAAATGTTGCCGCCTTGTTTCTCGTTTCTCCTTTTTCCTTGCTGCCAGTTTTATACCTATACTATTGAAGTATTCTTCCAACTGATGCCTTGCCTGCAGTTCTTTTTGCAAGCAGCAAGAAGAAAGCATTGACTTTGGGCTTTAAATGTTGCCCTTTACTCTCTGTTTTTAGACCAGCAGCTTACCATCTGTGGATCTTGATTTCTTTATCTGTGAAATGGAATATTGATCTTGGAAGATTTCTGTCCTTGTTAAAGTAACTGATTGTGTGTATTTAGTAAATTCTGGTTCTCCTTTGGACTTCCCATCACCTTTTCCACTGCAAATTAATCTCTCACATTACTTCTATCTTAATATTCCTGGGAGATTATTTGTATGTGGCTTTTCCTTCCTTAAATTCCTTAATCTGGCATTGTTGGCTATCCAGAAATTTACTCTCACTCACTTCTGCCATTTGGTACCTTTTTACTCTTTGATAGGAACCACCTGCCATAGACTAATGAGTAACTTCCTCATTGTCTTCTAAACATGATGCCTATTCCTGCTTAAGTATCTCTTATGCTGTTTCCCTTGTAGATAGTGCCATCTTCTATTAGTTTCTTAACACACTTGAAGATTCTCTTACCTACTTTGGTGATTTCTCCATGCTTTGAATACTAAAACATTTTCAGTTTTTTAGTCATTTAGTACTTATAATTTCTTCTTTTTTTGTGGGGGGGGTGGTTCGCAGGAGGGTTGCTAGGGTTTGAACCCAGGCCAGCCTCAGCAACTCAATGAGACCCTATCTCAAATAAAAAGGGCTGGGATTATAGCTCAGTGTTAAGTGCCTCTGGGTTCCATTGCCAGTACCAAAAAAAAAAAAAAAGTTTGATATTGGAAATGACTGAGAGTTTGGTTGAAATGAACATCACATGAGAGGCTGGGGTTGTGGCTCAGCGGTAGAGCGCTAACCTAGCACATGCGAGGCACTGGGTTAGATCCTCAGCACCACATAAAAATAAATAAATAAATAAAAGTACTGTGTCCAACTACAACTAAATATATATATATATATATATATATATATATATATATATATATGATCAGATGAGTTTAGTGGTCAGATTATATATTGTAAATTAAAATTGAAGGGATTTTGATTAGTCTTCATTTCATTGTGAGTTTCCTAGGGAAACTAGGAAACTAGTTTCTCTTTCATTGAATCTCGTCATTAATATTTGTGTGTGTGTGTGTGTGTGTGTGTGTGTGTGTGTTGCTAGGGATTGAACCCAGGACCTTGTGCATGCGAGGCACTCTGCCAACTGAGCTATATTCCCCCCTCCCCCAGTAATCTTAAGGGGGCAATTTATGTTGTAATGGCTGGTGTTTGTTGTACAAATTCCTATTAGATTAGGGAGACACAAAAGAAAGCTATTTATTCAGTGCATACAGTACTTTCTTGAGATCCACAGGTTTTTAGATTTCTTTCCCCTACTTTTCTAAATCATTTTATCTTAGGTAAAATTTAATTATTTAGAACATTATTAAGTATGAGGGAGATAATGAGAGTTTTGTGAAAACATGATTCTGAGGACGATTTTGGAATAGTGGGGTTTATATTTTAGAATCCTCATCTTTTGAGATAAAGAAGAGAGATGGAGATGAGTTTTGTAGCATTAAGGGGAAACATTAGAAATCTTTAGTTACTGATATTAAGTGAAGTCTTTGGATTTAACTGAAATCTGTCAAAATACTTTGCATACTGTGTTTTGGTGATTGGGGTTTTACTCTCCCAGGTTTTGTGCATGCACATGCATGCTGGGAATTGAATCCGTGGCCTCTGCATGCTAGGCAAGTATTCTATCCCAATGCTACACTCATAGTTTACTGTCACAGTTCTTGATGCCATTTTAATTCCATGATATCTTAAGTGATTCTAATTCTGATATATTTAAGTAACTGCCATAATTATGCATTAATATCCTCAGTCTGTTTCCTAAAATTGTTCACAGACCACAGAAATTGAGTCTTTTTTCCTTCCCTATTCTTTCCAAAGGCATAGTATTTCAGGGGTATGTAGGTTGGAATATAGCAAATTAGTGTTTATTTTACTAATACCATTTCTTAAGAAATGTCATATATTATTAGTTTTCTTAATCAGCCCATCACCTAAATAAAAATTTTAAAGGTACTGTACAGCTATGAGATAAGCAGTAGTGAGATAATCAAAATGCACCTAAAAGATGGTACTCAAAGAAAAACACATTTAAGACTTTTGTCTTGGAATTTTTCTATTAAGTGGTGAAAACAGATAAAAAGTATAGTGTTAAGAGAACCATCACAGACTAAGCTTAAATATTAAAAGAGGATCTTAGGGCATCGGTAAAATTTTGTATGTATGCACACATGTAGCCTGTATAATGTATTTTGAAGTGTAATTTTAAAATGTTGATATTATTTGTGGTATTGGGGATTGAATCCAGAGGCATTCGACCACTGAGCTATATCCTTAGCCCCTTTTTATTTTTTATTTTGACATAGGGTCTTGCTAAGTTACTGACACTGTCATAGAACTAGTGATCCTCTTGTTTTAGCCTGCCCAGTAGCTAGGATTATAGGCATGTGCTACCACACCAGGCAATTTTTTTAATACCTAATTTTATATAATTGTTTTCAAATTTACTTAATTTAAAAAAACAAATGATCTTTGGTTGAAATAATAATTTTTTAATGAAAAAAGATCAGAACATTTTAAGAAACATAACTTAAATGATAAGGCATATTGTTTGTAAATTCTGTTTTCTATAAGGAAAGCAAAAGAAATGTGACAGATTAATAATTTTCTATTTTAAAAAGTAATTTGTTAATTTGGTTGTCTATAAACCCATACACTAGGATCTTTTTGGCTTCCTAAAATAGCATTATGGTGTAGCAATATGACCTGGAACCTCTCTAGGTTTTTTTTTTTTAAGTAATTTCATTGTATTTTTATACATTTATTTTATTTTATTTTATTTTTATGTGGTGCTGAGGATCGAACCTAGTGCCTCACTCATGCGAGGCAAGCTTTCTACCACTGAGCTATAGCTGTAACCCTCTATTTTAGTTTTGCTATCTGAAAAATGCTTATAATAGGATTACCAGGAGAATTTCACCAATATATGTGTATGTATAAAGTACAGCATAGTTTCAGATGAGTAAAGAGCCTAATTTCTGCATTGATTTAATTTTCTGCATTTTAAAAACATATTGGTATATGACTTATAAGTTTGCAAGTTTAGTCTTGGAATTAGAACAGTTGTGATATAAATAGCTGTAGGATAATTGAGGGGTCTTTACTGTAAAACAGACTTCTTTATTCTACAAGAATACATTCTTAGATATTATTAGTACTTTGTACTTTTCAATATACTTTTTTTAAAATTTATTTTTTAGTTTTAGGTGGGTACAGTATTTTATTTTTATGTGGTGCTGAGGATTGAACCCAGTGTCTCATGCATGCTAGGCGAGCACTTTACCACTGAGCCACAACCCCAGCCCCTCAATTTGAGAAATTTGGTTTAATTTGGATTCTTTATAGGATTTCTCATTACTTGCAAAATGCTATGTGTTGTGAACTTAAGGAGGGAGATATACTTTATTTATTGTTTCCCAAAGTTAAGCCCCTTAATATACTTTTCATATGCTCTTCTTAAATATACACAGTAACCTTGTATAATTGGATTGGAATTTTTTAGAGAAGTAAGACTTAAGTCAAGACACCTAATTAATAGACAAGTTGGGATTAGTCTTAATCTACTCCCTCTTTGACTCCATGCACTTGAATTTAAAAATGAAAAAATGTGTTTGAGTATTCACATTTACTATTGATGTTGTTAAGTGGTGTAATATATTTAAATGATTCACAATTAGGTGGTTGCAAATTCATCTATTAAAAAGGATATTTCTTAAAAATTATTTTTTAAAATTTCAAGTGTTAGTATAGTTATCGTCTTTGCCACGTTTAGTATCTACTTCTTTTTGAAATAAAACAAAAACCAGA
This sequence comes from Callospermophilus lateralis, assembly GCF_048772815.1. Taxonomy (NCBI): domain Eukaryota; kingdom Metazoa; phylum Chordata; class Mammalia; order Rodentia; family Sciuridae; genus Callospermophilus; species Callospermophilus lateralis. Next base: position 95,221,255 of record NC_135317.1, on the reverse strand, counting down.
ATATGGTAAGCATAACCCTATATATGATAGTTCTAGCCACTGTTGGGACATCAGACCTAAGTCTGGACTCTTAAAGACACATAGCAACTATGGTCACCTTACCATCTAGGGATACATAGCCTTCCAGTTATTTTTTTTTATATGTATATAAACATATCCACATAATTGTATGTGCATATGTATGTGTGCGTCTTGAAAACTGGGACTGTACTATATCATGGTTTTGTAATCTTTTTTTCAACTGACATATTAAAAATGTATTCATAATGGTATACCTATATTATTGAAAAACTGGCATGCTGTTCTGTTGTATTGAAGTATTATAATTTTTTGAATTGATTTCCTAATAGTAAAAATTTACATTGTCTCCAGTACTTTATTATTTAAGAAAATGTTATTACGAACATCCCTGAACATGTCTGTCATTTTTGTACATCTGCTTAGGTGGAAAGTATATTGACATTTAAAAGTGTTTGTTAGACGTATCCTCCTTACCCCCAGTATGTTCATATCTGAACCTTTGGAACCTGTGAATATTACTGCATATTACTTGGCAAAAGAGTTAAGGTTGCAGAGGAAATTAAAATTGCTAATCAGTGGGTTTTAAGGAATTGTTATGGATTATCTGGTGGATCCAATGTAATCACAAGGAACCTTTAAGTGTAGAAGAGTGAGATAAAAGAGCCAAAACTAGAGATATGACATCCTACTGGCTTTGAAGATGGAAAAGGGCCAGGAGTCAAGTAATGCAGGTAGCCTCTAGAACTAGGAAAAGGCAAAAACCAGAATTCTGTCCTAGAGCCTTCAGAAAACAATTTAGGCATGGTAGCCCACTAGTAGCCATTTTGAACTTCTAACCTTCATACATGTAAGATAATAAATTTGTGGTGTTTTTATATCACACAATTTGTGGTAATCTGTTACAGCAGCAATAGGAAACTAAAGAAATAGATATTTCCATAAATTATCACAAAGTTCAAACTGTTTAATCTGTCCCTAGCATTGTTTAAAAGTACCTGATTCTGTACATCCTCATCAGTAATGAGTGTACATCCTCATCAGTAATGAGAGTCTCACGCATCTCACTTTGTTTTTAAGCAGACCCTTTGATGTCTTTATTTGTATTTCATGTATGCAAAACTATCCAGTACTATAGCAATTCTTAAAATGTATCTTATTGAACATGAATTTTCTGGTATATTCATGGTCACTAGGCTTATCAGTGTTTCTAAGGCAAAAATAAATTTGAGAAAATTGGTTTAATTTGGATTTTTTATAGGATTTTTCATTACTTGCAAAATGCTATGTGTTGTGAACTTAAGGAGGGAGATGTACTTTATTGTTTCCCAAAGTTAAGTCACATTTCATAGGATTGACTATTTTTTTTTAATGGTGCTTTCCCTTTTGAGATCTTTTCTCTTAACCATTTTGTTAATATACTCAATCTTCATATATGCTGAAATCATACCTTAGAATTCATCATTCTTTGGAATTCTTCTATCTCTAAAATCTTAAATTCAGCCATTCTGTTTTGACCACAGCTTCATCTCTGTTAAATTAACTGCTTCTGGTTAAGGCTTCCAGTATATTGATTTTTTGTCTCTACTTTTTCATTTTCTTCCTTCTGTTTTTACTTTCCCTCCCTGCTCGTCTTTAGACGTCACTTTACTATCTTACTTGTTCTTCTTCCTTGTCCCATTATCCTTCCACCTCACTTGTTTGGGAAAATTCAATACAGAATGATTCTGATAATGTCCTTCTTTGGGTATTAACAGGTTACTCCACATGGGAATAAAAATATTACAGAGTAGTTCATTGCTATTAAAATGTATAGTCTTCACTTTGGTATCTGTTAGTTGTTTTTCCCTCTCTGATTTGCCTTTAAAGCAGTGGTTTTAAACTTTTACTATTTTCTTGTAGTACTCTTAGCAGATGACTTTATAGCACAAAGCCTTTTGGTGGGACTTATCTATTTCTGCTCCCCTTTTCACTATTCTGGTGTTTGTCCCCTCTTCTCAGAATGGGAAGAAGTTGGCTTCCTCCATATTAAGGTGTTGACTCTGTGATCTCACAGTGTTTGTTCTGTCTCACCTTTTTCTCGTTATTGGAGCTTCATCATAAATATTTAAACACGCTCCCCTTAACCTCTACATCTTTCCTAGCAGTGTCCTATCATTTCCTCTTCCTCAGTTATCACCTTAAAAATACGGTTTGTGCCGACTCTGCATCCTCACCTCATGCTCTTAAGATTTCTACCCCTACTGCTCCACTGAATCTATTCTTGCCCTGGTTACCAAAGGCCTCACCTGTTTTTAAAGTCCATGGACTCTTTCCATTACTCCCTGTTTTTCTCTACAGCATCAATGATGTGTGGAAGAATATAAGGACATGAGTTTGAGAGTATGAACTTCATTATAGTTCGGATTTGATCCTGAAAGCTATGGCAAGTCATAGTAGTGTTTTAAGCAGGAAGCAATAGAACCAGAGGGAATTAGAGAGGATCCAGGTGAAAAGTGATTTAGGGTCCAGATTGAGTGACTGTTATTTATTTCATCTTCACACAAGAACCCTGTTAAAGTAGGTGTATCTTTTGATGCTTGGTGAAACATGAGTTTTCCTTGTTTTAGACCCAGATGTGGACTTTTTTTTTTTTTTTTTTAATTTGCCTCATTTTCGGATCCCTAAATTCCCATGTGAAGTGAGATGCAAACAAGAGGACAATTTAGATTCTGGAAATTTCGACCATGTATTGTAAAGTGAGTTTGAAAATAATATAATGTGATACCAACCTAATAAAATAACAGTGGTTCTTCTAATCTCACTCACCACAGCAGAGAACACTTCTGTGACCAGACGTGTGGAAAGTTTTCCCGACACACCAAGCTATTTTCCAGTGGGTATCTTAATTTAGATCAGTTCTGAAGCTAGTTATTCTCAGATCCCAGAAGTTGAGGACTCATCTCACAAGACTGTCTCCACTTCAGACACCAAACACAAATAGTAGGTTGTCACTTATATATACTTCTGACCAACAGGGCATAAATTGGGTTTCCCACAGCCTTACTCATTGGATTCGATAATTTGTCAGGAGGCTCACAGAACTCAGGGAAACAATTTATTTACATTGTCTTTTTTTCAAATAAAAGATATTTAAGGATATTATAATAAAGGATATGATAAAGCATCATACAGATAATATTCTTTATAAAAAAAGATGCTTTATAATATCCAGATTAAGAAATGGATAGAGCAAGATATGCAGTGAGGAGGAAGCACAGGCATCCTTGCCCATTCTGGGTTCACAACCTTCCAGTACTTCCATGTATTCAGTAATCTGGAAATCCATCAGATCCTTGTTCTATAGTTTTTATAGTGCTTGATCTCCAGATCCTTCTCTCCTCCCCTTTCTTTTTTCCTTTTTTTTTTGGTGGGGGAGGAGGGTACCCAGGATTGGACTTGGGCACTCAACCCCTAAAGCCACATCCCCAGCCCTATTTTATATTTTAATTAGCCACAGAGTCTCACTGAGTTGCTTAGTACCTCGAAGTAGCTGAGATTGGCTTTGAACTCGCGATCCTCCTGCCTCAGCCTCCTGAGCCGCTGGGATTATAGGCATGTGCCACCAAGCCCAGCTCTACTCCCCTTTCTTAAAGGTCAGTGGGTGGGCATGAAATTTCTAACCCTCTAACCGTTTGGTCTTTCTGGTGACCAGCCCTAACCTGAGTCACTTTTTTAGCATAAAACTTAGATATGACCAAAAGGGATTTATTATGAATAATGAGACATTTCTATCAGTCAGGAAATTCCAAGGATTTAGGTACTCTGTGATAGGAAACAGAGACAACGACCAAATATATTTCATATTATGCCACAATAACCATCAAGTTTTCTGCTTTCTGTTTGTTACCTCCAGTGTTTACTCATACTGAACTAATGATTAGTTTTTCCTCTCCACTATTTTTGGCAGCTGGTGTAAAGCTACTGGTGATGGCGGCTTTCAAAAACGTGTCACCATGAGTGATTCTCCATTGTTTTAAATGCTTACAGGGAATTGCATTCCTTTGTAAGGATTTATTGTTTTGTGTTGGATTTGGGAGATGTTTGTAGCATACCCTGATGTAATCATATGTGTATCTTTGTGAAACTTTAAAGGGGAATCCTGAGTTAATATCTTTCATTTTAAGGGCTGGGGATGTGGCTCAAGTGGTATCGCGCTCGCCTGGCATGCGTGCGGCCCGGGTTCGATTCTCAGCACCACGTACAAACAAAGATGTTGTGTCCACTGGTAACTGAAAAATAAATATTAAAAAAATTCTCTCTCTCTCTCTCTCTCTCCTCTCTCACTCTCTCTTTAAAAAAAAAAATCTTTCATTTTAAAATCTTTTTGCACATCTTTTTATGATTTTATAAATAATGTTTTTTAGGAATCATTTTGACCTATTTGTTGTTTGAAAGCCTTCTTGATGATTATGCTCTTAGACTCTGTCATGGATCCTGGGTTAACTCCTATTCACCTGTAATTTGGCAGACACTGATAATGCTTTTTGCTTTTTCAGTTCTGACTTTGAGGCCTGCATAGATTTGTAGTGAGGAATAACTTTATAGAATAGAGAGGCTGTTTTTCTTTTGACTTGATTTGTAATGGCCAACACTTATTTTTGTGCCAGGCATTATTCTAAACATTTATTTTTATTCTTTGAATTGCGATAGGAGTACTATGGGATATATACTAATATTGCTTGTTATACAGGTGAGGAAACAGAGGCTCACAGTAGTTGAGGGTCATATACAAAAAGACAGAGCCAAGTTTTAAACTCGGAAATCAGGTTTCAGAATCTGTGTTTTTAACCATACATCATACCAACTGTATTTCCATAGTTACATTCTTATTTGTTTAGGATTGTAGGATTTTCATTTTTATTTTGTATGTTTATTATATATTTACATAAAACACATAATTAAATGATCTAAACAAACATTTCTCATCAATCTCAACCTTTCCAATGCACTTATTTTCTGTGAAAAGTAAAGAATGGGTGGGATAGTTTTATCAATATTGAGGGAAGCAAAAAGGGAAGACTTGTTTTCTTTACTATTTGAAATAAATTTATTTAGACTGCTTTAAGTCATCTTACTGACTAGTTGACGTATTATTTCTTCCCTATTATAGCTACCCTTTCTCCAGTTTCTGCCTTTAGTATTGATATTTAAATACAGTCTATTTACCAGGATCTCTGGAAATATTGAAAAACAGTTGTTTATGGGAGCAAGTAATTCTGACCCACCTGGGTTCATAGGACAAGTCGAGAATAACTTCCAGATTTTTTTTAAACTACAGAGAAGATTGGAATTCTGTTTTTCCTTATTGACTAGGTAAAATTATTATATGGAGATATTTATGTGCTGGCTTCTAACGCTAAGGGATATGGTTTTGTGTGTTTGAAATTCAAATTTTAGTAAGTTGCTTCAAAAGGAAAAATTCAGTGTGATTTGCTTATTAATTTATTTTTGTGATGCTGGTCCTCCTGCACATTGGGCAAGTGCTCTGCCAGTGAGCTACATCCTTAAGCCCCAAGTGTGACTTTTTTAAAGTAACAAATTACTAAAGCTTTATTTTGTATTTGGCAAAATACATGTTTGAATTTACTATTTTCCTTCTTAAATATATTGTCAATTGAAATCAAAATGGCAAGACTGTGGTTAACCCAAGAAAAAGGACAACTTTCTTTTACTTCACAGTGTTAACTTTTTTTTTTTTTTTTTTTTGGTGGTAGTACCAATGATTGAATTCAGGAGCACTACACCACTGAGCTACACCCCTAGCCCTTTTTGTTTTGAGAATGTCTTGCTAAGGTACAGAAGCTGGCCTCAAACTTGGCATCCTTATGCTTTGACCTCTCAAGTAGCTGGGATGACAGGTGTGTGCCACCATGCCCAGCTCCTCTTTTTTTTCATGTTGCCCTTTAAATATTCCTTCTCAGAAAATTTTTTCTTGAATCATTTTGGCATTATTTTCCTCAGATAAATAACTAGGGGTTTCTCTTTATTCTTTTTTTTTTTTATTTCTCTTTATTCTTAATCCTCTTTTATTGGTCATATTATTTGTGCATTCACCATTTTTTGTTGCCATTTAGCATTTGAAGAGAAATGTACAACCTGAGGGCCATACTGACATTCAGTAAATATTGGTTAATAATATGTGAGCTTGTACTAATGCAATCATTTTGAATTATATGAATTTCTCACAATAATTGACATACCTTGTTCTTAAAGGAATGGTAGAGTCTGAATAATCAGTAATATTTTTCTTGTGACATAAACACAGCGAAGTATACTTGATTGAAGCAATGGAAAGAAGCAATAACTGTATCATTGTCTTTAAAATTTTTTTTTTTAGATGTTGTTGGACATAATACCTTTATTTTATTTTATTTATTTTTATGTGGTGCTGAGGATTGTACCCAGCGTCTTGCACATGCTAGGCAAGCGGTCTACCACTGAACTACAACCTCAGGCTTTTAAGAAGTGCTAGTACAGTATAGGTGTAAAGATGGAAGGATAAGGGGAGTTTATATTCTTAAATTGTGAGGAACAGAAACATTCTGGTTTATTTAAGCATCCAGGAGTTGGAGACCTCGGTTCAGCATCTGTAGGAGTTTCCTATTAATACTATAACAAATTACCACTACATTATCAGTTAAAATAACACAAACATGTTATCTCACAGTTCTGGAGGACACAGTTTGAAATGGGCACTTGCCCTTTCCAGCTTTTTAGGCTGCCTTGGCTCATGGCCCCCCTCCATCTTCAAAGCCAGTAATCCTATCATTCTACCTTCTATTTCCCTTATTACATCTTTTTAAATTTCTTGCCTCCCTCTTTTACTTTTTAGAATCCTTGTAATTGTATAGGGCACACTCAGATAATACAGAATAGTCTTCCTTTTGCATAAATCCTTGATTTAATCACATCTGGAAAGTTCTTTTTCCGGATTTACATATTCAGAGTTTCTGGGAATTAGGCTGTGGACTTCTTTGGGGATCATTCTGTCTCCCATGACAGCTATACAACCAGGAACAAAGTCTCAAATCACACCTGTGAAGATACTGTGCAGCACCTCAACTGCATTCATCGCTGATATGATTACAGTATTTTTTTTTTCTTTTTCCTAAGTACTTCAGCATTAACAGTATCTTCATGTGTTAAATGTTCTCACTGACAAACCTTGAAAAACAAGCCTTCACTTTTCATATAGGAAACTGAAACTCAGGCCAAAGATCAAACAACAAAGTAAACAGGAATTGAATTATTTAAATCTACTTATATAATATAAAGTGCCTAGAGTGCCAAGTGTTATGTTAAATGATAAGATAGTGAAAAAGCTTGGCTTGGCTTCATTCTCAAGTTCATATCGAATTTTTCTGCTTGGGCTGGGCAAGGGAGGTCAAGTGAAATAACCTTGAGAAGGTAAAATACAGTTTCCCTGAGACTGCTTACTGTAGCTGTTATACATATAACTCCAAGGTCCTGCAGCTTGGGTTGAGGCCCACCCTCCAAAGGTAGACCTGATATTTTCCTAGGGAGTCTTCAGCAGCCTTATCTCTTGTCAAGTTCAGGCTATAATCCCCATTAGATTGTTTTATATGTGAATTTGCTTACTAATTATCTCCTACAACCCCTGGTCAACAACATAAGTTCCCTGAAAGCAGGAGTCTTCTGTACTTTCTTCACTGCTTTATATCTCTGGGCCTAGATTAGTGTCTTAGATATAATGGGCCCTCAAGTATTTGTTGATGGAATAAGAGGTAGATTGTAATATACAACTTTTCTATCAGTGTCTTTCCCCTTTGTGTGGCTAATAAAATACATAGATTGAATACTTTGTAAAGAAATTTGTTACTTACCGTGCTTGAAGCTGGGAAGTCCAGGGGTCCTACATCTAAGGGCTTCTTGCTGTCATCCTGTGGCAGAAGGACAGGAGACAGCAAGTAAGGCAACTTTATAACAAACCCAGTCTCATGATAACTATCCTACTCTCCTGACAAGAACATTAATCTCTTTATGAGAGCTGAACCCTCATGACTTACCTAATCACCTTTTATTAGGCCCCCACTTCCCAAACTGTTGCATTGAGAGTTTCTAACACATGAAATTTAGGAGATACATTCAAACTGTAGCAATTAGTATGCAAGGTGGTTGCCCTGGAGAACCTTCCCACCCTTACCCCACTTTATAGTGTGGTTTTTAAAATTTAATTTAATTTTAATATTTTTAGTTGTAGATGGACACAATAACTTTAGTTATTTTTTATGTGGTGCTGAGGATCAAACCCAGTGCCTCACATATCATGTACTAGGCAAGTGCTCTACCACTGAGCCACAATCCCAGCCCAGTCAGTATGGTTTTAGGCAACAGATATCTTTGTAATCTTTCCTTTTTCATATTGTTAAAATAAGAGATCCTCATGAGTGGTTTATACCTGTACTGATCAAGTATAGAGGTTACTAGCCACCTGTGTCTATTGAGCACTGACTTTTAAATTTTAATTAATTCACATTTCAAAGACTTATGCTTGATTATGTTATTGGAAAGCTTTTATATGTATGGAACAATTTGGATATGTAAAAATCTGTCTTTTCAACAGTAAATTTTGTGAAATCTGAATTATGTTAAGTATTTCCAATGAAAATCTAGGATGGGGAATTTAGAGGTGCTGTAATTATAAAATACATATTAGATTTTGATAATTTATTGTGAAAAGAAAGAATTTTAAATCTTTTAGCAGTTGTTAATATTGATTGCATATTCAAATGCTAATATTTTAGTTATGTTAGGTTAACTAAAATTCAGTGTTTTCTTTTTCTTTTTAAATGTAGCTACAACTTAATTATATGTGTACTCATATTTCTTTCTGTCAGCCAGTAGTAATACTATAAGGAGTTTCCACCAAAGGAGTTTTATTATGTTTTAAAAAACAACTTTATTTTTTTTTGTCATCCTCATTATCTTGATATTTAAATCACAAATAATATCTTAGCAGGCCACTTAGTTCAGACTTTATCTGTTTTTGAGCTAGAAATGAAATTGATGTGTTTAGGATTGGTATGATAAATTTGGGAACTGTAGTGAAGTCATGAAGACTATTGGTGGAAACTGCCAAAATTCACGTGAAGACAATAAGAACCTAAATCAGGACACTGAGAAACATTAGTGAGAGATTTTTAAAGGGATATAAGCAGTGGGATTTTAGTAACTGTTTAGATATGAAGGGTGAAGGAGCAGGAGAGTCATTGATGATACTGAAGTTGGCCTTGAAGAAGTGGTAGAACTTTTAATGGAAATAAGGAATAAAGATGTATGTATTGAAGGGAATTTTAAAGGAATGTCTATGCTGACAGCCCTATGGGCAACTGGAATGAGACCATAACATGAGCTGGGTTAAAAATTATGGACTTTATAGTTGTCTTTTAGTGGTAAGACTTAAATCTGTAAGCAGGGAAGTACAGCCAGACTTCCACCTCTGCTGGTTCTGCATCTCTGGATTCAACCAACCCTAAATTGAAAATATTCAGGAAAAAAAATCTATAGACTTAGCTCAGTGGTAAAGCACATGCTAAGCATACACGAGACCCTGGGTTTGATGAGTAGCACCCCCTAAACAGTACAGTAAAAGTAATTTTTTAAAAAGCATTTACATTGTATTTGGTGTTATAAGTAATCTAGAGATAATTTAAAATATACAGGAGGATATGTTAAGGTTATATACAAATGCTATAGCATTTTATATGAGGAGCATGAAAATATGTGGATTTTGGTATTTAAGGGGTGTCTTGTAATCAATCCCCTCTGGATATCAAGGCCAGATCCTCAGGGAATAGGTGCTAGATGATGATAAAATTAACTTGCATTCTTAATGGCTTTTAACACCCCATTGTTGTTACAAATGTATATGTGCCTTGAATAATACTAGAGGATTGAGAAGTAAATTTGTAATATTAAAATTGCTACCACTGCTGTCAACCCCTTCCAGCCTTTTTGTGAATGTATAAATTTGTATTTTATGTATATACAGATGATGCCTTTTAGAGTAAACATTGTTTTTGAAGAACCACAAAATTACCTGCTTTTGGGCTGGGGATGTGGCTCAAGTGGTAGCGCGCTCGATCCTCAGCACCACATACAAAGCAAAGATGTTGTGTCCGCCGATAACTAAAAAATAAATATTAAAATTTCTCTCTCTCTCTCCCTCTCTCTTAAAAAAAAAAAAAATTACCTGCTTTTTCTCTGTTGACACATCACAAGTCAATGCAAAAGACTTCCATGACCTTAAAAGATATGAACCCCCACCACCTCAGCACACCTGCAAGTTAGCAGATCAAATTCAGTTCTGTCACTGTCTACCTGGAAATAGCACAGATCCTATAGGTTGAGGGAGTTATGAACTAGGAACCATGAACAAAAACCCCAAATATATATGATGACCTCATAAGCATATTTTTTTAAATTTTATTTTTATGTACGTGTTTGGGGATCAAACCCAGGGCTGCACATATCCTAGCCAAGCACTCTGTCACTGAGCTATACCCCAAACCCCAGCATATACTATTTTCAGTCAGATTCTTATCTTTCTATAACAGAGTACTCTTCATCTGAAATGTATGGTTATGAATTTTTACAAACATATCCTATAACCATCACCCAAATCAAGATTTAGAACATTTCCAAATCCCCCCCAAAATTTTTCAGGCCCCTTTGTAGTCAGTCCTGACCTATTTCATCTTCTATACCTCAGGCAAATCATTACTCTGATTTTTATCACTGTTGGTTTCTTTTGCTTGCCACAGGTTCATAGTGGAATAATATAGTGTGTATTCTTTTGTTTGTATTCTTTTGCTTGACATAAAGAGATTCATCCATATTGTTGGTATACATTTGTAGTTCCTTCCTGTTGACTGCTGAATTGTATTTCATTGCATGTATATACCAGTTTGTTCATCTATTCACCTTTTTAAAAATATTTTGTTGTTGTTGTAGTTGGACACACTATCTATTTTTTATTAATTTATTTTTATGTGGTGCTGAGGTGAGCACTCCACCTCTGAGCCACAACCCCAGACCCTCTATTTACTTTTTGATGAACCTTTAGGTTTTTTTTTTTTTTTTTTGCTATTGTGAATAAAGCTTTGTAGAAACATTCTTTTAAGAATGTTTTCATGGACATATTTTCATTCTTGATACTTGTGGCTGTGCACGTTAATGTTCAGTGAGGATATTTTGGTCAGTGACTGACTGCATATACAAGGGTGGTCCCGTAAGATTATACAGGAGCTGAAAAATTCTCATCTCATTGACTGAGACCAAAAGGCAGAAGTATTAAATATTGATGAACACAGTTTATTAATTTTTAATTTCATTGAATCCTCTAAGAGTTATTTACTCTGGGGTCGTCCATTTTTGTTTCTATAACAATACCTGAAACTAGATAATTTATAAACAACAAAAATTTATTTCTCACAGTTTTGGAGCCTGTAAAGGCCAAGATCTAGGTGTTGGCAGGTTCCGTTTCTATTGAGGGCCTTGTCTGCTTGTAAAATGAGACCTTGTTTCTGCATCCTCCAAAGGGGACAAATGCTGTGCATTCACATGGCAGGAAGCAATAGAAGGATAAAAAAGGGGCTCTCTAGTTCTCTCCAGCCCCTTATGAGCCACTAATCCCATCCTTGAGGGGGTGGAGTCTTCATAGCCTGATAATTTCTAAAGGCTCCATGCCTTAATGCTGTTGCTTTGGAGATTAAGTTTCATCATGGATTTTGGAGGACACATAGACTTTCAAACCATAGCAGGTTGTAAAAATTTGCTCCTAAATCATCTTCCAGAGATGTTACAGATCAAGGCTGGGATCCATTTTGCATTAATTTGTATGTATGCTGTTTATGTATTGTTTGAGGTTGAGTTTTTTTCTAGTTTTAAATTTTTATCCAGCATCACTTATTGAAATTTTATTTTAACCCATTAAATTCCTTGCCACTTTGGTCAAAAATTAACTATACACAGACACCTACATACAAACATACATTCATACATAAGTAGAAGAATTTATTTCTGACCTCTTATATTCCATTGGTCTGTCTCTGCCCTTATACAGATCGCTCCCTGTTCCCTTGAATTTTCATAGCTCTTCATTAGGTTTTGAAATTAGTTTAAGTTCGTTACCTTTATTCTTTTTGAAAATTGGTTTCTAATAAATTTTTAAAACCAGCCTCTTGGTTTCTACCTGAAACAGCCTGCTGTTTTTTTTGTTTTGTTTTGTTTTAATTATTGGAATTGTGTTCTAACGATGGATCAATTTAGGGAGAATTATAAGTATTTCTAAAGAATCAACTTTTGGCTTTTACTTTTTTCTTTTCTGCTCTTTATTATTTCCTTCCTTCCACTTTATTTGGGCATAATATGCTTTTGTTAGCTCCTTAAGGTAGAAGCTGAGATCAATGCTTTTAGACTTTTCTATTTTAATGTAAGCATTTAAAGCTATAAATATCTCTACTGCTTTTATTGCATTCTACACATTATGTATGTTTCCACTTTCATTTGGTTTGAAATGTTTTCACATTTCTCTTATGATTACCACTTTGACCTTTTATTTGGAAATACATTATTTCATTTCTAAATATCTCAGGAACTAGAAAACTTTATTCCTCAACTTAAGACATCTGATTCCAGGTGGGTTTCTGTATTGATTTGTACTTATGTGATTTAGTTCTTTTAAATTTCTGGAGTCTTGTTTTGTGGTTCAGCATGTGATCTGACTTGGTGAATTCCATGTGCACTTGCAAAGAATATGTGCTCTTTTGTTGGGCAATATATTCCATAAATAACAGGTTTATTTGGTTGATAGTGTTCATCAAACCTTAACTGGTTTTCTGCCTGCTTGCTCTGTTATTTACTGAGAGAGGTTTCTCTTTTCTGTTTCTGATTTTTGTTTTGTTTTTTCTGTTGGTTTATTACTAGCCATGTCTGTCTGTCTTTCCCTTTCCTTCTTCCTCTCTTTGGTTGCTCTAAGACTTACAGTATGGGGTCTGTTATACCCTTTTATATTTAATGTAAAATGTTGTAACATGTACTTTCATTTCCTCTTTTGTTTATTATTGTTAAACATCTTCTATATATGTCTTAAGTTCTAAAATATATTTTCTTCTTAAAACAGTTAATTTTTAACTACAATTTTTAAAATGGTGAAAAAGTTGTTGAGTATCTGCTGACATGTTTATTATTTCTGGCAATACTCTTTTCTTGATTCAGTTATAATTTTCCATCTAGTATCATGTTTCTTTTCTTTTTTTAAACTATTATGATGTTGATCTTTTTGGCATCAAATTTCCTTAGCTCTTAAGTTTCTGAAAATGTATTTATTTCACCTGCAGTTTTGAAGAATATTTTCACAGAATGTGAAAGTATAGATGGAGTTTTGTTTTTTTTTCCCTCTAGTATTTTGAAGATGTTCTATGTTCTATTCATTACCTTTTGGTTGGATTTTTGTTTTGTTTTTTGGATAAGCAGTCAGCCGTGATTCTTAACTTATTCCTCTTTGCGGTATATATCTTTTTTTTTTTTTTTTTTTTTTTTTGGTCGCCTTTTAAGATTTTCCTCTTTTATGATTGTTTTTCAACTATTTCATTGAAATGCTTTTGTGGTTTTTCTTTTTTTTGTTTAATTACTTATAGTTTATTGAGTTTCTTACATCTGTGAGTTTATAATTTTCATCAAATCTGGAAAATTTTTATTATTTTTTCACCCATTACAAAAAATTGGTATCAACCAGATTCCATATGAACTCTTTAACTTCTCGGGGGTCAGTTGCCCAAGTGAACTGATAATTTAGTTTTGTTACTATGGTATAGAGTTGTATTTTGCCTTATGCACACTTGGCAACATAAGAAGGTATAATTTGTTTTTCTTGTTTAGTATTAGAAACAAACTGAAACTCTGGCTTTTAAGCTGTTAGAATAACAAGTGATGTTAGTCTATATCTTTGCTTTTGAATAGCAGTATGGGAGGGTGTAATAGAATCTGTTTGATCTTACTCTATGTTTTAGATGCTGCTGAAGAAAGTTGCATAATATGAAAATGTGTTCCCCTTGTCCTTTTAATTGTGTACTCAGACTTTTTCTATGAATAACAGTTTTGGCCCTAAGCCACAGAACAAATTATTTGTAATGATGACTTAGAGTCACTTCCAAGAACATTCTACAGTTGCTGTTAAATCTGTGTGTTTATTTCTCCTATATAATTTATATGAAAAAATATAGGAAATCTGTTATCCATAATTACATTAATTTTAAAAATTTCTGAAAATTAGGATTTTTGTTTTGCATTGTGTCGAGTAGGAAAAGAGAAGGAAGAACTGGAGAGATACCTCCTGGGAAAGAACTTATACTAAAAGCTAAACCAGGAAAATCACTTTGAGAAGTTCTTCATGTTTAGCAGGAAAATGGGGGAGGTAAGTGGGTCTTACACTGTTAAAAAAGGCAAATTCAGATTAAATCATAAACAATAGGTGTTTTCTAGTTAACTTTCAGTATGTGTGAACTGTTGATAATTGAGATCTGTCATGCATTATGTTTGGAAAATGTTTAGGCTTCAGAATTCTGGATGTGAATCCAGTTCTAGGACTTAATATCTTTGTGGCCATGGGCAAGTTCACTAAAATCTCTGATCTTTATTTATTTACTTATAAAATTGGAAAAATCTCAGGTTACTATTAAAATTAAACTCTGAATGGTTTATTTCACTTGTCATTTAGTAGACCTCAATAATTATTGTCTTTCTTTCTGTCTGTATTTTAAATTTTTAATTTTATTCTGTCTGAGACTTCTTTTCCTTTTAAACATGCATAATATTTGAACAAGCCCCTATGGCTTCTTTTTCACCCATTTTTTTTCTATCAGAATTTTTCCTATATTGTTATTCTGCCATTTTACCCTACTTAAAAACCCTTATTGTTATTTATTCCATCTTAAAAATCTTTTTGACCTTCATATTTCCCTCCGGCTCCTAATTCTTTTCTTTTCTAGACAAAGTTGTCTAAACTGAGTTTTAGTTTCAGTCCTCTCTTCTCATTCTCGAGGTAGTCTATAGGCTTAAGCCTCTACTTCCCCAACAAAATTACTTTAAAAGATCCTCACTGACTTCCATGTTACTAAATCCAGTGGGCAATTTTCAGCCCTCATTTTAATCATCAGCAGCATTTATTGATTCTATCCTCTTTTGTTGGACTTTCAGGATACCATGTCCAAATTTACCTCTTTTCTGTATCTGTTTACTGCTCCCTTCTCAGTGCTCCCTTTAAATATTGGAGTTTCTCAAACTTCTGTATTTCTATACTTATTCAAAATTTTATATGTGTCTGTGTGTGTGGTGGGGTGAGTATCTGTATTCCCAGTCTTTCCTCTGAACCCCAGACATTAACAAACTGGTAGTTACAGTGACTTGGATGTTTAATGAACATCTCAAACTTATCAACATTGTTATAAAAACAGCAAATGCTTATGTAACGTCATGTGCCAAATATTGTTTTCCCAAAAACATTCTTCTCCTTAAATTTTCAGTTGCCTTCCCATGTTAGTAAATGGTAAATCCTTGATTTCAGCTTCTTATACTGAAAATCATCTTTGATCTCCCCACCCCCCACTTAACAATTAATCTGCTGACAAATGTTATTGGACAGAGTCTGACTGCATCTTACTGTCTCTACTACTGCTATTATTGGTAAGCCTGTTAGTGTAACACAGCAGCCAGGTGAAACCATTTTAGATCTTAAAGTTAGCTCATGTTATATCTTAATATCTTCAGAGGTTGTGCTGGAAGATCTCTCACCCCTCAGACTAACTCAAGTTGATCCTGACCTTCATGATTCAGTTCAGTCAAATGTCTGGACCCTCACTTGGGATGACTGTGATAGCTGGGAAAAACAGATCTCTCTTTCCAAGTACTCTCTTATCCTCAGTTACATAATGCAGTGAGTGGTGTTACAAAATGAACAAGTGCTTATCAAGTCTTTGTGTCATATTTGCTGAAACCCAGTTAGCGCAGGTAAGCCAGGTAACCAAGCCCAGGGTCATTGAGTGAAGAGAGTTCATGAGGGTGCAGGTGCCAGGAAGTATGTGATTCACTGGGGGCCATTAATAAAACAATACACATAGACTCTTTCTGATCTGTGTCATGTTTAATTTGTTAAATTGTTTGCTTATAACATAGCACCTATTTCTTCACTTAAATAAGAAAATAATCAAGGTCGGGCTCAGTGGTGCACACCTGTAATCCCAGCAGCTCAGGAGGCTGAGACAGGAAGATCTTGAGTTCAAAACCAGCCTCAGCAAAAAATGAGGTGCTCAGCCAATCAGTGAGACCCTGTCTCTAAATAAAATACAAAATAGTGCTGGGGGTGTGGCTCAGTGGTCGAGTGCCCCTAAGTTCAATCCCTGGTACCAAAAAAAGAAAAAAAACTATCTACATAAAATCATTGTGTTGAAAATATGGGCTAATGATTCTTTTAAAAATATTTTTAGTTGCAAATGGGCACAATACTTTTTTTTTTTTAATGTGGTGCTAAGGATTGAACCAAGTACCCACACGTGTGAAACAAGTGCTCTACCACTGAGTTACAACCCCAACCCAGGCTAATGATTCTCTGATTGAAAAACAAATTTGACTTTTGTATATCTTTAGATTTTTAATTTCAGAAACCACTTACAAGAAGAGATTTACAATGTGTACCATAATGATTTATAGATTCTTTTAAGTCAAATAGTATCTTAAATGTTGCTGCTAGCTGTTTAATTAACTTGGCCATCTGCCATATTACCTACCTACTGCAAGATAGAAAGTTCAATTTTATTTTTCCATAATTTAAATTTATTTGGTTCTCTACATTATAAATGACTGTTTGCTATTTCTTTTTCCAACCTTATTCTTGTTCTGCATCACCTGTCAAAGTATATACTCATACCCTTGTTTTCTCACTATTGAGTTTTAAGAGTTCTTGTGAATTTTGTATAATAGTCCCTTATCAAATTCGTTTTTTTACAGATATTTTCTCATTTTTATTATTTTTGTGTGTTATTAAAAAATGTTATTAGTGCATTATAATTATACATAGTAGGGGGGTTCTAATTAGTACATGTTCACACATGTACACAATGTGATTTCATTGATACATTCCCCAGGACCTCCTCTTTTCTTCCTCTCCTGCTTCCCCTTTGGTCCCCTTCCTATACTCTATTGCTTTCTCTTCTATTTTCTTAAGATCTCTCCCCCATTTTCCACTCCCTACCTTTTTTCCCCCCTCTCTAGCTTCCACATATGAGAGAGAACATGTGGCTCTTTAGTTTGGCTTATTTCAGTTAGCATAATGTTCTCAAGTTCCATCCATTTTCCAACATGATTTCATTCTTTACAGTTGACTAGAATTCCACTGTGTATATATTTCACATTTCCTTTAACCATTTGTCTGGAAACTTCTCTTGACATGCTTGTTGTCTTCCATCACATCCTAATGCTTTATCTTATCATGTTGTTACTGTGTCAGTTATTTTTCACTTATATTCTTACTATTTCTTGGTCTAGTCTGTTTTTACATTACAGTTGTTTTTAATTCTAGTGTCTACTCATTTTTGTTTTACTTTATATCCTCATTTGGGATTCTGTTGACTTTACTTCTGTTAGCCACGTATGGAAGCATGTGTTTACTTCATTGTTATCTTTTAAGGTGATCTTTTTGTATTTATGGTGATACTAATTTTATTCAAACTTGCTTTCTTTTTATTTTTCTTTTCTATTACCAGTATTAGATTTTAATATATTAATTTTGTTATGTGTGTTTCATTTTGTGAAGGTACAGGGGTTATTGTAAAGAATTGATTTTTTTTTTTAAACCAAAGAATTTTTAAATGGAAATTAAGTCATTTTGTTACTAGTTTAAAATGTAGTATTGGAAGCTTTTATATAATCACCACAGTAATGATAAAATAATATTCATAGAAGATATAAACAAAGGGAAATGGGATTATAAAAATCAGTGAAGTTGGGGCTGTGATTGTGACTCATTGGTAGAGTGCTTGCCTAGCACATGTGAGGCAGGCACTGGGTTCAATTCTCAGCACCACATAGAAAAAAATAAGTAAAAATGAAGGTATTGTGTCTATCTATAACTAAAAATACTTTCAAAAATATATCAATGAAGTACAAGTTAAAGCAAAAAAGAAAAACAAAACAAAAAAAAACAACTACAAGAAACACAGGAGATAATAACAAAACGGAATTGGTACATTTTCAGGAATTTCTTTAAATATAAATGGATCAGACTCTCCAATCAAAACACATAAATTGGCTAATGAGATTAAACTTTAATAATATTCCAACTATATATCTTGTCTCTGGGAAACACTTTTTATTTATATTTTATAAAGGCTGTTTTTTTTGTTCTTTTTAGATATACATGACAGTATAGTATATTTTGACATATTATACACACATGAAGTTATACTTCCCATTCTTGTGGTTGTGCATGATGTAGAGTTTCAGTGGTCGTCTATTCATATACAAACAGAGGAAAGTGATGTCTAATTAATTCTCCTTTCTTTCCTATTCCCATACCCCTCCCTTGCATTTATTTCCCTTTGTCTAATCCCATGAACTTCTATTCTTTCCTCCCTCCAGTAATATGTGTTAGCATCCGCATATTAGAACATCTGGCCATTTGGGTATTGGCTTAGTGTTAGCATGGTAGTCTCCAGTTCCATCCATTTACTGACAAATACTATAATTTCATTCTTCTTTATGGCTGAGTAATATTCTACTATGTATAGTAGTATACATAGTAGAATATTACATAGTAGAATATACTCTTTTTCTCTTTAAAGTTATAGATGGACACAATACCTTTCTTTATTTATTTTTTATGTGGTACTGAGGATCGAACCCAGTGCCTCACGCATGCTAGGCAAACCCTCTACCACTGAGCTACAACCTCAGCCCCACATTTTCTTTATCCATTCATCTGTTAAAGGGCACCTAGGTTGGTTCCATAGCTTAGCTATTGTGAATTGAGCTGCTATAAACATTGGTATGGCTGCATCTCTGATTTTAAGTCCTTTGAGTATATGCTGAGAGTGGAATAACTGGTGGTTACATTCCAAGTTTTCTGAGGAATCTCCCCATTCTGCTTTCCAGAGTGGTTGCATCAATTGCAGTCCCAAGAGCAATGTATGAGTGAACCTTTTTCTCCACATCCAGGTCAACATTTATTGTTACTTGTATTCTTAAAATGTCAAAGAATGGATTATTGGGGGGGGGATGTTGGACTTTTTTTTTTTTTTTTTAGAGAGAATTTTTTTCATATTTGTTTTTTCAGTTTTCAGTGGACACAACATCTTTATTTTAAGTTGTGCTGAGGATTAAATTTCACTTGGATTATTCTATTTGAGATTTAAGATTTTGTATTTCTAGAGAAATGTTTAGTGTTCTGTGTATGCTGTATAGATGAAAACTACAAATGAAAATAAAATCTGAATTTTCAGAGAGCCTAGTAAACAGTCATCTATTTCTCTGTATAAAATGGTAGGTTTTCTGAACTTAAACAGGAATTTGTTATCCTTTTTCAGATGGAAAAGCCTTGCTTTCCTGAAGACTTTTTGAAAACTATTATCGAAATTTGAGAAACCTTGATTTTTTTTTAGGATCTTGACCTTTAACTGAGAGACTGTTTAGTTCAAATTAATTTAAGTTAGAGCACAGTGTAATACAGGGCACTGTTAGGTATAGGATGTACAGGGTGGAATAGGACAGTGTTTAGTGTAGATGTGTAAACAAATGAGTTATTATAATGCTGTGACTGCGGTAGTTGAAATGGGCATTAAGATGTGCTGTCAATACTTGGCCAAGCCAAGGCTTTCTTAGAGGAGTTGCTGAATTTTAAAATATGAGAAGGGTTTAACCAGATAAAGAAATAAATGGGAGGACACGCCAGGTTGAATGAAAATGCATGAATAAAGATATTGGGGGACAAGGGACTGGGGATGTGGCTCAGCAGTGGAGCGCTTGCCTCACATACACAAGGCACTGGGTTCGATCCTCAGCACCACATAAAAATAAATAAATAAAATGGAGAGATTGTGTCCATCTACAACTTAAAAATAAAAAGATATTAGGGGGCAAAATAGCATTAATAGATTAAAAGTAAAGTCATTGGATCATAAAATGCAAAGTAGAAAGCTGTGGAATCTTATGTGCTGTATAGCACTTCTGTTTTATCATGAAGTATTTTATATCATTGTTTTCCACTAAAGTACAGTTAAAGTCACAAGAGTTTGAATATATGTTTTGGAAATATGGCAACAAAGTCCACTGCTACGTGTTTGAAATTTCTCTTAAGACTTGTTTTATTATTGCTCTACTGGGGATGACCCAGGAACACTTTACCACTGAGCTACATCCCCAGTGCTTTTTAAATTTTTTATTTTGAGATGGTCTCGCTAAGTTGCTAAGGTTGGCCTCAAACGTGCAGTTCTCCTGCCTCAGCCTCTCAAGGTGCTGGAATTACAGGTGTGTGCTACCATGCCTGGCTTAAGGTGTAACTTATTGTCAGAAATTATGAAAACTTTGTGGTCAATTGTGGAATTGATAGTATGGGTTCATAGCTTCAGTTTTCTAATTTAGAATGAAGATAATATCATTTACCTTTTGGAACTGTTGGAGGGGTAATAATAACTGTAAATGATGATAATAACTGTGATAATAGTGACTAACATTTTGAGGGCTTGCTTATGGTCCTAATTGCTTTATTTCTACTACTTTCTTTTATCTTCAAACCATCTCAGTGAGGTAGATTATTTTATTATCTTACAAAACCAGAGCATAGAGAAGTAATCACCTTAGGTTACATAGCTAGCAAGTGACAGAACTTGCTTTGATTCCTAGCTATCTTAACAATATATCATATCATACAATATATCATATTAACTTAACAATATATCATATCATACTCCCATTCTATTACATCATGCATATAGGACATTTGGCCTAGTGTCTAGTACATAATTACAAATGTAATCAATAGTTACTTATCTAACTGCCTAAATCTTTGAGTTAAATTGATACCCTCAAGAAATTGGGCTGTTTTTACTGTATCTTGACTTAGTCCCTGCCATACCATTAATTATAGACAGTGACTTCCCAGCCCATGGTTTTAACCACTACTTTTTTTTGCCTCCTCCTTTCTAGTTGATCTGTCTCTACATTAAGTTTTAAATCTATGGTAGGGACCATATCTGTTTCATTTATCATTGTGTACTTAGACCTTCATGTAGCAGCTAGCACATTAAAAATGACCCAATTTTGTTCTATGAATAAAGATGTTAAAAATCTGGATTTAAAAAACTAATCTTAGAATTATCCGTATCACCTGTAAATAGTGGTTTAGTTGTTTCATGTGTCTTGTTTTTTCCTGCAAGGAGTCTCTCTGCTTCTGTATTCTGCAGCGCATTCTTACCTGGTCCTACAAGACCCCTGTTGGGTAACCTGTATCTGTCCTATGGAGATCACTCAGCTTTTAGCCAGTGAGACAGACTAGGAAAGGATAACATTTTGGTCTTTAACTGGAATCTGTTAGAAATATTTGAAACAATTTGAAAGGGTGTATTCTAAGAAACTAAATATAAAAAGAAAAAACTTTGGTATTTTTTTCTTTGCCTTTCACATTAAATCATTTCAAAGAAAAATAATTTTATTCCAGGGGAATCTGTTTTTGTGAGTTAACTCATATTTTCCTCCTCTCCTCTATCTAGAATGTCTTAAACCATTCTACCTTATGAGAAATTGGATGTTCTTGCAGATAGTCATTGTGGGAGAAAACGTTTCATTTAAGTCCCAGATGAGGACCGAAAACTTGAAATCAGAGGAGCATCTGAAATCAAGTAATATTAGGTAGGATAAAACTTACAAGGGATTTCTACATGTTTTTATTCATTTTTTAGAGATGTATGTTAAAGTATTTGTATTTCATGAACACTAATGGAAGACTTGGAGACTTTGTGAAAGATTTTATTTTGACCAAGATGGGGGAGGGGCATGCTAAAGATTTTTTTTTTTAACCTATGTGGCTTTATGAGAACTTTGGCATGTTTACTTTGTCATGAGCATTTGTATCTTGTGATCCAAGGAACAATTGTTTAAAAATTTACTGAAGTACATTTAAGAGATTTTTATGTTATGTACTAGTTTTCTGAATATTTATAAGCATAGAGATGTGATCTATCTTGTAAATTCTCTAGAATGAAGATTTTGTGCTTCAATTACATGTATAGTAATATATTTGAGTGCCAGAGACACCAGCTCTTGTTTCTTTACATCAGCATGGGATGCAGTTAAGCCTCCCTAATGCCTAAAGAAATATGTTTATGATAATGTACTAGAGAAGTCTTTTACATGATGAGTTAGTAACTCTTTGCTATAGCATCTTATAATGACAGAACATGGGAAGATGCTTAATTTTATAGATGTGGCCTTTAACTTAGAGGTGATAGTTGCTCCTGCAAATCAGTGCTATGACGTGACACCTGTATTGAGTCTATTTCAAAAGATTTACATTATTCTATAATGCTTATGAGCTCTGGTTCTGGGAGTAGATTGCAGGTGGATTCCAAGCCCTGGAACTTCATAGTTGTGTGACCTTGGGCAAATTTAACCACTCTGTGCCTCCATTTCCTCATTAGCAAAATGGAAAGTTTATATCTCACTTGGTAGAATTGCTGTACAATTCAAAGATTTTATAATAGGTGAAAGCATACATGATCTAATTGTATTATTAGATTATTAATTTTTAACAGATGGATTTAGAGTCTGTTATCATTAGCGTGACATAATGACAACTAATGTTTAGAGAGAGAAAAAAGAAAAACATCTATGACTCAATTCTTTAACTCCTTCTTGGATTTATTTTCTGTTCATACTATTATGTCTTCATGACATCTAAACAGTTTATTGTTCTTTTGTCACTTGGCATTGTGTGGTGGTAGAGAACCTAGGATTTTTCTACCTTGAAAAATCTTCAACTCAATGTGTCTGCAGAAGGGATCCCATGAAGCAGTAGAGGGGGAGTGGATATTTGATTAGCCAGTCAGTAACCAAATGAGCAAAAGTAATTTGGTGGTCACAGTCAGATGACCTCTCCTTTTTGAGGGATCACTTATGTTATTTTATGGAATTTGTTTTATTTATTCCCCATAGTATCTCATCTCCAAATGGCTGCTTACACACATTTACCTTTTCAGATACCCAGCTGTCTAAGCTAATAATCTGGGAGAGATTTTTGTGCTCTTTCCTCTGTTTTATCTCCCTTCTATTAGTTTAACTTCCAGATATTTGTTCAGTCTGAGTTTTTCCATCCACCTGTATTATCACTTTCTCATTTCCAGTCTTGAGCTATTAAAATCCATCTTTCAAAAATTCTTGTAAAAGTCATTTTAAATAGCAAATCTAACAATGCTATATACCTTATATAAACTTAAGCTTTGGTTTTTTATTCATTACAGTATAGGATTTGAACTCCTTAACATTCATACAATGCTTCTCACAATCTCCTGTCTTCCTTGGTGTTCTCCAGCTTCATCTTCTGAGGCTTCCTACCAAGTAGTGTTCCAGTCATCTTCACTCACTGACTTAGCTTTGCTTTTCATTGTTGTATTATTTTCTTTTGCCTTCTCTTCCTTGAAATTTCCAGATCACAACTGGCTCTTAATAAAACTAGGTACATGGGCTGGGGTTGTGGCTGAGCGGTAGAGCACTTGCCTAGCACATGCCAGGCGCTGGGTTAGATCCTCAGCACCACATAAAATTAAATAAATAAATAAAATAAAGGTATTGTTCCAACTACAACTTAAAAACACACACACACACACACACACACACACATTTTAAACCAGAAATGTTTAAAAATAAATAAGTAAAACTAGGTACACATTTTCAAAGAATATAGATTGTGCAGAAGATGTTATGGTATAGAGCTTTGGAGTATTAGGAAATTTTAAAATGCCTGATAAAGTGCCATAGGGAGAAAGCTGATTAGTATTTTTACTAACATACTGAGAAAAGTTCCTTTAGGAGCTTTGGATCCTTGAGTCTCAGCAAAATTCAACAATGCCGAAATATGATTTGGTTTTCTGTGATTAACATCATGAGACATACTGATGTCTGAGAAAACTATATATTGCATATGTGGTTTTGTGAGTGTGTGCGTAAGTGTACTACACTCACTTTATAGTATCTGGCCTCTTATTTAGTGTAAATTATTATGATTAGGTTCTTGATTTATGGATATAATTACAGAATATTGTTACCCCTAATTGCTCCTTAGAACTCTGGAAACAAGTAAACAAATTTAACACAATAAGAAAATCTACCTTGGCTGTTGCTCACACTACTTCCACCCCCCAAGGAAAGAAATTAACCTTTTCTCTCAAAGTAAAAGGGAGTGATGGGCCAGGCCCAGTGGCGCATGCCTATAATCCCAGCAGCTCAGGAGGCTGAGGCAGGAAGATCAAAGAGTTCAAAGCCAGCCTCAACAATTTAGCCAGGCACTTAGCAACTCAGTGAGACCCTGTCTCTAAATAAAATACAAAATATGGCAGGGGATGTGCCATAGTAGTTGAGTGCCCCTGAGTTTAATCCCTGGTACTCTTATCACCACCGAAAAAAAGGGAGTGATTTGCCTTTTGTCAATAGCTTTGAGTTTAGAAGATATGGGTTTATATTTATGAATTCTCTTTATAGAGAAAGTGGATCTGGAGTTCAGATAGAAGGAATCTCCTATTTATGTGCCCCCAATTTAGAAATATCTTGTATTGAAACCATGAATTTTAGAGTGAATGTTCTTAAGAGAATGTAATCTTTTTATTTGTTACCTTGCATTATTATATAAGTGCTATGTATGATCAAGGAATTGGTTTAAAAAGATAACCCAAATTTTAGGGTTCTTTTTTCTTTTTTAAAAAAATTATCTTAAAATGGTTAAGTATTAAAATCCCCAGTTCTCTGGACTGTTACTATCAAACATTCTCCATCTTTTTTTTCCTGTGTACTCTTGTATTAGGAATTCTAATGTAATGGTTAGGAACTAACTAGGTGTTGGAACCAAACTGATTGAGTTCAAATGCTATTTTTACTGGTTACTAACTTTGCTCTTCAGCATGTTACTTAACCTCTTGTCTCCTTGGGTTTTCTTCAGGGATAAAGTGGGGACAATACTATGTAGCATGAGTTAAATGATTACTTTCTATAAAGCCCTTAGAACAATGTTTGACAATAGTAAGTTCTGCGTATAGTGTTAGCTACTACAGTACATGGTGCTTAGAATTCATGAAATTACTTGTAGATGATGATGTCTCCAGGAGTGCTGCTTCAGACTGTTAGTCCTCAACATATTTGTCACTCAGTGATCCAGACTTTATTCAGTCTTTTAATCACTTTTTATTGCTTGATAGAAGTGATTAAATTCTCTTATTTAATAAGACAATATAGTAAATGTTTTGAAAGCTTTATATTTTATAAAAGTATTTTGTAAATAATGGCATGGTGATGTAATTTTTTAGATTCTTGGCTCATTCTTTTCATTAATTTAGCTTAAAGCAGGAATGAAAAAAAACTCATGTTGCTGTACCCTATGCCAAGAGAAAATATTTTGTCTCTTTACAAAAGCATTGGCTTTAAACTGTTCATCTACTGTACATATTTTTCCCCCCTTGTGTGTGGTGCTGTGGATTGAATCTAGGGCCTTATGCATGCAAGGCAAGTACTCTACCAACTGAGCCACACACACCCCAGCCCCTGTACCGTAAGTCTTTAACAAAACCATTTGAACAATTGAGGTATAGTACTTTTTTTCTTAATGAAATAAAGTAGTGTAATAGCCAATTTTGTCCTGTCCTGCTTTTGCATAAGATCACATATCTATTTATTTTATTTCTTATATATTGTACATAATAAAAAAGGAAAATTAATACTTCATTGAGGCAGTATTCCATATTGTGGCAGAGAAGGGGACATTGGTAGGATAGTAAACATGATATGCTCTTAGATTCTAAGAGCATAAGCCAATAGCCTTGTGACAGGGTTGTTTTTTTTTGTTGTTGTTTTTATGCCAAAAGTTGATACCTGTGTGGATAATGGAATTTGATGATTATGATATCACGTTTTAGGACTAAACAAAACTAATTAATACTGTTCCTTTGTATTGGTTGCTCTCATGAGATTTGTGGTACCCCACTGTGATTCTCTTATTTGAAAGCTTAGTTTAAAACTAAACATATATTCATAAAGACTAAGAAAATAAAAGGGCTCACTTTGTTTTATTTAAATTAAAATTCGTAATTTCTGTTAAATACCTAAAACATTATGTGTAACTATTTACAGTAAAAATTTTAGAACCTTAATCTCTAGTTTTCACATCAAAAAGTTATTTTTTAAATGAAATTTACTACAGTTACTTTTTTCATTTTTTTGCTTTTAGTTGACATGTATAATTGTCAGATTTATGGGTCACAGTGTGTTGTTTCAATGAATGTATAATAATCATATCTCAGGGTATTTGTATAGGTGTCACTTCAAACATTTACTATTTCTTTGTGGTGAGAACATGCAAAATCCACTCTTCTAGCTATTTTGAAATATTTAATACATATTGTTAACCATGATTATCCTGCTATGCCACATAACACCAGAACTTATTCCTCCACCATAATTACAACTTTGTGTCCACTGACCAGTGTCTTCTTATCCTCTCCTGCCCCTTACCCTCCCCAGCCTCTGATAACCATTCTTCTATTCTCCATTTCTATGAGTTCAGCTTCTTTAGAGCCACGTATGAATGAGGTCATAAGCAGTGTATACAAAAATGACTTAACCGTTTCCTTTCTTCATTGGAAAAATGTTTGTCAAGTGCCTGCTGTGTGCTAGGCACTGTGCTGGTAGGCAGCCTTTGCAGTGGTGAGCATTCTTAAAAGCTATGATATGTACTATAAAGAAAAAATACAAAGTGCTTTAAAAGCATAAATAGGAATGTCCTTAATCTAGATGGGTTCTGACTCAAGAGAAGGAGTAAGTCATAATTAATCAGACAAAGAGGAGGAGGTGTTCCTAGCAAAGGGACTGTCCTTTACAAAGGCCTAGAAGTCTGGCAGTGAAACATGGAGATCAAGGAGGGAAGAGAGGTAAAAGTCAAGTTCTGAGACTATACAATTTTGTAGGACACTTTAACAAAGATTTTGTTATACACCTCAACAACAGTGGGAAATCATTCATGCAAAGTTTTAAGTGGATAATTGGTAGATCAGGTGTGCATTGAAAAAAATTTTTTGGTAGTTGTGGATGGACAGAATGTCTTTGTTTTGTTTTGATGTGGTGCTGAGGATCGAACCCATTGCCTCCCTGACACATGCTAGGCAAGTGCTCTGCCCCTGAGCTGTAGCCCCAGCCCCCAGGTGTGCATTTTTAAAAAGAGCCTTCTGACAGCAGTGGGAGAACACAATGAAATGGAGCAAGCGAGAGGTGGAGAAAGCAGTTTCATGGCTTTGTACCAGTTTAGGCAAAGAAGAAAGTTGCAGCGGATAACTTACCAGCTTCTGCCTTTAACAACTGCAAAGCTATATATATTTGCTAAGGTTAAAAAAAAGAAATGTTAGAAAGACAACCAGGGGTGGGATTGGGGGATGGACCATAAGTTTGATTTTGGACTTCTTGAATACAGGCAATTCCTGGAGAATATGAGAGAGAAAAAACAGACATCAGCTAGAGAGAAGTGTAGGGCTGAGGTGGGAGTGGGGGTTAAAATATATGAAAGGTTTGGACATGTTTAAATGCTAAAGGAAGGATTCAGTAGAAGTTTAAAAATTGTCAAAAAGGATAGGTGTTGATTAAAAGAGCAAGCCCTTACAAAGAGCATACATAAGTGGAATTTTGGTCTTAAATAAGAGGTACTCTACCTCTGATCTTTTTAACAAGCGGTAAGGAGAGGACAATATACATGTAGTATTCAGTAAATGTCAATTGTTTTCCCTGAGATAAAATAGGTCTGTCATTTGGAAGTGAAGAAGGGGAACAACAGTTTGATAAGAGTGAAAATTTGAAATAGCTGTGGTAACTAGTAAATTGAGGAACACAGTAGGATCCTTAGCAGCAGCAAGGGAAAACTTTTTAATTTTAATGAATAATCATTTAATGTTTACCTTTAAAAAGTCAGATTGAAGGAAAGCAGCAAGAAAGTCAACTACTTGATAAAAGAGGTCACTGATGATCCTGTAAGCTTTTAAGTAATGGCATCAATTTGTGAATATCTAGTGCTAGCTACCCAGGATGTTCAAGCAAGAACATATAATAGCCTTAATTATATTGTAATAAATTATTTCACTTAATTTATATTGTTATTTATGTTGGTCAGGCCTAGTTTGTTTCTAACTGATGTTCTTTCTTCCCCTATCTAGGCAGGCAGAAGTCCTGAAGGCTGATATGACAGGTATTGGCTAACTTATTTCTTTTTCACAGCTTATTTTATACCATTAAATTAATGAAAGGATATTCTCTCTCCTATATTACTTGTAGCACTAAATCCTGACCTAGTTGCCAAAAGGGATGATAGTTTGCTGTTTGCTGTATATGTTATTTTTATACTTTGAATTCTTACGTATATACTTGTCAGGAATTGTATATAACATATGCCACAATTAATTGAATATTACCTAATTTAATATATGTAATCACTTTTATATGAACTTTTTATCATCAGTTTAACTTTTATCATCAATTTACAATATTCAGAAAATAATTTATATTCCATATAAGTAAAAACATAAAATTACGGTGTTTGGTTATTATTTTCCTAGAGAAAGTGTTCTTTTCCTATTTATAATTACCCAAATTGACTAGGAATAAGCCATCAGAAAAAATGTTTACAGGAAAACTCTACTGAAAGCTTTTAATTCATTGAGCTGTCTTGCCACATTTCTTTCTTTTTTTCCCCATATCTTTGCTGCTTTGAATAATAGCTGAAGTCTTTTAAAAGAATTCCTGGGTTAGCCACTGACAGGAGCAGATTATTAACTCCAAAATAAGAACCTATATAGTAATAACTATGTAGTGATCAGTGTATCCTCCAGTGATAATAGATCTCATTATAATTTTTGAGGATTTTAGTTCTACAGTAAAACCCATGAAAAATTAAACTGTTTTGATAACTAGCATTCCTGCAAGATTTACAATTCAAGAAGGTAAATACTGATGAGGTATCTTTTTCTCAATTTCTAGAATCATAGGCTGATGGTTGGAGTTCATGGGTTATACTGTCATCTTATTCGGGAAAAAAGGAAGGCCTATTATAGATTTATTATTATCCATATTGTATGTATCATTGTCAGCTCTGAACAGCTACTATATTCTGCTTTTGAATTAGCATGGAAGGCATAATCTGAATCATCTGACAAAAATAGTTCATGGAGCAGCATCAGGCTATCTATGCCATTTTCTTTTCTTTTTTTGAAGTATTTAACAGCCTCAGTAAATAGTCTTAGAGTTTGACTTTTATAGAGGACATTTAGCTGCCCAGAAACTTCACCTAACATTAAATCTGCTCGCTTAAATGAATCAATGTGATAGAGTTAATGATCTCTGATAGTCCCCTTTTTTTGCTATCAATGAATTAAATAAATAAATTTATTAAATAAATCTATTAATCTATTAGTGATTGAAAACTTAATTTATAATAGAATTTATTCTTATTAGTCAGTAAACTCTTTTGAGCGTTAACTCAAATATATAGGAGATTCTATTTGCAAAATAGTATTGTGGTAGTTATTGATACGATTAGCAAACCTAAAGAGGAGTAAAGTTTAAGCCATTGTGCAGCAGTGAATTCCTAAAAGAAATTAAATACCTTAACGTGGTATTTATTGGAAATATATAATTCAAAAGTCCATTATTAAGTTTCTCTACTCAAGTAACTTGCTGTCAAATAATAACTGATACCTAAAATGCCTTGAAGGACTTTGGCATACAGTATGACAATATGTATAGTTATAGTCTACCTTCCTGATTTTAGTCTACACCCAGGCTCTCATCTGGCCTCATAAGGAATTTACTCCCAGTCTTTTACTGGCCATTCTTCACATTAAATGGCAAGTGTGGATTGCTCACAAAAGTGACTTAGAGTAATTGCTCACCCATTAAGATAATTCCTATTGCCATGGCTTTATTAGATGGACATGTATAAAATAGGAATAACAGCAAAATATCTAAGCAACGGCTGGATGGTGAGCCAATATGAGAATTCTATGTGAACACTCTTGAGAATAATTGAAAATAAAAAGGAAAAGTCCGCTTTGGACAGAGATAACGGGAGTGTAGAGATTCCAACTTGATTGTCCATTATTTCAAATAGAGTGACTTACTGTGAAGCATATGATTTCCAGGGGTATGAATATGACCAAACCAGTAGCAAAGGATAAACCATTCATATTTTTTTTTTAGCCATTTCATTTCATGATATTATTTCAAAATTAAAAGATTAACAAAAATGAAAGCATCTTAAATCACAGCCATTAGCTAAAAGGTGGGCATTTGAAATGTGGTAATATAAAACTTCTGCCTGGAATATATTTAGAGCAAATTTGCTTTGGGGAATGGAAAGGGAAGGAATTATTGCTTACCTGTCTGTGTGTTGTATTTTTGTTTTGTTACTCAGATTCTAAGCTGGGTCCAGCTGAGGTCTGGACATCCAGGCAGGCTCTGCAGGACCTGTACCAGAAAATGCTAGTTACTGATTTGGAATACGCTTTAGACAAGAAAGTAGAACAGGATCTGTAAGTATTATCATTTGGGATGTTCCTGTAAGATCAAGACTCTCACCAAGACTTTAAAACTGGTTGGTTATTTTTTTAACTTACCTTAGAACAAACTTTTTTGGTAGGAAGAAATTAATTATTTTTGTAACTTTTTTTTTTAAACAAAATATCTGGCCATTGGTATTTCAGGTACAGTTTTAAAGGTAAGAAAGAAATGTTTAGAATGGAATCTTATAAAGGACAGTCTTTTAGAGCATATCAGAAAAACATATTTCAAGTGCTAAGAATTTTTGATTATCTGTTTTCAGTCCTACATTTAAGTCATGATTTAAACAAACAAACAACAAAAAAAAAAAACTTTAGAAAAATGTTTCTTTGGTAAATGTGATCCTATAAATTTCTCCAGCAGAAAACTGTATATGCATTATAGAAAGTTAATCAAATAAATTGACTTTTTCTTTTTTTCCTTCCCAATATAAATTAAAGACGTTGTGTATTTAGGCTATTCCATTTGTTCTTTCTATGAAGGGTAAGATAACAGATAACCAGATTCCCAAGTGAGTAAATACCTCTTACGGAAGGCCCTGCCTTAAAAATTGGATCAGGGACATTAACCTAGTGGAAATTTGAAAGTCAGTGAAGAGATATTGTCTAGTAATGTCCATTACCCTAAGTTGTGGTGAAGATTAGTTTTTCCCGTTTGTTTCACCTTTTTAATATACTTTATATTTTTAGGAAACCTAGTTAATAGAGCTAAATAGCAACTAATCAGAATCCATGTCTGTGATATTAGAGTCAAAATGAGATCTTAGTAGCAATAATGAGGGAGTGATGACCTCCTAAATCATTAAAAAACAACAACAAAAACAAAAAAACCCAGTACCTCAAGTTGATGTTGATTTAATTAAAATTAGGTGCTTTCTTAGTGAAATTTTATAACTCTTGTGTTTACCTCCTTTTAGTTACTATGATTTTCAACTTACAGATTGTATTTCACCAAAACTGAATGTAAACTGATTCTCTAAAACTATTAGTTACGGAGGGAAGAAAGTGCTATGGGAAATGGCTTTTGGTAAAATAAGAGATAAAGCATAGCTTAATATTTACACCCCTCCCCTTTACATTGTCACTTCTTAGGGTACAGTTAGGTATTTTTGGCACAATGTATGGAATTTTGTTAATAGCTTATTTTTATAATCTTGCCACTGTAGTTCTGATTTTTATACTAGAATTTCTAAATAGGCTCTAATTGTAGTTGCTCTAAAAGATTAATAGCTGAGGCCACAGTCTTATTATGTAAATATTTGGTAAGTGTTTACTAAATGTTGGATTCTACTGCACAGACGTCTATTCTTGTTTTAAAGGTAAGAAAGAAATGTTTATTTATTTAAATACATGAATAACTTTAATGCAGGTTTACTGTCCAGTGTGGTATAATCATAACAAACAGTTCTTTCTTGTTCTCAGGGGGACCAGTGTCTGCCCAGTGAGTCACTGCTATACCAAATAGAATTACATTTTGTTTTCAGCTGGAATCATGCCTTTAAGAATCAGATCACAACACTACAAGGACAGGCAAAGAACCGAGCAAACCCGAATCGGAGTGAAGTTCAGGCAAACCTTTCTCTGTTCCTAGAGGCAGCTAGTGGCTTCTATACCCAGGTGAGTTCTTCATTATACACCAATTTTCCTAGTAGTAATAGTAAATATTCTTCTCTTCTCACACATCTTTATTTCGTCTAAACACATTGTATAACCACTGTAAGAATCATATATCTATAATCTCAAGTGAATACAGGTTTCTAAAATTATTTCCCAGAAGATTTCTAAAAACTAAAGATTCGACTCTTAAGTTGATTGGTTTTGGCTTATAGGTTGGAGGTATAACTGTATGAATAGAAAAGGGGCAATGAAAGCAAAGTTTTAGTCAAACAGTGGAAGTAATCAGTTCCAAGTGTGAGTTTATGGGTATGAATATAGTTGTTATGAAAGCAAGCTATGTTATGCTAGATAAAAAGTAGTTAAATTTTCTAGATAAGAAGTAGTTAAATTTTGCCAGGTACAGTGGTGCATGCCTGTAATTCTAGCAATGTGGGAGGCTGAGGCAGGGGGATCTCAAGTTCAAAGGCCAGCCTGAACAGCTTAGTGAGACCCTAAGCCACTTAGTAAGACTGCCTCAAAATAATAAATAAAAGTAAATTTTTTAAAAGTGGGGGTGGTGGTGCTGGGGATGGGGCTCAGTGTTTAAGCACCCTTGGGTTTAATCCGTGGTACTGGAAAAAAAAAAAAGAGTAGTAGTAGTAATTAAATTTTATAAAATCAGGTGGGTTTTTGTTATAGTATTATTTATATAGGAGAATTTATCTTGGCTTTGAAATGTTTTAAACTACCTACAAAATGGAATAACTTTTTATTAGTTTAAGTAATAAGATATTATTCATAATTTTCACAAGATTTTTCTTTTCCTTGGTCACATCCAGATAAAAATCAGGCAAGGAATGAATAAATTTTATTTTTGACCATGGAATTTTATTTGCTATAAGCATAATCCTTTAAATTCCCATCTTATCAATTTATAATTTAATTAATAAAATTTTATATATAAACTAGCATCATAATATAATATAGATCTTGTACTGAAATCTTGGGCCAGTTCTATGTTGCTTGCTACCTACACACACACACACACATATATATATATATATATATATTTTTTTTTTTTTAAATAAAAGCATTTCTGTACTGGAAGACATCAATCATCTTATAGAGGTTATTTGTGTTTTATTTAGATCAAAAACATTCATCACAATTTGTAATTGAAAGAACTCAAGTATAATTCAAAATTCATTTTCAGTGTTATGCCAGCTTTTAGTAGTGTAAGCGGATGCTTCTGGAAAGGGAAGACTCTTTACCTTCTGCAATACATTCAATAGCCATTAGACAGATTGGTTTGTTATCTTAAAATTAATTCTTAACCTTTTTTATGATGTGATATACATATGACTGGATACTGGTAAATCAAAGCAAATATGCAAAGTACATTTTTATTGAGGAACCATGGTATTTATAAAAGTGTTCTGTATGCTGGTGAATAATAAAATCATTCAAATGTTTCAAATATTTTATAAGAGAAAATACACAGACAATTTAATTTTGAAATTAATTTTTTGAAGTTTTTATAAGCATTGACTCTTTCCTACCTGCATTCTACAGGCAGTGGTTGACCAATCATGAATGATAGAATAAGTACCAACAAACTTCTTTATTTTCACATTATGCTTTTTTTAGACTTTTCAGATGTTAACATTATTAGGACTTGCATTTTATTTTGACTTATTTTACCATTGAAACAATTAATAGTGTTACTAACAATAATGTTTCATACATCTTTCTTGGTTATATGCAGTACAGACTTGTTTACCAGATTAAAGAAGTAGACCAATTCCAGATCATTATATGACCACATAGGCTGAAGTTTTGAATTTTAATCCTTAGTATAATTGCATGCCATTGGAGAGTAATAACATGTTCTGATTTGTATTTTTAAAAGATTACTTGATATTGGAATTGAGGATAGAAGCTAATTTGGATGGAAAGAATTTTGAAGTATGGCCAATAGGGCTTCCTCTGATGGACTGGGTTAGGTTTGTGGAATTCAGGGTAAAGGAGTCATCAAAGCTGATAAATCAAAGAGTAGCTAGTTGAGTGGTTGTACCATTTACTAAGATGGGAATCACCAGGAGGAAAGGAACTTTGTCCGTGTTAAATTAGAAAGATGCCCATTTGATGTTAAAGGAGGGTTGTCAAATAGGTAATTGCATAAACATGTTTGGAACCCAGTGAAAAGGTAAAAATGTCATGGTCATATATTTTATGATTACAGTACAGAACCCTTAGTGGGGAACAGGTTTAGCTCAAGAGGAATAACAACTGCAGGTAAAAGAAAATCAGGGAAAGGGAACTTGGAGCCAAACAAGAACATTTCAGTGAGGAAAGGAAGTGATCCACCCTGTTTGAGTGCTGGTAAGAAGTTAATTAAGATTTTAAAAGTGTCCAGTTAGATTTGAAAACAGACATCATTAGTGGGCTTAATAAGTAACATATTTCTTCATTTCTAAAACTTTTTTCATATTCTAATAGAGGTAAGTTTATCGTAGACTTTTTAGATTTCAGTATATAAGACTAAGGCAAGTCACCATTTAATTTACAGTGTTTTTCTTGCCATACTGTATAAAATAATGAATGGCTCATCTTATAACTTATGATTTCAGAACAGTGGAGATGATAGTCTGATTGGAATAGCATGAAAACTAACTGTGTGTGATCATTCACACTTGGGTTTTGTGCAAAGATCCTTTGATTTCTTAGCTGTCTCTTTGTTAACAAATTAAAGTTTAGTGCCTGAAGCAGATATGAAATTCCTGGTGAAAGTAAAGATATAACATTCTACTGTAAGTTATTTTTATGTATCAAAGAATAGTAGTCCTTATTCTAAGAAAATGGGAGCAAAAAAGGGATTAAGTTTCTACATTAGTGAAGGTGATACTCTGTACCTTCATAATCAGTCCTTCATTCTTGGCATAGAGTGAAGAGCTGAGGAGAAATGGAACAGTATAAAGAGCACTTGATGAGTCGGAAGCCAGGACATATTGTCTAGTACTAACTGTGACAGTTTGGGCAAGTCACTGACTTCTATGGTACTTAACTTCCTGATCTGTGAAAAGAGTAGGGTGGACAATTCTATGATTGGAATTTGAGGAGAACACAAAGCATTAGTTATTCAGCCTCTACCCTTAGGAGTATCTCCTGGTTAATGCTACAATAAAATGAACTAAACAGCTTCTTATCTTAGCCACACACCTAGTTTTAGGAAACTGCTGCCAAGTACATCAGGATACTTTATAAAGATAGGATACAGGTTCATATATAAAGATAGGATATAGTTTTAGTTTTAAAAAAAAAAAGTCAAATATAGTTTAGTTCAACTTCCTCTTTTTTGGTTCCACCTTGTTATTGCCTCTAAACAAAACAGAGTTGTCTTTCCCAGAACCTTTTTACCAGCAGAACTTTTGTTCTATTGGATATTTCTACCTATAATTCATGGGTTCTGGCATATTTTATTACAAAGCTGTTCTACATGATTTTTTAAAATCTGTATTTGATTTACTTTTTTTGTGATCTTTCTTTTTGCCTTGCCTAGTTTCCCAGTCTGTTCTTTCAGTAACTACTGAACTCAGTTCTTTATCCTCTCATGTTTTCTTGTTATATTCCAGAGTTTTGGGTTTTGCTTCCCTTTTTTTAAGGGGCCATGGATGTGGGCAGGTGCTTTCTGTTTCCTTACTTCCCACTTTTTAGTGTAATTTTATGTCAGCAAGTTCCTTGCTCATTACAGATGTACAAATACAAGGAAAGATGAAGTGGGTAGTTAATGAGGAAGCACTCACTGGCTTTATATTTCGTTATGGAGGTATCTTAGGAAAAAGATGGCACCTTTCAGATACTTGAGTTAGGTACTTAGATGGTGTTTTATTTTGGATTGTGAATTCTGTACATGCCAGAGTGATGATAGAATTCAGGTATTTCTAATTCTGTAATCTTAGTCAATCACTAGATATTTGTTCTCACATCCTTTTCTGGAAAAAAAAATGGAACTGTATAGCTACATACACTGTGTTGCTGCTGCTTTATCAAAAGGGTGAGACAAAAAATCTAGGGAATGAAGTTTATTTTAGATATAGAATATTCTATTGATTTATGCTATTCATCCTGCTTTCTTTCTCTCCTTCCTTCTCCTCCTTTCTCTCCCTTCCTCTTTTCTCCTTTCCTTTTTCCTCTTCCTGTCCCTTTTTTCTATCTACCTGACTTGTGCATTTGGCTATGAGCTCTTCAGGGACACAGATTTTCTTATTCATGTTTGTATTTCTGTTGCTTACCACATTAGTCTTTGCCTGAGAGGGTAGGCAAATCGTAGAATGAATATAATAATATTTAGGAAAAAATATTTGAATGAATATATTTCTGAGAGTTTAATAAACGAGAATAGAATGGGAAAAACTGTGTAGGGACCAAGGATTAAGCCCTTGACAAGGTGGGAGGAATGCAGGAAACTGAAAAGATATAATTAGAGAAATATATAAAAGAAAAGCTCAGTGATCAACATTAAGATCTACTGTTTTGTTTTTGTTTTGGTTGTTGTTGTTGTTATTGGTACTGGGGGTTGGACCCAGATAGTCACATGTGCTAGGTAACCACTCTACTACTGAGCTATACCCCAGGCCCCCCCCCCTTTTTTTTTGGTACTGGGATTAAAACCAGGGGTGCTTGATCACTGAGTCATATATCCAGCCCTTTTTTATATTCTATTTAGAAACCAGGGTCTCACTGATTTGCTGAGGCTGACTTTGAACTCGTGATCCTCCTACCTCAGCCTCCTGAGCTACTGGGATTATATGTGTGCCCAGCTCTTTTTTAGTATATTTTAGTTTGAAACAGGATCTCACTAAGTTGACGGAATCCTCCTGCTTCGGCCTCCTGAGTAGGTGGGATTATAGGCATATTCCCCTATGCCCTTCCTAGATCCACTGTTTTAAGTGCTGTCAGAGAGGTCCAATACAATGATTACTTAATAGATGAGCATTGAATTTCACTACTGGGTAGTGAATTATCAGTTTTAGTAAAGCAGTGGTGGATGGTGGAGTGGGAACAGGGTTGTGTAGAAACCAAATAGTAATCAATTCAGGGTGGATAGGAGTTAACAAAGCAGATATGAAAAATGGACTCCTTTGAAGGAATTTGTTTGAGAGGAGGAACTATTAGAAAGTTGCTGGAAAGGGGAGGGAGGATAGTAGAGGATAGGAAAGGTAGCAGAATACAACAGTTACTAATAGGGCATTATGTAAAAATGTGGATGTGTAACCGATGTGATTCTGCAATCTGTATTGGGGGTAAAGATGGGAGTTCATAATCCACTTGAATCTAATATGTGTAATATGAGATGTCAAGAGCTTTGTAATATTTTGAACAACCAATTAAAAAAAAAAGAAAAAGAAAGTTGCTGGGAAGGATTCTAGGGTCATAGGAGGGTGTTTTGGTTTTTTTTCTTTTTCTTTTTTTTTTTTTTTTTTTGCTATCATATTTGTTTTTTTTTATAGAAAAATCTCGATAGGTTTAGGCCACCAGACAGATGCATGAGAAGTTGGAAATAGATGAAAGAATAGAGCAGTGGGTGGGAGTGATAAGCAGGAGAGAGAAAAGCAAGGTATAGCAGACATGTGCAGGCAGGTAAGTTAGCTCTGACCAGGAGAAAGAGCCCTTACTCTCTGAAGAATAGAAAAGGAAGGAAGGAAGAATGTACTCTATGTAAGGCCTGTGATACCATGAGCTCTGTTTTGTATACAAAGAATTAGGCTAGAACTTTAAAATGTCTGATAACAAATACCTTAGCTTTTATTTAAGTGACATTTATAACCAACTAGTCTTTAATGGATTTTGTGTTTTTGAGAGAAGTAAATATATGACTTTATGGAATTTCTTGCTTTGCTTTGGTACAGTTTAAGTGCTTCTGTTCCTCTTAAATGCACATCCTAGAATGTTGTAATATTTGAGAATCCAAAAGATGATTTATAATAAATGATATTAGTTATCCTATCAAAGATTACCATATAATTTTCATATAGTTCTCGTCTCAGGTCTTAGCAGTATGTGTTAATAAATATGCATAGACTTTTCTGCTAAAACACTTCTTTCTTTTTTTTTTAATTTTTATTATTAGTTGTTCAAAACATTACATAGTTCTTGACATATCATATTTCATACATTTGATTCAAGTGGGTTATGAACTCCCATTTTTACCCCGTATACAGATTGCAGAATCACATCGGTTACACATCCACTTTTTTACATACTGCCATACTAGTGTCTGTTGTGTTCTGTTGCCTATCCTATCCTCTACTATCCCCCCTCCCCTCCCATCTTCTCTCTCTACCCCATCTACTGTAATTCATTTCTCCCCCTTGTTTTTTTTCCCTTTCCCCTCACTTCCTCTTATATGTAATTTTGAATAGCAAAGAGGGTCTCCTTCCATTTCCATGCAATTTCCCTTCTCTCTCCCTTTCCCTCCCATCTCTCGTCCCTGTTTAATGTTAATCTTCTTCTCATGCTCTTCCTCCCTGCTCTGTTCTTAGTTGTTCTCCTTATATCAAAGAAGACATTTGGCATTTGTTTTTTAGGGATTGGCTAGCTTCACTTAGCATAATCTGCTCTAGTGCCATCCATTTCCCTGCAAATGCCATGATTTTGTCATTTTTTAGTGCAGAGTAATTCTCCATTGTGTGTAAATGCCACATTTTTTTTATCCATTCATCTATTGAAGGGCATCTAGGTTGGTTCCACAGTCTAGCTATTGTGAATTGTGCTGCTATGAACATTGATGTAGGTCTTTAGGGAATAGTCCAAGAAGGGGAATAGCTGGGTAAAATGGTGGTTCCATTCCCAGCTTTCCAAGGAATCTCCATACTGCTTTCCAAATTTCTACTAAGTTTTGCTTATGTTTTTCTTTCAGTTATTACAAGAACTGTGTACAGTGTTTAATGTAGATTTACCATGCCGTGTGAAGTCTTCCCAGTTGGGAATTATCAGCAATAAACAGACGCATACCAGCGCCATAGTGAAGCCACAGTCTAGCTCCTGTTCCTATATCTGCCAGCACTGCCTCGTCCACCTTGGAGACATTGGTGAGCCTTTGGTGTAAAGAAATTCATAATATATTCATTCCTTTCTTTTTTTGGAGTAGTCATAGGAAAAAACTTTTCCTTTAGGCCGTAAGTATGTGCAAGTAATGTAGATTATCATAAGAGGAAATTATGAAATGTATTTTTAGGAACTTAGAATTTCTCAAGGTTTTGGGATTGTCAGATAATCTTGAAAATAATTTTTATATTAAGATTTAAATTTTATTTACACTTTATGCAGGTGTAGAAAAATAATAAGCAGCAAAAATGTAATCAGAACAAAATTTTTCAAAGTGATACCATATTTTCTAAATTGAAAGTCTGTACTCTTGTGGAATAGTTTGTAAGTTATTTCTTCTAGAGCTAAATTCCCTTATTTTCCTTCTTACTAGTGCGTTAAAAGCTCATTTTTAACTTTGCTTCCTTTTAAAAGATAAATGTGTATTTCCATTACATGTATTTTATCTGAGAGTATTTATATCTTGTTATTCCTTTAAGGTGACCTAAAAAGGTTATAAAACAAATTAACTATAGGATTATGTTTTGCTTGTTGTCCTCAAAATAACAAGAAATGGAAAACTTTTTTTTTTTTTCTTAAAGATATTAGGTTTCTTAAATCAGTGACTCCATGAGAGGAGTTACATCAAAATAAGCAGTTGAGTTCTTCAAGGAGATTCAGGGATAGTATGTTTGAGTTGTTTTTGCTTTCAATGTATTCTTTGCACACACATACTTAATATTGCAGTAGATTATAAGGCATTTTTCAAAAATCACTTTATAAGATATTGAAGAACTACATAATTCTCAGATCATATTGTATAGTGGTTTTTTTTTTGTTTTGTTTTGTTTTTAAGTGCCATATAAGTCACCCCTTCTTGTGGGCCGGCTCCAGGTCACCAGCATAGTCCATAGTGGGAGCTGGTGATGCATGACACTGGAGGACCTGAAAATGGGGGCTAGGTAAGCTTTAAAATTGGTTACATGCTGACTGTCCCAAATAGGGAAGGTGAATGGACACTTCACACATAATCCTATAGTTCATTTGTTTTAAAGTTTTTCTGTCTGTAGTGATCTTAAAATTAATTCTAATGTCTTTATTATCTTTAGATAATTTAAAATGCTAAATGCTAACTGCTTGGAAATGCCCTCCTGGCGGTGTGTGTGTCTGTGTGTGTCTGTGTGTGTGTGTGTGTTTGTTTAACTAAATTCTCTTTCTCTTATTCTTAGCTCGATATAGAAACCAGACCAGCCAGGCAGAGTCCTACTATAGGCATGCAGCTCAGCTTGTCCCCTCCAATGGTGAGTGGGTCTGTCAACTGGAGGTTGGCCATGACACTTTGTGGCACTTTGTTCTTTATAGCACTATAACGGATAACTAAAGGCTCATCTTTCAAGTTTTATAAAAGCAATAGATGTTGAGTTTGGATATTGAGTTTTGTAATTGCCCTTTAAAGTGTACATTCCATATAAGTGAGATAAAAAAGTTTCAAATAAGATTACTTTTGTTATTAAAATAACAGAATTAATTAATGTAATCTAATATTGTTTCTATATCTGTAGCTTCCTCAATTGCTTGTGGAATAGTTATTTCTTTAATACTACCATTTCTCCCTTTGGAAATGATCAGTTATCTAAAAGCTAGTACTTTAGTCTTTTGGTGGTCCCAAAATAGTCATTAGCAGTGATTCTGTATTTATTTAATGGATTTGTTTTTATGTGATGCTGAGGATGCTAGTGCTTCACACATACTGGGCAAGTGCTCTACCACTGACCTGTAACTCTAGCCCTAGCAGTGATTCTTGAATTAAAGAAATTGCATCTTATACTTAATGATTTAAATCATTGGTGTTAAGCCATGATGAAATTCCTTTTAATTCTAGAAGAATCTAAAGTAGGGTTGGTAGTCTGGCCATACCATTCATTTCGTATTGTCTTTGGCTGTCTCACTGAGTGATTGTGATAGAGACCCTTTGGCCTGCAGAGCAAAAAAAATACTTACTAGCTAGCCCTTTGTGAACCCTTATTTGAAATGCTTATCATGGGTTGGGGTTGTGGCTTAGCGCAGCGCACTTGCCTCACATACTTGTGGCACTGGGTTTGATTCTCCGTACCACATTCAAATAAGTGAAAATAAAAGTCCATCAACAATTAAAAAAATATTTTAAAAAAAGAAAAATGCTTTTCATGCTCTCCACCCTAAATATATGACTTTTAAACCTATGCATGATAGTACATAAAGTATGCTGTTTCACATTATGTTCATTTGTAATTAGTCATGAGATTTGTCTTATAGAATACTTGCCATTATTAATTTAAGGATTTAAAAACTGAACATTTATATTCTGATAGCAAGACTGTGGTTCTTGGGTTATTTTAGAATCTGAACTTTTCTCCTTTAGGTCAGCCTTACAATCAGTTGGCTATCTTAGCTTCTTCCAAAGGAGACCATCTGACCACAATTTTCTACTACTGCAGAAGCATTGCTGTGAAGTTCCCTTTCCCAGCTGCCTCCACGAATCTACAAAAAGCACTTTCTAAAGCACTGGAAAGGTAGGGTTGAAACCCCTCGCCCCATAAGAGGACTTTGTGTAACCTGGATTAATTCCTCATATTTTGGCGTACAGGAAATAATAGTCAGTGACCTGTGCTTCTCTTCTTTCATTCCTAAACCTATAGATGCTTCATAATAGTTATGTGTACAGTCACTGAGTTTTACCCAGTGTCTGATTTGTTCCCAGCCAAAAACTTATCTGAAGTTGAAAAGTTAATTAAATGTGCAACTCTTGCCTCGTGTTTCAGGTGCTCAAATAACTTGTTCTTGCAAGCCCAACCTCTTTTAGGTGGTTTTATTATATTTTACTCTT
Organism: Callospermophilus lateralis; assembly: GCF_048772815.1. Taxonomy (NCBI): domain Eukaryota; kingdom Metazoa; phylum Chordata; class Mammalia; order Rodentia; family Sciuridae; genus Callospermophilus; species Callospermophilus lateralis. Next base: position 95,178,784 of record NC_135317.1, on the reverse strand, counting down.
AAGATTCACAAAAGTTTTTCTTTCTTTTCAGCCGGGATGAGGTGAAAACCAAATGGGGTGTTTCTGACTTCATTAAGGCTTTTATTAAATTCCATGGTCATGTATACCTGAGTAAGAGCTTGGAGAAGCTGAGCCCTCTTCGAGAGAAATTGGAAGAACAGTTTAAGGTTAGATTTCAAAAATAGAGAAATTTTTTTGTCTAAATCAGAAAGGCTAACATTTGGAGAAAACTGACTCCTGGTTCTATGACAAAACTTAACCAAGGTATTGGTAAAAATTAAATTGGAAGAATATGAAATTCTTGCATATACATTTCGTCATTTAAACTGAAGTGTAATATCAAAAGAAATACAGTAGCAATGTTTTAATTGAGTAGCTGCCATTTGGCAAAAAGTGTTAACTCTTCATTCTTGTTTGGAAAGTATTACTTTAGTTGGTTTTGCATTCTTAGATATGATTCTAATGCCTTTTTTATAGACATTGCCATTCTACAAACCATTCTCATTGTTCTTAATGTGCTTCAATCTGTCAGGTGTTTTGGTAGTTTGAAGGAAAGTAATGAGAACTTCACCAACAAAAATACTTATTTTACTAATTGTATAAGGAAATAAAATTGAATAACCTTTGTTCTATTTATATAAGAAAATGGCCTTTTTTTTACTATATTGAGAAATTATTTGTTTAAATGTAGTGTAATACATAAAATAAGGCTAGTCAAATTTAAGTATTAACTTTTATTTTTAATTAATATATGCAACAAATGTTTGTTATGTATCAGTCACTGTTTTAGGCACTGGGATCAAGAGCACAAAAGACAAATCTCAACATTTTATATTTCTTGATTATTTCTTTCTATCTATAAACTTGGGGAATTGTCTATAACTACCTGACAGTTCCTATAATTTATGTGGATACTTCACACATAATCCTATAGTTCATTTGTTTTAAAGTTTTTCTGTCTTTAGTGATCTTAAAATTAATTTTAATGTGTTTATTATCTTTAGAATTTAAAATGCTAATTGCTGGGAAATGCCCTCCTGGTGGTGGCGGTGGTGGTTGTATGAAAGTCTCCCATTCTAACATGTTTTTGAACATAGACAGTTAAAGACGTGGATTATCAAGATATAGTCATTTGAAGTAGTTTTAAAGATTATAATTTTTTTTGTTGGTACTTGATATGTATAACAGATTCTAATAGAAATTGTTTTAAAATAAAATTTTGGGATACCCTCCTTTCTCTGTTTCTCCTAATGGCCTATTTAATCTTAGCTCATGATATATCATTTGTTGGGTTGGATATGTGAAAGGAACAACGTAACTTGATGATGCTCTGGGCTATTTAGCCTGGAAAAGATCAAAAAATCTAACTAGATTTTTAATAAGTATTCGTATATATGAAGGATTATTTAAAGAGAACATATCTTTGTCTTTCTTGAAGTCAAAACTAAAAATTTTAAGTTGAGCTATAGGTAACTGAGGGAGAGTGTGGATTCTCCTTTTTTGGAGATTTTAGGTATCAGATTGATATCTAAAATTTAGATAAAATTCAAATTAAAGGGCAAGTCATTGGGCTAGATGACATCTTGAGATTGCTTCTAGCTCTGATTCTATGAGAGCTGCATTAATATGATCTTCACTGTGTAGTTTTTCTAGTTTGAACCCAGTCAGTTTTGCATTTAGTAGAACCTCAAACGCTAATATTTTCTCAATATATATATTTCTGTAGGTAAGAATGTAGATGGCCATTTGCTAAAATATACTTTGAAGTATCATCACCAACACATGGGATTAGCAGGTCTATTTGAAACCTTACCCATTATGTTAGCTTTTTATTACTGTGGCAAAACACCTGAGATAATCAACTGAAAAAGAGGAAAGTTTGGAACTTTTAGTCCAATAGTTGGTTGGTTCATTGATTTGGGGCCTGTGGCAAAGCAGTCAGTACACATCGTGGTGGGAGCATGAGAGGAAGCTGCTCACCTTACGGCTCTTGGGAAACAAAGAGGTGAAGAGGCTGGAATCCCAATATCCCCTTAGGGTCACACCCCCAGAGATTTGACTTGCTTCCACTAGGACCCACCTCCTAGATTTTCTTCCACCTACCAATAGCACCACAGGCTGGGGACCAAGCCTTCAGCACATGGGCTTTTGGGGGACATCCAAGTTTCAAACTACAAGATGCAGCTTTAAAATAACAGAATAATCTTGTTAGAATCAAATTTTAGCATAGTGGATTAAATTTCTAAAAGTGTTTCTAAAACATGTAGATAATTAATATCATCCTCATATAAACTTCAGGGTACTGAACTCACAGTGTCATCTGTGTAAACGGTTTGCTTATTTAGAAGATTGGATCTAGAGGTTGAAGGAGAACTTTTCTGTAAAAATTCTGGAGAACAGGGGTAGAATTTTAGGAAATTTTGGGGAAAGAAAGAGAAATGCTTTGTGGCCTTTAGAGAAGGGATGAGCATTGTAGATAAAGACAATGGGATGGCAGATTACAAGGGGGCTGAAAGTTGTGATAGAAAAAATAGAATGGATTGTATTTTTCTACAGTAATAATGTGAAAGACTTTGCTTAGAATTGCAGAGATTACTCTGGATAATTCAGATTCTTAAACTATGTAGAAACAAAAACTCAGAATAGTCAAAGGCAACTATGAATCTGGGTATATTCTTTTATTGCTGCTGATATAGCTGTAAGTAAAGGTTGTTATTTCTAACCATAAGACTAAAGATGCGAATCTCTGCTCTCTCCAAAACCTTTTCCTGGGGAGGGAAGGAAGCTGACTGTAGATAAGGTAGGGTGAAACCAGTGTAGTGCTTCTGGTAGCTATCAACTTTGTTAAGAACTTCTCTTCAAAAAGTATTTTACTGAGGGATAGTCTAAAACTATTGAGATATTAAAGTAGAAGGGTAATTAAGTTGAGGCTGCCAGCTGAGAGTATCCAGTGACAACTTCTTTGTAATGCTGTTGATCAGATCAAATAAATTTCTTTATGTGCTTTCTAATTATTGGTATTTTAATATATTTGTATCTTTTATAAAACAATTTCTAATGAATTAAACTGTGTAAAGTTATGGATAGATCCCTGCCCAAAACTTTTTTCTCAATTCATATTTACAAATGTATAGTTTCTTAGGATAAAAAGATTGTTTGACAAACAACTCAATAGTTTCTGGATTAATTCATTTGAGAATTATTCAGATTGGAAAATGTTAGACCCAATTAAAATACTGGGATGAAAAGTGAAACAATTTACTCATCTGTAATTCTATTACCCATGTGGTCTTAAGTGCAGACTACCAGTCTTTAATTCTTTAATTCTGCTCTTAATAATATACCAGTATTTTTTGTCTTCTTTCACAGAGACTGCTATTCCAAAAAGCTTTCAACTCTCAGCAGTTAGTTCATGTCACTGTCATTAACCTATTTCAACTTCATCACCTTCGTGACTTTAGTAATGAAACGGAGCAGCATAGTTACAGCCAAGATGAACAGCTATGTTGGACACAATTGCTGGCCCTCTTTAGTGAGTATTATATCATTCAACTTTGACAGGCATCATCTTCTTGGAAAAGCAAAATTTTCAGCATTTTCATTAGTGTAGCAAAACAGAATGATGTACAAAAATGTGTTGTTTTTGTTAATATTAAATCAGGAGCCCAGACCCCAAGTTCTTTCCTTTTTACTTGATGATATCCCCTCACCAACTTTACAACATTTTAACATGGGAAAAAAATGCCCTTTTAGGAAGAAACTTGAAAATCCTTGCATATTCAGTAGAATATAGGAGGAGACTCATAATGACATTTTAATTTAGATTGGTATACAGTTTCAAGTATCTTATGCTTTGTGAATACATTTTTTTCTTTAAGTGTCTTTTCTTGGCATCCTGTGCAAGTGTCCTCTGCAGAATGAGTCTCAGGAGGAGTCCTACAATGCCTATCCTCTTCCTGCGGTCAAGGTCTCCATGGACTGGCTAAGACTCAGACCCAGAGTCTTTCAGGAGGCAGTGGTAGATGAAAGACAGTAGTAAGTGTTTTGTAATTTCATCATAGCTTGTATGCTTTGTTTGTTTGATATTCATAGATATGTGAAAACTGCCTTCTGTAACACAACAATTCAAACAACACAACATTCAAACAATGGAAGACTTTGTATTTTCTGCCTACACTCTGGAAATTGAACTAAAAACCTCTTTGTATGCTTCCCATTTATTTGTTTGAATTCTTCATGTGAGGCACAGTCTTAAGAATTTGTGCTTCTCTCTGCCCTTTCCTGTTCCCAGTTACCATCCTGAGGAAAAGATAATTTTCACATTTCAAGATGAACTTGACATACAATCAGTTTGTTTCTTATCAAATACCTTGTGCCTCAGTTTTTTATTCAGGGGATTGTAAAGGGATTCTTAATTTTTTCATTATTTTCTGTATGTTAAAACTATTTGATGTTGCTTTATAATAACACCCAATTTGAATTGTATTTATTTTAAGCACAGAAGATTGAAAGCTATTTTTACTCTTACCATTTTCTCTGTGATCTGTACTCAAAGTAATTCTGACAGAACTGTTGACTTCACAGTGACAAATGAAAACTTTCAATTTACCTTTGAGTATTAGAGGTAAATACCTTCAAGAAGGCTTTGCAGTGAGTAGGAAGTTCCTTCCCTGTGTGTTTTGGTGCTAAATTTAAGGAAAATCTCTGAAATTGCTATCTGTGGCCCATCACATTGACGAAGATCACAACTTAAGAAAAGGCCTCATTCGAGACCCTGTGATCCCTCTACTTCATAATTCTCTTTCCTTTTTTCTCTCACCTAACTATAAGCTAGCTCCATCACTTTTAACATTATTAGTGGAGTTTGGGAACATAGCACCACGTTGTATACATCTCCTTTTAATATTTGCAAAGGTATTTGTTATATAGATTTTTAGGCGCTGTCTCGAATAAAATTTTTTTCTTAACCTAGGCTATATTCACAAAATATTGGGATATTTATTGTAAAACTTTTGAAGTTGTTTATTCAATATCAAATTTAATTTCAATTAAACTATGACAAATCAAAAAACCTAGGCTATACAGTTTTATATATGTAGAATTCAAACTTTTGTTTGGTTTAATAAATTGTATCAGTAATACTGTGAAAGAAGTCTGTTTTATCATTTACATATAGGGTTTTCGTGTTTATGGACAGGGATGGCCGTTTCTGTATATAAGCCTTGTTCCTATACAGTTATCCTATTGGCCCAGAGTTTAGAGATGATATTGAGCAGAGTAGACTTTTTTGTGTGTAGGTACCATAAGGAAGAAGGCATTATTTATCATTTAGAAGAGAGTGATTTGAATGTGATGTGCCCTTACCCCGTCACAGGTTAAAAGATCTACTAGTGCTAATATATGTTTTGTTTTGTTTTTTTTTTAAAAAAAAGCAATATCTTTTTTTTTTCTGGTTAGAATTTTCTCAATAAACATCAATTTTCAGTGATTAAAACTAACATCATTTTTGCTGTTTGTTAAATAAGGAACCTGGAAAACAATCTTCAGTAGTATGTGTCTGTCATGGAAATTTGACTCTTCTGTCAAATTTTATAAATTTAATTTCTTCTGTCAAATCTTTATAGTGATATCTTTGAAAATATATTTTAGGGATTAATACAAACTTGAAATGTTGAAAAGGAAAAATACATTAAGACTAGTTCCTGTAGACATCATTTTCATGGTTTATGAGTATTCTAATTATCTTGTATAAAAATTAAATTTGAAATATTTCTTTAATTTACAGCATTTGGCCCTGGCTAATTTCTCTTCTAAATAGTTTCCATCCGCACGAAGAGGATCTCTCAAGTACTAATGGTAACAATGAATTTTTGCTATAGTTTCTCTATCACTAATGGTGTGTTTAAGGCCAGAGAAAAATAGGTTTTTGGTGAGAAGTCTTTGACTTTAAATTCAGTATTTGAGAAGAGACTTTGAGCTCTATACAGATTAAGTGGGTGAAAGTAGAGATGATGTTCTTCAAGCGTCTTTTTTTTTTTTTTTTTTAGTTATATATAGACAGCATGTCTTCATTTGTTCATGGATGCGGGGGTAGGGGGGTGCATATCAGGGATTGAACTCAGGGGCACTTGACCACTGAGCCATATCCTCAGTCCTATTTTGTATTTTTATTAGAGACAGGGTCTCACTGAGTTGCTTATTAGCGCCTCGCTAAATTGCTGAGGCTGGCTTTGAACTTGTGATCCTCCTGCCCCCTCCTCCCAAGCCACTGTCATTAAAGGCATGTGCCACTGTGCCCAGCCTTATTTGTTCATTTTCATGTGGTACTAAGGATTGAACACATTCCTCACACATGCTAGGCAAGTGCTCTGCCACTGACCTATAGCCCCAGCCCCTCAAGCAGCTTATTCTTGCTCAGCCACATTTGAGTAGGAGTTCAGAGAGTAAAAGAATATCTTTAAATTTTTTCCATCTTTCTTTCCTCTTCATTCATACTATTTCAAGGGGTGGGGGTGTTAAGAATATCACTCTGTCAAATTAATACCTACTCATCAGAAAATTTGGCACATGCAAACACACACACACACACACACACACACACACACACACACTGCCCATAGTTATCCTGTAGTACTTTGTACCATTCACATGATAGTATATTTTCTCCAAGCCTCTTTCTTATAGGTAACAATGTAATGTATGATATCAGATACAGCTGTGTGCCTGCTTTTAAAATTAACATTATATTGTTAAGACTCTTTCACTAAGCATTTTGAAAACAATTTTCACTGACTTCATGGTATTGTATCCTATATATGTGCCATAATCTATTTACTCAGTGTCTATGACTTTTAACATTTTCTCCCTTAATAAGTAGTACTGCATTGAGCAACATATAGCTTGACTCCTTTCTGATTATCTTCCATTAGATCAGTAGTCCTCAATGCTAACTTGCAAGTGAATCCCCTGGATCTTGTTCAAATTCAACATGATTCAGTAGGTTGAGAGGGGGCCCAAGAATCTGTATTTTTTTTAAGTTCTTGGTGATATGAATGTTGCTCATCAATACTTGGAGTTAAAGGAGATAAATGATATAAACATTGGGATTACTAAATCTGAGGCTAAGAATTTTTAGAAATGCTGATAATAAAGTCTGTATACCCATCCTCCTGCGCATTGACTATTAGGTGAATAGTAGAAGAATGCTAGGCTCCAAAGGTAACATACTCTGGGATTTTGATGGGTAGGTTATTTTTATCAAGATTACTATGAAGATTACAGACTTGAGCATTGCAGATACTTTCTTTGCATATTTATTTTATCTTATCCTTAAAATTTAGTGAGCATTGTTTGAATAATATTATTTTAATTAAAATATTAAATAAATAAAATTTTAATAAAATAAAAATTTGCTCCCTTTAGCTACACCACTTCCAGAGGAGTTTGAGTTACAAGGATTCTTGGCTTTGAGACCTTCTTTCAGGTAGGTGGCTGCTGAAGGAGGTTTATTGCATTGCCAGTGGTTGCAGTATTATAATTAAAAAGAATTAGGTTTGCGTGTAGAACCTTTGCTTTGTTCTTATTTCATAACAAAAACTAATAATGACAGTGTGTTGATGTGAAATGGATTCATGTATGTCATGTCTTTAATTCCTGTATAATACCAATACTAAGTGTTTAAGAAAGGAATGGAAAAGAAAATTGCTTCTCCAAGTAATATTTTTTCACAGAATGATATGAACTTTCAAACTTTTCTTGAAATTAGAGGGTAAATGTCAAAAAGGGAAACAGATGTAAACCAAAGGTTATTACTTGTAATCTGGTTTTCCCAGTCATCTTATGTCTCTTGGTCCCATCCCTTTCTACCTCCTCTGGCGCCTTCATTCATCTTTTACTCCTCTCCATATCATTTTCTTTCTTTCTTCTTTTTTTTTTAAACCAAACACTTCCCTTCAGCCTAGTATCACTTATGTATGCTCCATTCTTTTACATAAAATAAAGCTGGACTCAATGGCACATGCTCTATAATCCCAGACACACAGGATGCTGGGTCAGGAGGATCACAAATTTGAGGCCAGCTTCAGCAACTTTGCAAGACCTTGTCTCAAAATTTAAAAAAATTAAAAAAAGAGCTGGGGATGTAGCATCTTATCTTTTCTCTTCATTAAACTTTTTAAAGTTAGTATGAGCTAACCATGTTGACCCATCTTCAATTTTTATTCATTTCTCAGCCTTCAGCAACTTAGAACTGTCAGTTCCCTCATAGATACCAAATTCCTGGGGCTGTTGCATAATTTTCATCTTTTTTTAATCTCCAGCATTGAATATATTGATCCCCTTCCTTGACAAAACCTTGGGGGCTCTGTGACATTACTCTTCTTCTCCCGCCCTTAGTCTTTTTCACTTTTTCTTTTGCACCACACATGTTAAATGTTGTTCTCCAGGATTCTCTCCTTGTTCTTTCCTTCCCACTTTCTCCATTCTCCCTGGTGATCAGATCCATCCCTGTCTTGAGTTTTTATCTTGTTTTGTAATTCCCAAAGTTTTACTTCTGAGTTCTCTTGGAATTTGGATTCCTATTTTTAAAAATCTAATGACCCTTATACATTTTAAGCTATATTATGCCCAAAATTAAATTTATATTTTCCTATCTGGTCATTAAAATTAATCTTCTTTCTATATTTTTTTAACTGTGCTTGTGTAGACCAAGCTAGAAATTGTCCACCAGGCTAGAAATCAGAAAAGCTCTTGTTTTTGTTAGTATTTCTCACCAAGTTTAGTATTCTGTGGCCAAAATGCCTGTCAGTTTCATCACCTTTTATTTCCCCATAATTCAGGTTTTTATCACCATTTACTTGGAGCATAAGAAGCCTCCTACAGTTCTCTTCCTATAGCCCCTACTGCTTCCAGAATTATTTTTTTTCCAAGTGTAGAACTGATGCTGTTCCGGGACTAATCTAAAAATTTAGATTCACCCATCCCCAGTCACTGCAGTATTTCTTTCAGGTCGGTGTCCCAAGTTTTAACATTATTTAGCTTAGTTTTTCAGATTTATTTTCACCTGCTTTCTTCCCTTACCCCTGGTACTTATACACACCATGCACTCACTGTGTTTTATTCTAGGTTAGCTCTGTATTCTTATTTCTCCGTACACCTTATTCATGCTGTGCCTAGAACATTCCCTCCTCTTCTCCGGCCCTTCCCCTACTAGCCTGGTAAGCAGTTATCCATCTGCTAACATCCAGCTCAGTGTCATTTACTCTGAAACCCTTCCAGAATTGCTGAGAAGGATCTCATCCTTATTTTACTTTGTTCCCTTATTCTTTGCATAGTTTTTACTTTAAGATTGAATCATAATTTATTTATCAGATTGAATCATAATTATAGCTGATGTCCTCAAACTCCTCCCTTCTGCCTAACCTTTTTTTTTTTTGAAAGGTTAGAAGTGAACTGAAAAAACGTTACTTTCTCTGGTTGACAAACCCTTCTCTTATCTGTATACTTCATGATATTTATGCTTTTTTCTGATTTAGAATGGGCCATCTTAAAACATGGATAGATTAATGCTGTTGATTATAATAGGCACCTCAGAGACTCTTAGCATTGCCTTGGTTATTTTAATCAAATTGTTTAGAAGGCAAGGTAAGTGTTGATAAAACTTTATTCTGGGCTGGGTTTTAGCTCTGTGGTAGAGCACTTGCCTAGCACATAGGAGGCCCTGGGTTCCATCCCCAGCACAGCAAATAAACAAAAAATACTTTATTATTACAGTGACAAAAGAATCCTAATAAAAAGTGATTTATTTGAGCTTCTTAACTAGAAAATGAAATAGAAGCAGCAAAAGTATTCCATTAATGTAATGAGCTCTTATTTTTGTTTTCTGCTTTATTGTATTTAAAGTCTTTGCAAGTGTAATTCATACAAATGCCATCAAGTAGCTAACTTGTCTGGAAAACATCTTATATACTTTGCATTTAATTAGGTGAATTTGTTTGCCTGGAAACTATTTCTAGAGTTTCATTTTCTATAATTTGTTGTGTGAATTTTAGGAACTTGGATTTTTCCAAAGGCCACCAGGGTATTACAGGAGACAAAGAAGGTCAGCAACGGCGAATACGACAGCAACGCTTGATAGCTATAGGCAAATGGATTGCCGATAATCAGCCAAGGTATGTCCATTGGCCTTCTAGCCCACTCCTTTGAATCAAATTGTACATACCTGCTCTCTCACATGTATTTCAGGCTTTGACATAAATACTGTCAATTATGAACTAAGTAAAAATTTAAAAAAAAGTAGAACATCTAATTATGACAAGTGATCATAAGTATACATTTTATTTAAAAATTTGTTCCCCCAGTACACTGGAACTGGACATGTCTCTGTTGTTTGTCATGAGCTTTTGCTCAAGCTTGTAAACATCTGTATAGATCTGAGTTTCAGTTCTCACAGTGATTTCTTTGGGCGAGGGCATGCTGGTTGGTTTCCGTCAGGACTAGCTGGGATGATGCTAGTACTAGTTAAATACAAAGCAGATCTGATGGTTGGTATAATGGAAAAAACAAGTTTTCGAATCAGATAGGTTTGAATTCAGTTTCTGGTTCTGCCACTTTCTAGGTGGCTTTCATGTGAACTCTTCATCTCTGAGTGTCAGTTTCCACATCCGCAAAATAGGGCTTATATATAGCCACTTTACAGTTTATGCTAAGAGGCTTAGACTAGTGTCGTGTACTTAAAACATGGTCAGTAGTTATAACTAATTATTAGCAAATATTGAAAGGATAGTGGAATGTATTGCGATGTTAAGTGTGCTAATAAAAAAAAACTGAGTTTCTATGTATTTTCTATGTGACCTGGATTCACAGTTACATCCTGTTGTTTCTTTGATATTCAGGGCCAGGAATATATTGACTATTGAATCATACACAGCTGAGTTACTGTTTTTTAGTTTGTTGTTTTTCATATATGGATTTATTTTTACTTTTTTAGGCTGATTCAGTGTGAAAATGAGGTAGGGAAATTGTTATTTATCACAGAAATTCCAGAATTAATACTGGAAGACCCCAGTGAAGCCAAAGAGAACCTCATTCTACAAGAAACACCTGTGATAGAGTTGCTGGCTGCTGATGGGAGCCCAGGACTGAAATCAGTACTGTCTACAGGCCGAAATCTAAGCAACAGCTGTGACACAGGAGAGAAACCAATGGTCACCTTCAAAGAGAACATTAAGCCACGAGAAGTGAACAGAGACCAAGGAAGAAGTTTTCCTCCCAAAGAGGTGAGAAGGGACTATAGCAAAGGAATAACTGTAACTAAGAATAATGGAAAGAAGGACAACACCAAGAGGAAAACTGAAACCAAGAAATGCACCTTAGAAAAGTTACAGGAAACAGGAAAGCAGAATGTGGCAGTGCAGGTAAGCTGTATTTGAACTACAGAGCAGGTAGAGGAAGGCAGGCTCACACAAAAGGCAAGATTTCTCATTTTGTTCCTAAAGTCTTCAACATTGGCTGTTGTGAAGTTTACATGAATTCTTTGAATTCATCGTAAGGTATGTAAAGAGCTATGGTAGGGCTGAGGGTGTAGCTCAGCATTTAGCATATGCAAGACCCTGGGTTCAGTAAGTCCCCAATACCCACCGCCCCCCCCCGCCCCCCCGCCAAAAAAAAAAGGCAAACTGTGGTGACTTTATTGATTCTTGGGCATTATAATATGAGTGAAAAAAAAATCTGATAAAAAATTCTTATCAATTCTGTCTTAGTGATTTGAGTTGACTGGTTGTAGAGCCATCATTTCCATACAGGATTATATTTTTATTTATAAGGTTATAATTATCATTTGTTAATGTTAAAGCAAAGATTTGAGGTCTTTTGTAGATCCAAGATCTATTAAGGTTTGACTGATCTTTTGTTTTCTGCTAAGATTCACTATCCAAATTACAAAGCAACAGCTGAGACACAGGAGAGAAACCAATAGTCACCTTTGAATAAATGTCAAGAAAAAGCTTCATCTTTGAACTTATACCTGTCCCAGCCAGTGGCACTGTCCTTTAGTAATATTCCTAAAACATGAGTCCTTTGGTTAATACCTGACTCACAGGAATTTGTAAAACAAGATCCCAAAATATCTTGTTGCGGGGGGGGGGGGGGGGGACTCTCTGCTAAGTTATTTCTGAGGGTTTTTTTTAACTTTATATCTTTCTAAAGAAATACAGGTAATTTCGTATTAACAGAGGATATTTACTCTTTGCTGATTTTATCAATACCATTAATTTTGAATAAATACTTAAGTAGCCATGTGATTTGTTAACACATTTCAGCAAATGTATGTGTTTGCAGGAGGAACGTTACATTATTGAAGGCTGCTTACAAATAAACAGTATCTTCAATTTATTTCCCTAATAGAACTTTTTTGAGAAAGGGAGAAATAAAAGAAAACAATAGTTTCATTTTCATTTTCAGATTAATTGTAGGAAGAGAAACAGAGAAAAACATGGTGGAAATTGAGAAAAGACATGGAAAGAGAGGTCCTGGGAAAAGAAAAAAAAAACATAGAAAGCCAAAGGACTCATGTTTTAGGAATATCAAGACTAGCATTTTCTGCCTGTCCTTCTCCATTCTCATGGCCTTCCAGTAAGGTCCAAATTGATAAATCTCCTTTCTCCATTTTAAATCCACCCATAAAAAAGCCTCATCGAAATTTTTCGTAAATGATAATATTCTCCCCGCACCCCCAACCTTGAGTAGTATATAGATACTTTCTGGCTCTGCTGAAAATATCCTTTTTTTATTCCAAAGAGGGATAAGATTGCAGGGTTGAGGGTAGATACCTGACTCTACACTTAAGCCTGTCCAGATGAAATTAAACTGGGGGCCAAAAAAATCACCAAGAGCTGATGGTCTTAATTCATAATTCAGCATAGAGAGCCCGAGGCCCCACAGTAGGCAGCTTAAGATCACAGATAAATTTGATAACCTGTTAGCATCAGGTATATCACTTGTGAAACAAATGGGCATTGAAGTCCTTTCCATATTTAGAGGTTCTGTGATTGTATAAAGCAAAATTACTACATTATTTAAACTAAATCCTTATCTATTTTATTGGCAATTAAATAATTTTTAATTTTTTTTTTCATTTTTAACTTAGGTGAATTTAAATATCTTCAACATACTTTCTTAGGAATAGGTACTTTTTCTGACACATTAGAATTCCATGTTTTTATTGATAGTTTTGCTTCTGTTGCTCATAGGTGAAATCCCAGGCAGAACTAAGAAAGACTCCAGTGTCTGAAGCCAGGAAAACACCTGTAACTCAAACCCCAAGTCAAGCAAGTAACTCCCAGTTCATCCCCATTCATCACCCTGGAGCCTTCCCTCCTCTTCCTAGCCGGCCAGGTAAATGCATTTTATAATTTGTTGTACTTAATTCCATATGTGTCTGGGGATTTCTGTTCACTCATTGAGTAGTTTATTCTCTTAGAGTAATAATGTTATCAAGTAGAAAGAAGTTCAGTTTCCCCTAATAGTTATAAAATTATTTTTGTAGTTCATATACAAGTGCATGTTTGTTATCATGAAGGAATTCCTATTACTAAACTTGAGAAGCCATCTTTAGAGCACTCAAATGGGCTGGGGGTGTGGCTCAGGGATAGGTTGCTGCTTAGCATATGTGAGAACCTCAGTTCAACTACCAGCACTGCAAAAAAAAAAAAAAAATCTAAAACTTAGAATGTGCTTATTACTTCAGTGGACAGAAGAAAATTAGAAAATAGTGTGCATTTAATTCTTAATTCTTAAAGATTGACAACATGGTTGATGTGTTGCTTTTATAATGTATTAGAAATCCCCCACCACCACCAAAAAAAAAAAAAAGACTTTCCCCTTTTTGGCTAACTTTCTTTAGAACTAAAGCTGTGTTCTTCTGTTTTGAAGGGTTCCCGCCCCCAACATATGTTATTCCCCCTCCTGTGGCATTTTCTATGGGCTCAGGTTACACCTTCCCAGCTGGTGTTTCTGTCCCAGGAACCTTTCTTCAGCCTGCAGCTCACTCTCCAGCAGGAAACCAGGTGCAAGCTGGGAAACAGTCCCACATTCCTTACAGCCAGCAACGGCCCTCTGGACCAGGGCCAATGAACCAGGGACCTCAACAGTCACAGCCACCCTCCCAGCAACCCCTTCCATCTTTACCAGCTCAGCCAACAGCACAGTCCACAAGCCAGTTGCAGGTTCAAGCTCTTGCTCAGCAACAGCAATCCCCTACAAAAGCCGTGCCAGCTTTGGGGAAAAGCCCTCCTCACCACTCTGGATTCCAACAGGTACATTATAGTCACGTGTGCTGACCACCCTGAATAAGGGGAAATGCCAAAATGATTTGTTTGACTAATTAAAAAATGTTAAACTTTAAAAATACTTCTTGTTTAGACTTATAATTTATTTTTGTGGGAATACAAAAGTATTCTCTGTCAGAAAAATAAATATTTTCCTTCTCTATTGATAAAGGATAATCTTCACTGTCATTCTTTGCTAGTGCTAATTATGAGCTTTGTAGGAAAGATTTTATTTAAATAATTATCTCTTATTTGAATATAAACTGCAAAATGAAAAGAAAATCATAGTCTTAATGAAGTGCTATGATGAACATGATACCAATCTTACATGTTATCCCCATAGCACTTGAAGCAGAAAGTCTCTCATATATATTCATTCATTAAACCTCTTAAATAATTGAATTGAAAAAGTAAAATATTACTTCAGTGCCCATACTTGGTTTCCTAAAATCTATATTGAAAAAAACAATGAAGAGTAAAGGAAACTACTGCATTGCTGAGTTTTGGTTTTGGATTTTTATATCCCCCCTACCTGCCCACCCACACACAGAGAATTTGGTTTGGTTATAGTTTTGGTTTCTGGTTCATTCTGTGATTCTTTAGCATTAATTTTCAGTAATGTTGCATATTATCTTCACCTTGGTCATAGGTATCTGTCTTTTTAGTATCAACAGGCAGATGCCTCCAAACAGCTGTGGAATCCTCCTCAGGTTCAAGGCCCATTAGGGAAAATCATGCCTGTGAAACAGCCCTACTACCTTCAGTCCCAAGACCCCATAAAACTGTTTGAGCCGTCATTGCAACCTCCTGTAATGCAGCAGCAGCCTCTAGAGAAAAAAATGAAGCCTTTTCCCATGGAGCCATATAACCATAATCCCTCAGAAGTCAAGGTCCCAGAATTCTACTGGGATTCTTCTTACAGCATGGCTGATAATAGAGCTGTAATGGCACAGCAAGCAAATATGGACCGCAGGGGAAAACGGTCACCAGGAGTCTTCCGTCCAGAGCAGGATCCTGTGCCCAGGATGCCATTTGAGGTGTGTGTCCTTTCCGATCACCAGGTTCTTGTAAAGCTGGGTCTAAGATTGCTTATCTTTTTAATTTCTATAGTAGATACTGTATTTATTTATATTTTTCAAGTTGACACATAAAAATACATATAGGAAATAGATATTATAAAAGATCACTCTGGTCTATTGGTACTACAGCACTTGGTCTCTTCAAAATTAAATAGTATGGTTCAATTAGGGGAACTGAAGAATTATAACTGATTTTTAACTATGATGTTCAGGTGAGAAATGTACAGGAATCTCTAATGCAGCATGTTTGAGAATTCTGAGACAAAGAGCTCCTCTTAGTTGGGCTGAGTCACTGAGTTTAAAAATGGTTTTATTGAGCATTTAAACAAATTGCTTTCTGAGAGGAAAAAAGTCAGTCAGTTATCGAGGACAGTGGAATTCCCTTTTCTTGCCCTTTTAGTCATGAGAAGCAGGTGTGCTTATAAACTTTTTTAAAAGACCTGTTTTTCTATTTGTTAGCACAAAATATGCTAATCATTTGCTCCATTGCCTTGTTTTACTAACTACATTAATCTTTTATGTTCTGCTCTATCTGTATCTTTGCTTCTTTCTGTTGTCTAGTCTTTCTCAACCATGTCCTGTGTCACTTTGCTTTTATATTTCACAGCCTTTTCTCTTTGCATTAACTATTTCCCTACTGATTACTTCTCCACCCCCTTAGTTGGCTTATCCACCGTAATCACGCTACTACTACTCCATTATGCTTTTGTCATACCTAATTGCATCTCACTGTGCTCCTTTCTGTCACTAGGACCCCAAGAGCTCCCCTTTGCTTCCTCCGGACCTGTTAAAGAGTCTGGCTGCCTTGGAGGAAGAGGAAGAGCTGATTTTTTCTAACCCTCCTGATCTTTACCCAGCTCTGCTGGGGCCTCTCGCCTCTCTTCCTGGACGAAGCCTCTTTGTATGTATTTGACATAATCCTGCTTCTTGCTCTAACCCCAGCTGCTTTTCTGAGATTTTGTATTACTCGTTTTAGGTGATTTCTTCTTTCCGGGGCTTGGCTTCTTTATAGTATGAAGTATAAAATATATTGCCTCGTTGCCTGGAACTAACCTTAAAATGGTAATCCAATATGGCAAAAAAAAAATTCTGACTCTGGTTCCTCCAATCGTAGAATCATACAGAGCTTAGATACATGTGCTATCCACAAAGCATCCTGCAGGGCTGGTCATGCTCAGGCCATGGTATTAGCAAACCTACTCGCTTTCCAGGTGGCACTTCCATCTGGACCCAAAAACTTAAGTGTCATTTAATCTTGCCTAGGGGAAGTGAGATTTTTGATCTTAAATGTATTCAAAATATGAAAGGAAATATGTTCTAGATTTTTCCTACTGAAATTATTGAACAGTATTTAGTTCTTTCCTGTTTAGCTGGCTGAACCCAGAAAGAGCCCTGATATTAAGAGTTGGATGCATAAACTGAGTAAAATTGAAGAGGATTCTATTTGTAAACATTGTTGGAGTACCATATTGACATGGAGTACGTTATATTTTACTGAGGGCAGGGAGTATAAAAGTTGGGAAGACGATGTATGCTATGAGGCTTTACCCCGCTGTTTACTAGATTTCAGGGGAAAAAAAAAAAGTTTCCTTTCTGGGTGTTTCTTTCCCATAAACACAGGGCAAGAAAAACATTCTAAACATTAGATTAAGAAGCATTAATTGTAGTATCAAGAGAAATAAAAACAGCTGTCATGACATTAGCTGCCATCCCTAGTACCTGAAATTTCTCTTAGGAATTTGCCTGGGTGAATGAGAATGAAAGCCTCTTCCCAAGTTAGCAACTAAGACCCCTGGTGTTAGTGCTACACCCGGGAGCAGGGACGTGCTGAAAGCCCAGCTGCTGTACTGTTGTCTAGGTGTTTGTGCTTGTCTTGTTCCTTTTCTGCTGGAGTGGCTTGAGAGACTGGGAATACTGGCTGGCTGTCCACCTGTTTCTATATCATATCCCTGGGTTCCTGTTGCTCTTGCTCTTACATTGGAGGTGGAGCAAGTGGTGGGGGTTTCAGTATATTTTTATTTTTCTTATGTGTGTTTTAAAAAACCAACCATTAAAAACAGATTTTTTTAAAGCCCTCAACAGTAACCCTTCTTAAACTCATTGTTAACAATGTAATATATATGAAAATGCCTGGCATGTAGTAGGTATTCAGTAAATGATTTGTTGACCCACTGTTTAGTGACAGTGAGCATTATAGATTCAGCTTTCTTTTCCCCATATTTTTCTTATAGCCAATAAATGTAATTTAGACTTTTAGTATCTTCATACATCACAAATAAAGCTGCTTAGGAAACATGTAAACAAAACCAGTTGTCAGACAACTTTGAAAGGCTTTTTTGTATATCATCCATGTCAGTATTTAACCAGTTAGGGAGTAAGCAGTGGTAGAACAGTTCTTGTTTTAACTGCAATTATTGATAAAGGAATTCCTGAGATTAATACCTTAAAAATACTCAGAACTCCTGCTGTTTTCCTGGCTCTGTGGTCCCTGCCAGAATCTCTGAGCTAGCCTAGATAACACTAATAAGGAAGAGTTCTGACTAACTCACCTGTTTCAATTGAAGCTTAGCTAGCTTCATGGTATTTCAGCTTTGAATTCACATCTTCTAGGCATTCATTATATTGTATACGTTGAATGAGTACAAGTATACTTAAACGGTGGTCTTTTACTTGGATTCTGTAGTGTCTTAAGATTAATATTAAGAAAATGGAAGGCATAACTTAACTACTTTTCTTTCTGGGACTGTGAAGAAATCCTTATTGGAGAAACCCTCAGAGCTCATGTCACATTCATCCTCTTTCCTGTCCCTCACCGGATTCTCTCTCAATCAGGTAGGTAAAAAGTTAAGAATCTTGCTTTGTACTTTTATTCTATGCTGATGCTTTTTCCTATTCTTTTTCAATACAACTGTTTTTCTCTTTCCCTTCTTTTCCATATATTGATATCTTTCGGAAATTTGAGTTTATCCCCTAGTGTCTGATTGGGTCAAATTAGTGACCTGTATAATATGAGTAGTTTATGTAGAGCAAAATAAAGGGTGAGAGAAAGCAAAAGGGGAAATGAAAATAAAAGCTTTAGGTGTATTAAGAATTTATGAATATGACATTTCTTTTTCTTTTTTTTAAAAATCTCTTTGTTTTGGAGAAGTTTGTAATTTGAGTGTCATATCTTTCAGGAAAGATACCCAAATAACAGTATGTTCAATGAGGTATATGGGAAAAACCTGACAACCAGTTCTAAAGCAGAACTTAATCCCTCGATGGCCCCCCAGGAAACATCACTGTACTCCCTTTTTGAGGGAACTCCATGGTCTCCATCACTTCCTGCCAGTTCAGGTATTAACTAATCTTAAATTATAGATGTTGCCATTCTCATACATTCAGATTGACTAAGATTTGTAATTACAAATATATTGGTTTTGTAAAAAAGTAATTTCTGAAAGAAAATAGGGAAAAGAACTGATAAGCCAGTTTGTGTAGTAATGCTACTGAAAAAAGCTTTTTATATCCTAGATAACCAGCATATAAGAGACAGAAATATGGGCTATATCATATGGCTTCAGTTTTTTAACAGTTTTGTTTATAGATATTCATTCTTTGCAAGGAAAGTTATACTTTTCAAAGTAAAGATTTTTTTTATCTCAATTTTATTGCCTGACTTTATAATATTCTTAAAAGACCAAGAAATTTTATTTCTGATGGAGAACCAAGTAAGTACTTATCTGAAACAAGCCAGAATAATGTTCAATTGACAAAATTGTGTACTATTTAGATAGGCATACTAAGGTAAATTAGTACATTACACAGGCTCCCTTATGGGGCCCTGGGTTTACCTCTCTGCCCTGGGGTTATTTTTAATAAAATTTGGATGATTGGATCTGCAGGAAATAATTGGTTCTTGGTATGTTTGTGAAACATCTATTAAATAACCTGTATTGCTATCATTTATTAGATCACTCAACACCAGCTAGCCAGTCTCCTCATTCCTCTAACCCAAGCAGTCTGCCCAGCTCTCCTCCAACACACAACCATAATTCTGTTCCATTTTCCAATTTTGGACCCATTGGGACTCCAGACAACAGGGATAGGAGGACTGCAGATCGGTGGAAAACTGATAAGCCAGGTGAGATCCAGGCTTTATTATATAGAAAAAATGAGATAACTTGCTCTGACCTTACCTGAGGTTTGGAATTTGGCAATGATAGAACATCATCTTGAATTCTTATCTCTTTCTGTCTCTTAGCCATGGGTGGGTTTGGTGTTGATTATCTCTCAGCAACATCATCCTCTGAGAACAGTTGGCATCAGGCCAGTACTCCAAGTGGCACCTGGACAGGCCATGGCCCCTCCATGGAGGATTCCTCTGCTGTCCTCATGGAAAGCCTAAAGGTGAGTAGACTTCCAAAACAAGAGCCACGAAACTGGCAGCCATGATAATTTCTACTTTTGTTCACATAAGTAAGTAGGCTTGCTCTGTGTCCTTAAAGCTGCCTAAAGCAGAGTCCATGTGTAGTGCAGTCCTGGGAACATGTGAAGCCTAGCAATTTGGAGGGGATTTTTTTTTTTATTTATGAATTCACTAGTGATTAAATATCATCACAGGATCCAAAATGTAAAGCTTTTAGTTTTATTCTAAGGTTAAGAAAATTCTGATTCACCTTCAGTGTTTGGTTTAAACCTTTTCTGACCAAGGGAAAGAAAAGTATATTGTATTAGAAATGTTTTTGTTTACCTAAAATAGACTACTACAAATATACCCTGTGGTACCACATGGAGCTGAGTAAAGAGATTTTACCTAAAACATAATTTCACCTTTTCCAATTTAAAATTGATCTGGGCTGTTTTTCAGTCTATCAGGTCCAGTTCCATGATGCATCCTGGACCTTCCACTCTGGAGCAGTTGTTAAAGTCTAGGAACTAACTAGTCTTTTTTTTTTTTTTTTTTTTGTACTGGGGATTGAACTCTGGAGCACTAAACCACTGAGCCACATCTCCAGCCCTTTTTTCTTTTTTTGTATTTTATTGAAAGACGGGGTCTCACTGAGTTGCTGAGTGCCTCACCTTGCTGTTGCTGAGACTGGCTGTGAACTCATGATCTAAGCCTTCTGAGCCATTAGGATTACAGGTGTGCACCACTGCACCCCGAAGAACTAACTAGCCTTGAGAGTATTATAATGACTTTGTGATAGCAGTTGTTTCAGGGGGCAAAGTAGGGTTCTTGGGACATATGTGTCTTTTTTTTTTTCTTTTTCTTTTTAGATATACATGACAGTAGAGTATATTTTGACGTATTATACATACATGGAGTATAAGTTAAATCTAAGTAGGATCCCATTCTTTTGGTAGTACATCATGTTATGGTTGGCTGGGATTAATATACAAATCCCAGTCAGACAACCAGGCATTTGACCTCTGTTGACAAGATCTGGGCTATTTTTCAGTCTATCTGGTCCAGTTCCATGATGCATCCTGGACCTTCCGCTCTGGAGCAGTTGTTAATGCAGCAGAAGCAGAAACAGCAGCGGGGACAAGGCACCATGAACCCTCCACACTGAGGCCAAAGTGGCAACCCTGGGAATGAAGGCTCCATAAACCATGGCATGTTGGGTTTGCAGGACTGGCCCACACAGTCCCCTGCAGGTGGCAGCCCTCTTGTCTGTTTCTTGCTATCAAGAGGGTGTAAGTGTTCCACCAGCCCGCTGAGTGTGCACGAAATGTTCGCAGTGCAACAAAAAGAAAATTCCATCAGGAACTCTCCGTCCCCCCAGGTCCTTCCGGAGGGAGAGAGGAACTGCTGTTTGTCTCACTCAGTTACTTGATATCACCGCCTCTCACCTTCTCCATCGTGCATGTCCCCAGCCACATGGGAAGTGAAAGCTGAGAAGGGAAGGCAGATGGGAGAAGCCAATGGGAACTTCTCAGTCCTTTTTTCCTCTTTGGGGAATAAAATAGGAATCCATTAATGATTGCTTTGCTGACTGAGAATGTAGTTGAAATTATTCCTAAACATCTTTTATTATTGTTATTACTCTCAGTAGTAAATTATCACACTGAATTCTTCCATACACAGGTGTGCTTCTAGTCAGTGTGTAGCAAGGACAGCCCTATTCACTGCTCCTGTGAGAGGTTGGTGGTGACAAGATGGGGAACCGACCTCTTTAGCCAGTGGAAGTGTTCCGTAAGGGAGAGTACAGGGCCTCGTAGAAGGTCCTGGGTAGGACCTTCTTCTGGCCTGGAGATTCCAGCAGGAAATGCCCTTCACTCTGTAGGTGCTCGAGCCCCCAGATACGGTATGGGTAGTGGTGCTGGGCTGGACTAGCAGGTGACTGCTGTAGGATTTCAAATTACGTTTTTGATTCCTGAACCTTCTGCGGTAGCCTAGCAAGCAGTCCCACAGAAGGCAGGCTGATCCATTCTGGCCTGACACATTTTAATGGGTAGAAGCTTTCAGTGTGGTTATTTTTTGTTTGGTTGGTTTTTGTGCCCCCATCCTACTTACCAGCCTCCTGGCCTGTCTCCATCCCTTTTTAATCCTATGCTGTTTGCTAGTAATCGTTTTTTATTCTTAATGTGTATAACATCTTGCCAAGAAGCAACAGCATGGGGTCCAGCAGTTGGAACCCAAAAGACAGTCTGAAGAAGAAGGAAGTGATGGTGTCTGCACAGCCGCAGAGGGGCCAGGCCCCTGCCCAGCTGCAGCCTCCCAGCCTCCACTTTGAGAGTGAGATTCAAGGCAACATGGACACATGCACGTCGTGAACAGAAGAAAACACAACGAAGGCCGTTTTGGAAAAGGCAAAAGAATGGAAAATAAACTTTTTATTTGATATTTATTAGGAGGAAAGAGGACTGAAGATGTTCTTGTGTAGAAACGGAAGGACAGTGTTTCTGTTAGTCGTTTCCTGGAAAAGTAATATTTTAAGGAGAAATTATGGAAACAATCTAAATGTCCAATTGCTGTGCTAGTGGTAGGGATTATTTCCTGGGAGGTCTCTCCTGTGTTTGAGTGTGTGTGTGTGAGTGTGTGCGCGCGCGTGCGTGCATGCGTGTGTGTGTGTGTGTGTGTGTGTGTGTGTGTGTGTGTGTGTGTGCATACAAGTGCTCACACATGCCCATCTGCTCTCCCAGAGGGACGGAGTTGTGTGTATGAGCGTGTGAGTTAGTGTGGAACTTAGCTGGAAAACAGCTTCAGAGCAAAGCACATCCAGGAGCCCCGGTTGTCACTGGAGTCTGGGGCAACCCCAGCAATTGAAAGGGGTGAGATAATGCTCATTGCTCTTAAGAAAGAGTGGTTGGAGTCCCGGTTGTGCTTACATTATTGCTCTTTTAGTTTGACATGGTGTTGGGATTTTTGTTTTCTGGGTTTTTTTTTTTTTTTTTTTTTTTGAAAAGGTCTGAAAGGGTGAAGGCCCCCACCCAATGGCAATATGAAACCCTTTGTGCTTCTCTCCAGCCCCTTCACTGTGTCCACCTTTTTCCTTTTCCTTCTTTCCTAAGCCTCTTTCCCTACTGCCTTACCCAGTTTGTGTGTTTGAGCTCTCTGCATTCAGGCAGCTGCAACATTCCAGTGTTTGAACTGTCACTGATTCTTGCACCCTAGACAAGCAAACCAGGCTTATCATCTCCCTCCCAGTAGTACCCAGTTCCCATCTACAGCCCCATTCTGCATGAGAATTTGATGTTTGGAATGTTTTCTGACTCTTGGGGCAGGGCTCCTCGCCTTGTCATCCTCTCAGTGGAGTAATGAGGAGGGGGAGGAGAATCTTTATCAGAAATTGGTTTTGTGTAGTAAACTTACTTTTATGGGTTGATTGTTTGGTTTGTTTTGGGTTTTGTTTTGTTTTTTGTATGTCTGTGCGAGACCTGCAGCTGCTGAAATCAGCTTTGCCTTTAATTAAACCATGTTCTCTCCAACCACATCTGTGTACGGATTGTTTCTTTTCTATCCTAACAGATTCGGTGTTAAAGGAAATCCAACTTAAAGAATTTCACCTATGCAGAAGTAGTCTAGGGAAGAGCAAAGATGGTCAGAACTTGCAGGTGTATTTTTGCTTTTTTTATCATTCAAACTAATACCAATGAATTATTATCGAAAGGGAGGTACAAAGAAACAAGTTTTCAAAATTATTTTATTTAAGGAAAAATGATTGACTTATGTAAAGGAATTATGTAATACCCACTATTTTTATCTCTGTTCTGTTAATGAGTCAATTCAGAGATAGTTTATCCTTTGGGCCTATAAAATTCACTAAATCTGGTTACCATCAACAGTAATTACTATTCTTGGCCTTGTGGTGGCTTCTCTTCCAGTTGTGTTCAGAGTTCCTGTTGGTGATTTGCTGGGCCTTCAGCAGTGTGCTGGAAGCCATTGCTCACACTGATTGTCCTTTCACCTTGGTGCTGATTCACTCGTAGTTCATTTCCTAACTCTGCTTTTGACAAGCACCTACACACTTGAAAATGTGTTAGCAAAGCTAACTACATGAAAAAGGGGTGGAGGAAAATTAAGGTCAGGTCCTAAAGTCTAGTATTTATTGAATCCTTCACCTGAGTCAACCCCAAATGATGACCAAATAAACCTGACATTATGTATCTCTCTTATTATGATAATACTATAATGTGTAAAGTCATAGAATACTATTAACCAACTCAAGTGTTAGCGGCAAATATTCAATATTGAACTCTTTATAAAAATGTCCCTCTGAGAAGGCATAAAGGGATATAATTCTAGTATTTTAGTTCTTTGGGGAATTGAATGTTATATTCTGTGGGAACCTAACTCTGTTTAGGTTCTGATTAAGCAATGAAACTTTTAGTAAGAAAAGAACAAGTTATTTTGTCTGTATATGCCTTCTGAATAACTTGTGAAATTGCTTTCAGGCCTCAGTATGTGATGTTAATGATGTAAGAAGAAGAATGTTTCCACTGAGCTCTTGAGCCTGGACTCTGGATGTCTTGCTTTATTTTTGTGAGAAGATTTTTATTGAGGTATCATGCATATAAAGTGCACCAATTACACATGCAAATCAATTTTCACAAAGTGAACCTGTCTGGATAGCTAGCACTAAACAAAACCATATTGTCACATCCTTGAGGACCCCCTTTCATGAACCAGGAAATCTTTAGACATTCACTCCCCCACTCCATGTACCAGGAAATCTTCATCCTGAGAAGATCTCATATCATTGTCTAATAGTTCAACTTTAACAGGGAAAATTTAGGTTAGTGAACACTTACAAACTGTAATGTCGCAGTATAGTGTACGTCAGAGGTGTGGTAAATCTTGCAAACAAATAATAGACCTTTTTCTTCTTGGTAGATTGTGAAACATCCTAGACTCCTCTAGGAGTGTTCTCCAAATCTGTAGTTGCACACTCTTCAACAAAGGCTTTAGGGAAAATGCCAACTTTCCCTTTACACTCCCCTTCCAACCATTCTTCATTCACTGAAAAAAAAGGGAAAGTACATATCAATTACTAAATCCAGAGGAGGAAAATTACCCCCTTCAGGTATTCCATGTTTATCTTTTGTCAGTAACCCCTCCCCCACATTGTGGTAACGGGGAAGATGGTATTGGAAAGGGATTTGATGTTAGAGTGAACATAGGTTTATCAATGATTTTTGTCTTAAACATGATAATGGGTAAAAGAAGAATGAGTTGAATTTTTTAAAGTATTTTTTGTTGTAGATGGACTCGGCATCTTTATGTGGTGCTGAGGATTGAACCCAGTGCCTCATACATGCAAGGCAAGTGTTCCACCACTGAGCTACAGCCCAAGCCCTGAATTCTATTTTTCAAGAAGTTACCAGATAGAGAAATAAGGTGAAAGAAATGGACCGTCCGAGCTTTGCTGGGAATGTTCATTTTGATGACAGAAAAGGGGGCATGCCATTGGTTAAATATATTAAAAATGAAAGTTTCCAGTACAGAATTCATCAAGACATTAGGAGTTAGAACTAGTGATAGTTTAGTACATTTTATAAAATATAAGAATTTTGACCTATTATGTCCCATTGTCTCATATGGAATTCCTATAAAACAAATTGAGCAACAAATATGCCACTTACAGTAACTTTGAAATAAACGTTTTTACCATTCTTTTATTAATGATGATGAGTTATAGGATGAACTCCTGATTGTGATTTCCAAACTTAGTGCGACTGTGTCAATTTCATTAAAATAATTGTAGAATTGAAAACTTGGGACTTAATGGGTTCATAGCCCCTTTCTTTAGCCTTTAATGAAAAATAGATGTATGAGGGTGTACATATGCTCAGACTTAATAATTACTCAAGTTATCTTTTACCCCATTTTGCTAAGGAAAAGGAGGCCCAGAGATTATTCAGAGCCATTCTACCAGTAAATGTTAGATGACTTGGGTATAACCTCCAAAGCCCATCTACCAACCACTCAAGCCACTCAGAATTCATCTTTGAGTGAGTGTAAGACAGAGCTCAACTGCATGGATCCTGCCCTCAAGAGATTCTGTAATTAGTGTGGAGTGGGGTTGAGCATCAGTTTTTCCAAGAGTACCCTCAGGTGGTTTCTTAAACCAGTTAGACGTGTACATGTCAGAGTAGGAAGTACATTGCCTTCTCTTCCCAGGGTTTTCTTGCATATGTATGGTTTGGGCTTTTGTGGTACTGGAGATGAGTCCTAGGGCTCCTGCATGCACAGGCTAGACAAGTGCTCTTCCACTGAGCTACATCCTCAGCCTGCATGTTCTCTCATTTTTATCTCGTCACTGACATACCCAAACAAAAATTAAAACGTTTTGAACAGTTTAGCTGACTGGTTGATAGTGGTCCTTAGAAAAAGGCACTGAGGTTCTCAGATCCAGTTTCCAATCTCCCCTGAATGAAATGCACTGCAGGGTGCTCTGCTGCTGTTTCTGTTTGAGTTCATTGTCACACACTTGTATACTCATTAACTTCAGAATCTCACTGATTTCTTAATCTGTTGGGGTTTCTACTGTAATTATAATGGTTTTTCACTACTTCGCATCACTGATGCACAGCATTTTAATCTTGTGATCAAGGCTTTTCAGGATGGAAATCTGTTGCACCCAGGTAAATAAATGGGACTACCCAACCATGAATTAGGACTGTTTCTTAGAGTGTAGGCCTGGATCACCTGGAAACTGGTTATAGAAGTACCAATTTGTGGGCCCCTCCCTAGGTCTGAACCCAAATCTGGGAAGCAGGCCAAGGAACTCCACTCAGGAGGCTCTTCAAGGGATTCTTGGGCATACTAAAGTTTGAGAATTACTAAATTAGAACTCTACTCCACTTTCTTTTTGTTCATTTGTTTTGCGGGACTGGGGAGTGAACACAGGGCATTTTATTATTAAGCTACACCTCCAGCCCTTTTAATTCTGAGAGCCTTTTAATTGCTGAAGCTGGCTTCAAATTTTGTAATCCCCCTGCTTCAGCTTCCCAAGTTGCTGAAATTATAGGCATGCACCACCATGCTTGGCTCAGATTGACTTTTTAATCTTTTGATCCCTAACGGAATCCAGAGAGATTTTTTAGGTAAAATTTTTCTTTTCCTCTCTTCCTCTTTGGGAAGTGTGTGACTTCATAGATCTATGGTTTGGTATAAAGGCAAAATGATTCCAGGCAATTTGTTAACTCTTGGAGTGAAAATCCATGGTTCCAAAGCTCAGCTGTCTTTTAATAGTAAAATGTGATCATAGTCACATCCATGTTGCTTCTCTGTTAGGACAGACAGGGAAAGGAGATTGAAACCCCTATGAAGTTTGGTTTGTGGGATATCAATGTTTACTTTTCTCTGCCCTTGACCTTGTTTCTGCTAATGTAGAGTTGAGTTCTGTGGTCAAGAAGTAACACTTACCTGTTGATAGAACCAGGATTACGTCCCCTTCCTGGAATTCCAGGTCCTCCGGTTGGGTAGCCTCGTAGCTGAAGAGTGCTACCACTTGGCTGCCTTCCTTAAACTGAGGTTCCATTTTTTTCTGATTAGAATCACATTTTTCGTGTTCCTTGGATTTGTCTAGAAAGCCTTGGTCACCCTGAAATAAAGGCCCTGTTAATTCAGTGAGAGCCAACTGACTTACTGCCTTCAGGCTAACGGATGATGACAGAGCATTCAACAGTGATCCCTGAGCCTGGATGGAGTTCCAAAAGACTGCATTTGGAATATGGGGAGGTACATATAGCCACTAAACAGATTAACCTCATCACAGGGGGAAAAATTCATTTTTAAAAATTATTTAAGTGAAATTGTTCACATTTAGAGTAAAGAGCCCTTTCTAGGCAAATGTCTACCAATAGGTAAATGGTGGTCTTCATGCTATGGAATACCAGTTAGCAATCAAAAGGAAGGGATTACTGGATTACTGAAATCTAAAAGACCATATATATTGTATAATCCATTTATAATGAGATATATAAGAGAACAGTATATTGACAGAAAGCAGATGGATAGTTTTCTGGGGAGGGATTAACATCAAGGACGCTGGGGGCTTTCTATGGGTAGTTTTTTGGGGGTGAGGAGGTGAGGGGCCGGGGGAGTGTGGAATTAACATCCACAACAGAAAAGAAGGGCAACTTTTCCTCTGGAGATTAAGGGACAAACTTCAAGCATGTTACCTCCTGGTTACCAATTATAGCCTCTCACTTTGCTTCTGATTCCCATCATTTTTACTTGAAAGGTAACTATTACAAATCTCTCGGCTCTAAGATAACTTGCCCTCGTCCTGTCAGTACAGCCTGGTGCCTGTGAACACAGCCAGGCTCTGGAGTCAAAATGCCTGCCACAGCCCTGGCTCCACTAGGGACCAGCAGTACAACCTTGGGCAAGTTGCTTGTCCTCTTTCTGCCCTGATTCCTGATCGTGTACCTCGTAGAGTTGTGGCGATCCTAAGAATTCATATACAGAACATGCTGGCACAGTATCTGGCCGTGGGAAGGAAGTTCTTGATGATGTTCGCTATTAATAGGAGGCTGTTGCCCTAACCATCTCTTTGTGAAATAATGTTTTTCTTCACTTCAAGTACCTCCCCCATGGAAGCTGAAGATGAAGAATGGCAGTGACCTCAGCCTCAAGCTGTGACTTTGCTCCAGCCCTTGTCCTATAGTGATGTACGTGATGCGTGTCCTAAGTAGGCCTGACAACCATTGGAGGGGGACCAGGCTTTGTGTGGGCGTCTGGGCCTCTGGGGCCTGCTTTTTTCTCTTGTGTGGGGGGGACCCAGCTGGGGTGAAGATGCAGATAAAAAGGAGTCAGAGCTGCAACTTGTTCCCCACCGTATCCCCAACACTAAGCACACGCTGAGGTGCCTGAGGAAGTGGCTCAGTGAAAGGGATCTTAGGGCTCACTGCACTCACCACTGTGTTCTCACACCAAAGAGTCAGGCAGTAGTTTTTCACTTGGCTCCAGGCATCCTTCATGTTTTCTTCCGAAAGGCGCACCAGCTCATTGCTGTCCCGGGGCCGATAGCTGAGACCACAAGTAAGGACATCAGCAAGGAAGACACCCGCTCTGTGCTCGGGGCCAGCACGAGGCCCACAGCCTGCCCCTGAGTGCCCCCTGCAGGTAGCTCACCTCAGCTTAGTGTGTTCCGGCAGCAAGTCCAGTTTCTGAGACACCACGTCCCGGACCTGGCTGTATGGGAGCCCAGGCTGTGTCTCCATGACCACCGTGTACTTGTAGTGCACCTTGAGTGTGTAGGGCATGGGGACACTGAGCTTCACTTCCTGAGGGAGGAGAAAGCAAAGGGAACTCCTGAAGTGTCGCGGCTTTCAGCACCATCCTAGATCACCGTGGTGCTGTGCTTTGGCCCAGGAAGTAACCCAGCTGCAGGGAGAGACTGGCAAGCCCAGGTTCCTTAGTTTCCTGCAACCTGCAGAGGTCCTCTAGGCCATAGAACCAAAGTTGGTCACCCAACTATGAGCTAGGACAAAATGTGTATGGGGGATGGGGGTGATGGCTGAGGGGGTCGCCCATGGACTCTGCCAGAGGGCACCTGGTTCCACCTTTCCCTTGGGACTCCATGGCTGACACCTCCAGCTCTTCCCTCTTCTCCCACTTGAAGCAGTGCAAGGAAAAACTCACCTTGAGCTCTTCTTTTTGTTTCTGACCTAAATGGAAAAGGTAAGGAGTAAAACAAAAGAAGGTGGTCAATGAACTCTCCTGGCCAGCTAATGGAACCTCTTAGGATGCAGCACCCACTTCCTGCCTAGAGCCTCAGGGGAAATTGTTAGCCATAGGGAACTGTGGGAAAAGCTCACCCTGGGGAGCATGAAGGTCACCAACACCTGAACAACCCAGCTTCTGCTTCTAGGGGCCTGAGGGTAATTTCAAAGGACTAGCACATCCTTACACCACAAGGGTTAGCACAAGTCCCCAAAGTCAGTAAACCAGTGGGACCAAAGCCATGAAAAGCAGGGAGTGAGGGATGAGTCAGAGACCTCAAGAGGAAATAACCACTTATTTTTACCTTGTCCTTTATTTTTTGTATGTTTTTTGACATACATAATGTATTAATGTAGTTTGCATATAATTTATTTGCAAGAAATATAAGATACTATAGGAGGTGCATTAAAAAAAAAACAGATCTTAAGCTCGGCTGATTATTAGAATAATTTGGGTAGTTTTTGCTAAAAATGCAAATAGTTTCATTCCTGTCTTTAAAAAAAAAAGAAAAATCAGAATCAAAGACCCAGGAATCCATACTCTTAAAATCTTCCTAGGATAGTAAGTCATCCTTAATGAACCCCTAGACAGAAAAGATTAAAAAAAAAAACAAAACTATAAGGTTATGGTGGGCAGGGCAATTGAAGAAATTTACATGTGAAAAATACATTATATGAAGTCATTATTGTTAGTGCTGAATGTCCCAGATGGTGCTGTGGTCCCACAGAAGACTGCACTGTTTTAGGAAAGTCAAGGCTCAGGGGGAAAATGAGAGGGAAGCAGGGCGAGTGCTTGGTGCAAAATGGAAACAATTGGTGAACTTAGGTGAAAGGCATTCTGGTATCTATTACATGCTATTTCCAACCTTTCCGTAGGTTTGCATTTTTCAAAATAAAAACACGGGAGGGTACAACCTGAGTGATTCTGGTGACCAGAGGTCAAAGACAAAGCTCTCTCTATGAGAACGTGCTTAAACTGCACCAGTAACAAAAATCCCTCCACTTCCCCAGACAGC
Organism: Callospermophilus lateralis; assembly: GCF_048772815.1. Taxonomy (NCBI): domain Eukaryota; kingdom Metazoa; phylum Chordata; class Mammalia; order Rodentia; family Sciuridae; genus Callospermophilus; species Callospermophilus lateralis. The sequence goes on along the minus strand of NC_135317.1, from coordinate 95,148,208 downwards.
CCTCTCCACCTCAGGGGAGATGCTCCTGGAGAAACAATCTCCCTTTCACATCTGCCAAGGCTCTGTCCATGCCCCAGGGCACTACAGAGCAGTTTCTTTCCAAGATACAGCTCCTCAGATATTTTAAAAGCCATCCACGTCCCTCTGAGGTGAAAGGCGCAATTGCTGATCCTTTTATTCTGCGAGTGGTTTCTGAACTTAACAAAGGAGGGGTTCGGTGCCTACTTGAGGGCTGACACACTGCGCTGAAACCAGCACATTCACCCACGCTCCGAGGGTTCTGGAGCAGGCAGGGAGAGGGCGTGGATCTCGGGTTTGGGGTGGATGAGTGCAGGCAAGAGGGGGCTCTGGGACTCTATGGTCATAAGCTGTTCCTAGAAGAGAAACCAGAAATTCCTGGGAGGTGGGGAGAGCACCTTAGTCGGGAAGCAGCCTGGAGTGCCCCTGGGCCACTTACCTGGAGACAACTGGGGTCTCCCTGGGGCATTGGAACTAGGAGGAGGTGGGATTTCAGACTCCGGGGAAGTTTCCTCCTGGAAGAGGTAGAAAGAGATGGTCAGAACCTTCATTAGGACAACATTCTTGGGGGTAAGGGGTCATGAAAGGAGCCAGATGCAAATGATTTTCTAAAAGTTGGGGTGGTGATGTCACTCAGGAAGACTAAGGAAAATGCTGGCTGAGAGAGGAGGCAAGCTTGGCCCAATGAAGTGGAAATATCACAGTAGAAATAGACATCCTAAAGCCATCTACGAAGCCCTTCCACCTTGCATCCCTTCCGCAGTACTGAAAATCCACTGGAGATGGGGTAGCAGGCTGTGCTCTTGTCTCAGTTGCAGGGCACAAGAAAGGAAAAATTCCACGTCCCATCTATATCACATTTGAAACTTTTCAAAACACCTGGATATGGTGGTGACCAGGAAGGGCTGAGCCCATATACAACTGGTCACAGGGTCTGGAGGGAGACAGGTCCCATTGCCATGGGATCATTTACACATCTGTTCAGGGTCAACAAAGTACACTGTAGTCTGGCAGAAGGGCTGGGTAGCAGCTTCAGAGGCAGCAACTGCTCTGACTCAGCGCTGCTCTGCAGCTCTAAAGCTCTAAAGTGCCTCTCCTGTTTCTAATGTCATCTCACCAACCAGCATGTTGACTCTTCTTCCTGATGAAGAGGCCAGATCTAGGAGGACTAGCCCTTGTCTACTGTAGGCTCTGGTTTCTAAGTCACCCCAGAGGTCACAGAGATGGATGGGCCCCATGGGTCCTATAGATCCCCCACTCATCGCATCTTGACCATTTTCCTCGTCCCCAGGTTCAGCTCTGAGCAACTCATCCAGTCCAGGACCAACTAGTGAGAGCGCCAACATCTCTTTCACTACCTTCTCCCATTCAGAGAGAGTTCTGCAAAGGAAGGGAGGAGGTGGGTGAGCATTAGCACTTGATTACCTGGGGCTGCTGCTGAGGGTGGATTCGAAGCTCGACAGGCTCCAGGTAGTTGCAGGGAACAAGCCCCTTCTGCAGCCCAACGTCACAGAATCAGAAAGAAGAAAACAAAAATATGCTTGTCAGTGTCCATACCTCAGAAGACCAAGAGCTTCTGGGAGGGATGGCACACAGACAGGAGAACCTGGCCGCTCTGCAAATGAGGTGACAGAAAGCCCTGCCATTGCTGCGGGGTTCTTGTGGCCTTAGACCTCCCCCAATCCTCTGAATACCTGCCCATTGAACATGACCGTGGCCCAGTTATCATTGCCCTTCTTCAAGACGAAGACGATGTTCCCTGGCATGACCTGGAGCTCCTCTGGTGTCTCAGGCACAAACCCAAACAGCACCCGGTGAGCTTCCCCTTCCAGAGCCCTGCAGGGGCAGACACAAGATCCACTGCACTGTTGAGCCTGGCCACACCCCCTCATATGGTGCTGTGAGACAAGCATAAATGGACTTGGAGGCAGCAACTATATGAATACTATTTTTTTTCCCTATATCTACATACGCAACTGTAAGTATAGGAAACTAAACACTTCACATGCTGTGGCTAAAACTTTTATAGTTTGAGGTATGACAGCAAAACCAGCACAAATTTCTTTTCCCTTCTTCACAATTTCACAAATAGAAAATTTGTTCCTTTTGTAGATATTAGCAAGGTCAGCATTATAACTTTTTTACCCTTTCCTTATTAAAGTGAGCACTTGCTTCTTTCACTTGAAGCAAGCATTTTTCAGCTTCTCTTTATATAAGCAAATTGCTGGTATCATCACCCTTGAGCTTGCTACTTGAACATAAGTGATATTGAGATTATCTTGATTGCATAGACAGCTACTAAACAACTAATGGGCAGGTAACATATACAGAGTGGATACACTGGACAAACCAAATGGATGATTGACAGCTTAAGAGTGTGAAGTGTGAGTGAAATTTCATCACACTACCCAATGGCATGCAATTAAAAATTTATGATTTGTTTATTTCTGGAATTTTTCATTTAATATTTGTGGACTGTGGTAGATCATAGGTAACTGCCAAACTGCAGTTAAAGGGGAGCAACTATACATGCAGTGGGACAAGAATAAAAGACAAAAATGACAGGCTTATGCTTGTTTGAATAAAGTTATCCAGGAAAACTTTTTGAAGAATAAAACAAAATAGCTATAGGTAATGGACCTTATAATACCCTCTCTTCTGAGGAGATTTCCTGGATGGGTAAGCTTGACAAGGTCCCAGGTGTGGGCAGAGGTGGGTCACGGGGGTGAGGCAGGGGACTGGCTAAAGGTGGAAGTCAGGTGAGAGCAGCTGAGCAAGGAAATAGATGGTGAATTCTGAGGGAGGTGAGTCTCCTCGGGCAGCTGGGGCCAGGATAGGGGCAGGAGGATGAAGATGGAGAGAGGCGAGGTGTGGGAAGTCTGAGATGTGTGCGGAGGGTCCTGCAGCTGCCTTGCTGTGCCAGGCACGGCCTTCCCCTCTACTTTGCTCAGGGTCCACTCGACTCCTCCACACTCTGGGGCGTCTCAGTGGTGCACGTTGGGAGGTGTGCCCACACAGCCCTCCCTTCTGATCCCAAACATCCCAGCTATTCCTGTAGGGGACACAGACTCCTCGAGCCAGAGAGTTAGAGAGAACCTCGGCCAGCCCCCACTTCCTTCTGTCACCTTGGTACTTGCTCACTGTTCTAACCTCCTTTATGGTGTGGACGCTCGGCTTGGGCCTGCTTTTTTACTGAGAGGGAATTCTTAAGAAAGCTGTAGGTTACGTCACTCTTTGCTTCTCGTCTTACAGAAGAGTGACTTCCTGTTCTTGAGTCCTTCCTCTTACTTCTCAGAAAACATGTGGCAATAGAGAATGGAAGACACCCACGCAGGAAAGGGGGTACCATTCTAGTTTCCTGACTTCAGAGACCTCTGACCTCCACCTCTTCTCTGACCTGGGCCATGTTCCATGGGACCTTGGACCTTGCTGCACTTCAACAACCCCTCAGTATGTGGGTGACTGTGCCCTACATACACGGACATGGGGACGCCACGTAGCAGCAGCTCTGCCCTGCTCCAGTCGAGACCCCCCCTTCCTACTCTCACTCTGATGTAACCTTGGAAACAGATTTGGACTTGACCCCAGCTTCGGCTTCTTCACCCTCTTATTACCATCGACACAGGCTTGGAGACTGGCTATTCCACATTTGGACCTAAAACCAACTTACCTGAAGATCTCTGGGGTTTTGGGTCTGGGTGGAGGCTCAGCTGCCTAAGGAACATTCAGGAGAAATGAAGAAGGGGAGGACAGTGGGGGAAGGAGGGGAAAGAGAGCAGACTATTAATGGTAGTTTGAACATTCTTCCAGACGAGAGAATCCAAGTCTGCATTTCTGACTGATGGGAACACTGTCTCGGGGGAGGCCCGGTGTGCCCTGATGGAACAAAACAAAGTTCTACCTCTCGCCAGCTCCCTGCACATGGGAGGCACATGAAGCCAGAGCTGGTTTCTGGAGGTGAGCCAGCACAGGGCAACGTGGCATCAAGAGAGGGCTCACGACCTTGAGCTCTGACCTTTTCCCAGGACACTTTCCAAAAGTGTTCTATAATTAATGTCTGCGGTATCACGTGACATGTCTGGTATTTAAAATCAACGCAGGATCCGCTGATCAGGAAAGAATCTGCTTTCAATACATGTTCCCTCTTCTACGCTGAATATCACAGAGCCTGGTCATCTGGGTGTCTGTCCCCTCTGGTTGTCCTTAGCTGAACTGAAGCCCAGCAAGGCCTTCTTCAACTTATTGTGAAAGCTGAGGTCAAGGAACCCACACACTGGCCTTTCCGCATCCCTCTTGACTTATCTTGTGCCCCAGAGCCCCAGCATTGGTCACCCTCGGTGGCCCTGGGAGTGTACAGGGTGTGTGCCGACTGCAGCCTGGGTCCTCTGGTCAGAAACCCTCCCTCAGTTGGTGCTGACCGAGGTCTCGCCCACCACAGTTCCACCACAGCAGGGCTCATGTATATACAGGGGTGTCCCCTGAACACCGGCAAATGGTCAGTACCAGGACGTCCCAAGATTTCAGGCCCTGGGCCCACAGGATTCCTCCACTAACCACTGACCCAACAAGAGTTAGAGGCCCCGGGTTCGATCCCCAGTCCTGCACATTAATAATAAAAAGCCTTCCACAGCTTGCATTTCAATTTTCTGAGAAAACGGTCAAGGAAGGTTTCACAAGATAATCAACTGATCTCTTTGAACTTAGAGAAGTGAGAACTGGTATTTTGGGGAAGCAGGAGGACATGCAGTTACGCTGACCTGGGCTTATCCCCCTACGCCTTGGGAGCTGGGCCTGAGAATGGGCAGGTGGACACTCTCAGCGGCACCCGGAGACCTTACAGTAGGGCCGCTCCACACAGCCCTGAAGACCCAGATCCACGGAGAGATCGGGGCACTCACCTGTGGTTGCAGAGGGGCAAACCCGGAGAAGCTGTCTTGATCCACCACAGACGCCACAACCTGGAATCAAGGGCAGCGGGGCATGAGGGCTCAGCCAGATGCTTCCCCCAAGACCTCTCCTTCCCCACATCACAGGTCCATGCCCACTCGTGCAGGTATCAGAAGTGCACCGTGGCTAAGGAGCAGCCTACTGACCTCCGGATCAGAAGTTCCAGTGACCAGAGAGACTAGTACTCTCCTCACCACCGATAATCCAAACTCGCTTTTTAAAATTTAATTTATTATTACTATTAATTTTCAGGGCTAGAGCTCAAACCCAGGGCCTTTTGAATGCTAGGCAAGTGCTATAGCTATATAATATCCCAATATTTCTCTCTCTCTCTCTCTCTTTTTTTTTTTTTTTTTTGGTGCTGGGGATTGAACCAGGACCTTGTGCATGCGAGGCAAGCACTCTACCAACTGAGCTATATCCCCAATGCCTTCTCTTGAAAACAGAATTTTTAAATTGAGGTGCAATTCATAGAATATCAAGTTAATCTTTGTAAGTGAACCATTCAGTAGCATTTAGCAGATTCACAGTGCTGTGTAGCTAACACCTCTACTAGTTCCAAAACATCTTCATCACCCCTGAAGAAAAAGCTGTACCCATTTAGCAGTTAGTCTGCATTCCCTTAGCCTGGCAACCACTACCTTGTTTTCTATCTCTGTGATTTATCTGTTCAAATATTTTACATAAAAGAAAGTTTATAACATGTGATGTTAAATGTGTGGCTTCTCAGACACAGCATAGTTTTCAAGGCTCATCCATGTTGAAGTATATATCAGTACTTTGTTCCTTTTTATGGCCGCGGACTATTCCACCGTGTGGACATAACACATTTTGCTCATCCATTCCTCCATGGACAGACACTTGGGGTATTTCCTTAACTTAGGCTCTCTTGGCCTCTGCCACTGTGCCAATCCCAGCTGCCCAGCTATCGAGCACCTTAGCCATTCAAATGGATTAAAGTCAGGTGCAGTTTGGAAGGGGACTGATGAGACACTTTGAATCATGGCCAAGAGGATTTCCAACCCGATTCAGAAGGAATCCAGTTTAAGAAGGTGTCTAGTGAGGGCTGTGGAAGTGGAGGGAGTCCTCAGAATCCTGAGAATTGAATGACAGAACTGAGCCTAGGACTGTCACGCTGGTCCTTTCCACAGTTGGGAGCCCGTGTGGCTGTGCTTTCCTTCCCCTGGGTCAGCCCCAGCCCTCAGCACCCGGAGAGCCACCCTCAGGGATCACTCATGGGGTTGGGAGGGAGAAATGAGAGGGGCCTGGGAAGATAAGCCCAAGAGGTTGCCCCACCCTCACCAAGCAACGCCGTTGTCCACACAGACGCAGAGGACACCCCGTCCTCCAAGGTCCTTCCCACCTTGCCCTGCACGGCCTTGGGCACAGGACTCAGGCAGAATGGGATCCCACCTACCGTGGCCTTGCCCAGGTAATCCTTCTTGGCCAGCTGAGCCACTTGTCTCTCGTTTGGACGAAACAATCTTCCCACGGGGATCACCACAGGCTCATACAGCTTCTGTTTCTGAAACACAGACGGCAAAGGACAGTCACCCGTCACTTAGCAATAGCAACACCCTCGGAGACATGTGCTGTCTGGTCATTGAGTGAACAGCACCGCTAGGCTCAGTTCTGTCATTACTTCTCAGGATTCTGAGGGCTCCCTCTACTTCCACAGCCCTCACTAGACTCCTTCTACAACACACAGCCCTCAATGCTACAGCCACTGCTGGACATGGGATCCGCCGCTGACCAATATGTCAAGAACCCTCCTTGCTGTCTTGGGACCAGTGTTGGTGATATGGATGTGACTTGAACACTCTTCCTGGTGTTTTAAATATCTTACTTAAGCCTAGTGTGGTGGTTCACACCTGTAATCTGAGCGACTCCAGAGGTTGAGACAGGAGGATCCTAAGTTCAAGGCCAGCCTCAGCCACCTAGCAAGGCCCTAAGCACCTTAGGGAGACCCTGTCTCAAAATTAAAAAAAAAAAAAAAAAGAAGAAGAAGAAGAAGAAAAGAAAAGAATAGAAAGAAAGGGCTGGGGGTGTTGCTCAGTGGTAAGGTACTCCTGGTTTAAATCCCCAGTACATGTCCCACCAAAAAAATCCTATTTAAAACTTCATTCCAATGTGCTCAGACTATCATTCATTTTTACCATTTATTCCTCTAATCAAGACGTTTGTGGAGGGCCATTTTGTGCCTGGCTCTGTGCCAGGCTGCTAGGACTCAAAAGAAGCAGCCTCTGCCCTCACAGCCCTGCTCAGCCTCCAACATCCTGCCACCCAGGGGTGCCAGGCTGCTGAGGTTCCCCATTACAAGGGATTCAAGGGCTCTGCCACCCTGTGCTCTTGTGGCCTCATGCTGAGTGTGGAGCAGGGCAGCCCAGACTCAGCCCTGACGCAGTGAGAACCACAGTGAGAACCGTGGAAACCTCCCCTCCCCACACACCTACCCAGACGCTTTCCATGGCCTTGTCGATCTTGGAGTGCCTGGGCTCAGACTTCATGTTGGTGGCCAGTGCGAGCTGTTCTTCGGCCTTCTTCCATTCCTCCTTCTTGGCATAGAGGAAAGCGATGTTATACAACACCTGGAAAGGCAGAGGCCACGGCAGAAAGCTTGAGGCTCCTTCCCACCAAGGCGCCAGCAAAGGGCACATTACACACAGGGCATGGCACCTGGGACACTTCCCTCCCAGCTCCCCTGGGGGGCACATTAGTCTTGCTACCCAGTTCTGTCAATCACTAGCCTGGTGCTAAGATGGCGTCTCACGGTATGACAACCCAATGTTCTTCCAAAACCAAAGGGGGCCCAAGGGGACAAGAGCTCAAAGGAACTGTGTGGTTTTAGTATGGAGATGAGTGACTTGCCCAAGGCCCCTTGAAGAGGCAGAGAGAGGAGTGTGGCCTCCCAGTCCAGTTCCTGCCTCTGAGCCTGCGCTGAGCCACAGGACAGGTGCAGGGTGGAGAGAAGGTTCTAGAACAGGAGTCGACAACACTGTAATCTAGCCATGTGCCTAAGGAAGCTCCAGGGGCAAGGTCCAGCGGGGCAGGAAGAGACAGCAAAGAGTTAGGCGAGCGCTTGTCCTGGGTGGGGAGGGAGCAGCAGGTTAACCATCGTCATGTTCCAGGCCTTTAGTTGAGTTGTAGGTTTCTAAATGTGCGTTTTATTGTCATGTGTCACGACTTACACATAGGACCCATTTTTTTTTTTTTTTTTTACTTTAAGATGGTATAAAAGTAATGTGTATCCAGCAGAAAAGGTACTTCAGTTTTTTAATTTGATCTTTTCCTGGTCCAGCAATATGCCCTACAATAGACTTGCAGTTTGGGCAGCAGCAGTGAGCCCCAGCTCCCAGTAACCCAGCCATCATGGGGGAACAGTCCCCACCCTGCAGTGGACCATGTTGCCAAGCTGTGACGGTCAGTAAGTCAAGTGCATGACATGCATTTTCAACTTAGGGTACTTTAAATTTAATATGAGGGGGCTGGGGCTGGGGCTGGGGCTCAGTTGGTAGCATTCTTGCCTAGCATGTGTGGCACTGGGTTCGAGTCTCAGCACCACATACAAATAGATAAGTAAATAAAATAAAGATCCATCAACAACTAATAAAAATATTAAAAATAAATAAATAAATTTATTATTTTTTTTAAAGAGAGAGTGAGAGAGAGACAGAGAGGGAGAGAGAGAGAATTTTAATATTTATTTATTTTTTTAGTTCTCGGCGGACACAACATCTTTGTATGTGGTGCTGAGGATCGAACCCGGGCCTCACGCATGCCAGGCGAGCGCACTACCGCTTGAGCCACATCCCCAGCCCATAAATAAATTTAAAATGGGTTGAGCTGCACAGGTCTGGAAGCATCTGTATGTGCTCAGCTGCTCTTAACCATGGGTAGAAAGGAAAGGAGAACTCAAGGGGGTTCAGAACTTCCTGTTTGGTTCTCAGCCACCTTCTCTTGAAACCTTTACCCACAACAATTTTTGTGACTCGGTGACTAGAAAAACCTTGAGACTCCTTGACAAGACCACTGTGATTTCTCAGAAGGCGAGGAGGTGAAAGCCACGTGGGACCAGAGGAACGGAATTAGAAATAGGGAAATGACGGTGACACAGAGGGCCTCAGGTCCCCAAAGATGGAGCTCCACTTGCAAGGAGACCCTCTCGGTCAGCATTTCCTGTTCCTCGGGTCATTCCAACCTCTGCTAGAGGGAGGATGTCCCTTTCATGGAGTTCTGCTGGGATGCCACTGGGGCATGACCCTTTCTCTAGTGCCACTTGACCCCCCAACCAACCCTGTGTTCCGTGTAAGTGGTACTGGGGTGACTGACAACGCTGAGACGGTTTTACCGCCACAACTGGGGGTAGGGTGCCTTGGCATCTAGAGGGCAGAGCCCAGGGGCCAGCATCACCCGGTCCACCGTAACAGCTCGTCTCTAGAACAGCCAGCTCCAATACCAAGCCTCATCTGTCCAGTCTGTGAGAGGTAAAGAAAAGCCTCTTGCCTGCTCTAGGGCTGACCTGAGGCCACATGTCCCCAGGGACCCTGGGCAGCTGTGGACTCTTATTTTTAGCCCTGAGTGACCCTGGGAACACTTGACTTCTTGTGCCTGAGAAACTAAAGCAAGGAGACTTTTTTCAGCAATTCTTCTAAATAAAGATCCTTGACATTTGCAGGGATTTTTGTTTTTTAAAGTTACGGGTGTGGACTTGGGGGCAGGAGTGGGTGGGGAGGTTGTTTGGAAAAATGACATGAACCTGCCAAGTCATGTCTGTCCTTTCTGGTGATACAGAAAAGAAAGTTGTCCTTCTATGGAAACCTTGACCTAAATTAGTGCTTTGAGCTGTTCTGGGAGCAAGAGGGGACAGATTTGTGCCAAAGTATCCTCGTTTTCTCTTTGGGTGTCAACCAAACACATGGGTGAGACCACTGATAGTAGGAGTGTGGTCTGGAAACTGCGAGGTCACGGCAGGTGCTGCGTGGAGAGTGAGGCTGGGATTTTGGGTTTGTGAGTGCTGAGCAAACAGCTTGTCAACCTGGATTTATAAACAAAATACGCCAATTATGATGAATGCTTTCTTAGGGTGACACAGTCCTGTCATCTCCCTAGGAGAACCCATTGGGCTCATTTTTGCAAGGCCCTTGGAGCCTGATAGTAACAAAATGCACATCAACTAATGATTTTGATGACCCTGAACTCATTTGAGTCTGTCTGTCTTCCTTTCTTCCTCTTTCTACGCTGGGATCAAATGTTGGACCTCACATGTGCTAGGCAAGCGCTCTACCGCTGAGCTATCCTACCAGCCCATCCAGATCTTCTTTTTAATGGAAAACCTGAGCCCTGAGGCACGGGAAACAACATGGCTTTCATAAGCCCCTGGAAGTCGCTGCAGACCACTGAGCATCCCAACTGTCAGCCGTCCGTCTGTACCTACCGGAGCCATCAGGTCCCTTACCTCACAGGCAAACAGCTTGAACTGCAGCCCCAGGATCTTGTAGTCTATCAGCTGGTTCCCTCGAAGCTGAGTCAAGGCCTCCTTAAGGTCTTTAATAGCTAAGTCGTATCTGCAGGAAAGAGGGCGAAAATAAACCCGTTCAGGATTCGAAGGAATAAATGCAAAAGCAAGTGTTCCTGGGTCTCTCTCCCATTTAGCTCACTGGGAGAAAAGGCCTTTTGGATTTCTTGATTCTGTAGTTCTTGGTGGGAACTCTCCTCTGGGGCTGTGATGCCCCCAGTTTGTCCCTGGGATTTTCTTCTCTGTGGATTGTTCCCAGCTCTCACCTCTTTGGCCACCTGGTTTGTCACCTTCAAACACAGCGCTTATTCCTTTCTCTGGAGTGCTCCAGGCAGAGCCACGCCTGCCCGCCTGTATCCCTGCAGGTCTTAGAGCTGATCTGAAGCACAGCTGGCTTTGTACCCCCCCCCCACCCCCTGTGTAAGGTCAGAGCAGCCTGGCACAGCAACGAGGGGTGCTTCTCACAGCTGTGACAGCTCCCTCCTGCCCACAGCCTTCTCCAGCTAGGCTCTCCTCCCGGCTCCCACCTCCTCCACACATTTGGAAAAAAGGAGGAGGTAACTACCCCGGCGGCCAGACGGCACTTCTAATGCTGCTCCTGGCACAGCCTTGCGTTCTGTCGAACTGGCATTGTTGACTAGCTGAAGGTGCAGGGGTCCAGTGGGCAGGACCTAGATTCACACTTCTCTGGAAGCCAACCCAGGCTGCGGCCTAGCCCTGACCTCTAGAGGCCCTGGGGAGAGAGAGCCCTTGCTGGGCTGCAGGCCACCCTACCTATGGCTCCTCTCAGCCCCCTTGGCTGCTTGGTTGTGACCCCCACCTGAGCAATTGAGCTGGGGAGCCCCCAGGTCACTGTGATCAGAGCTGCCATGTGGGACTTCTCTTGCAGTATGGTGTAGGGAAGGACCCTGGAGCGGAGCCAGGCGTCAGGCACCATATCCACAGGTCTGCCACTAACTGGGAGACCCTAGCAAGCTACTTCTCTGGCCTCAGGGGCACATCAATAATATGGGAGCATACTGTATACAAGAAGCATATAACACGAGGAGCTTGCTACTGTGTAGTCCCAGATCCAATTTCTGAAGTCAAGGTGAACTGAGCCTGAGTCCTGGCAGGCTCTGCCACTGATGTCTGGTGACCTGGTGACGAATGACAAATGACTTTGCTTCTCTAAGTGTGTTTCCTCGCCTTTAGAATAAGAGGATGCTAACCGTGCAGACCTGAAGCGCTCAGGCACTTAGGACCTGGCAACCCAGTCATTCATTTAGTTCTTGGGCTCTGAAACTCCAGTGACACCCTGCATCAGTCATTTATCACCTGCTTACTTAAAGCTCTAAATGACATTAGATGTAATCAGGAGATTAAAAAATTGACTATGGAGAAGTAGAAATTTGATCTGGAGGAGGCTTAGAGCTGACCCAGAGGTCTGGTGGGCCAAGAGAGACCTAGGAATGCGGATGCAGGATGTTTGGAGTGGGGACTTGCCTTGCAGTCCCAGGTAGGTTTGAAGCAGCTCACAGCAGGACATCTGTGGGTGGGAGGGGACACGAGACGGCCTGGGCCTGAAACAGGCCCAGGATCCTTGTTCACACGGATGGTTGTAAAATACATTAAAAGTGTGCAGGCCACTCCGGAAGAAGCACCGGGCATTTCAAGGCCTCGCCACACGTCTTTCAGGCAATCCTGGAAAGGGGGAGAGGTAGCTCCACCAAGGCTGGGCACTGGCTCCTTTCACCACGCAGAGAAGGGGGCAGGTGGAAGCGCAGATGTCCTGTTCCCTCCGCAGCGGCCATGCCAGGTCTCAGAAGGTGCTCTCTGAGTGCCAGTCAGCATCAACCTAGGAACACGCCTTCTTTCCTGCTGAGTTTGCTAAGCAGATGGATTTCAGCTGAGAAGAGACCAACCAGATCCCCTGGCTGCTTCCTGTTTTTGCATGAGCCTAGCAAAATCCTCCTTGTGATTCTCCAGCCCATGAAGTTGTCCAAAGATCTGGGCCCCGTGGGAGGGAGAGAGAAAGCACTGACAAATTATTCCGAGTGCTTGCTTCAGGGGTCGGGGGAATGGGCTAGAAGGGATCCCTGCTAACTGTCCCTTCTAAGGAGTTCTTCAAGCTCATTCGCTGGCCTGGCGGCCCCCTCCCTTCCTCTGCAGGCCTTCCTCAGTCCTCTATTTGCTGACCTGGAGCTGCACTTAGGAGTTGGTGGGGGTCCACTCTGACACACAGCTCTGCTTCCGGCTGGGCAGGTCTGAACAAGCTCAGAATGAAAAGTCTGAAATAGCTCGTCAGCCTGTGCCCCTGGAACCTGGGCATAACCCAGACTCCTTTTTGCCCTTCTCCAAAGTTCCCTTGGGTGCCATTTAGGGGCCTCCTGAGGAGCCAAGGAGCTGCCTGCTTCCTGTGGCTTCTGTGAGGCCCTGGCTGTGCTATGCTGTGCCCTGGCCTCCACGCCCACCGCAGGAACTCCCTGCCCAAGTGAGAAACACGCAGAGTCTTTTTGCAGGCCCAGAGCTTGAGAGGGTTCCTGATCATCATTTTTGAAACAGACTCTGTCAAGGTGGCCGTTGAAGTTCCTGCTTGTTCCTCTGAGGGGACCCAGGTCCTGCCTGCCCTTTCCATTTCCAAGTCGGCAGGGAGAAGCCTGCTGCTGGCCTCTTTAAGCCAGGTCCCTCTAAAGAGTCTGTGATTCTTCTCTTTCCACAGCCCTAAGATTCAAGAGGCACAGGGCGTAGAGCCCCTCCACCTTAGCTGACAAGACAGCTCAGCTGGTCATCCCTGAGACACCACCTGCCTCTTCAGATACGCACTCTAACTCTGTTCTGTTGGAACTTGATAGTGACCAAAGAACCAATAACAATCAAGAGTGGGGAAATAGAGAAAGGAGCACCATCCAGGACGTCATCGCCCTAGGACAAATCCCACTGTGATCAGAGGGAACTCCCAGCCCACTCGGCAAGAAGCCTTCTTTAGATCCCCACAGCACTTAAAAGTAGCACTTACAGCCTGGGCTGGTGGTGCATGTCTGGAACCCCAGTGATTCAGGAGGCTGAGGCAGGAGGATTTCAAGTTAGAGAACAGCCTCAGCAATTTATTGAGACCCTATTTCAAAAGAAGAGGGGAGGGAGGGGTGCTGAGGATGTGGCTCAGAGGTGGAACGCCCCTAGGCTCCATCCCAGGGCTTACAACACTTGGCCACTTCTTGCGCCACAGTCACCAGTGTTGGTGGCTCTTTCTCCCCTTTTTAATCTATGAGTTCCTTGAAGCAAACACTTGCTCGCTTTCACTTATCAACCCAACAAGCATTTATTGAGTAACAACTACCTGGACTGAAGTTCCAGGTGAAGGGACACAGCGTAATCGTGGAGAAGACTATCACGTAAGCAAATATCTGCCATAGGCCAGAAGATGTCACGAAAGGAGGCACAAGAGAAGGTGTGGCTGCCACCCCCGAGGTTGAGTGTGGTAAAGGCATGGAGGATGAGTGACGGTGGGCAGCTGCCGGACCGCAGAGAACAGGGTGCGGATTGGGCCTGTGTCCTCCAGTAAGGGGAGCATTGGGTTCCCAAGCCGACCTCATGGATTTCCGTTTTTTAAAGATGGCTCTGGAACATGGGGAAGTGAGGGTCTCACCCAGGGCAGTGACAGGCAGATGAGGTAAAGAGGTAGAGTCTGGAGGTCACCCTGACAAGGTCTGGACTAGGGACATTCTGGGTTGATCCAGGTTCAGATGTCCTAAGCTGGGTGGTTACAGATGGAGGCCAGTACTTTGGGAGAGGGCAGCCTTGCCCAGAAATAGACAGTGAAGGTCCGCAGGAGGATTTCCATGTGGGTACCCCCTGAGACGGGACATCACAGAAGGCATGTGCTTGCGTATTTTTTCACGAAAGAGAGCTCATGGATTTTTTACGTGATCACTTAACAGCCACTGTGGTGGTCATACTAGGACAAAGGGTCGAGAACAGAATGTCAGGGAGGAGGACACCAGCTCCTCTGGACTGGTCAAAGGACAAGGAGCCAGGTCAGGGTGGAGAACTATGTCCCCATCAAAGTGCTGCTGAACTATAGATTAAACTTGCTAGATTTTTCTCTCGGTTTAACTATTATCATGCGGAGTAACAGAATTCTGGATCTTATTTCTAAAAGAAAAATCTCAGCCTTCCAGAATCTGGGGTCTGTGGGCATTTTCATGTGGGAATTCTGTCTGGACACTGAAACTCCTGCCGTCTCCCCTCCTATTATAGGTTTACTGAGGCTAATTAAAGGGACAGCCTTAGAGTTTGTCTTTTGAAATTGAAAACAGGGTGGAGGATGGGCGCTTGGCCTCCCTGTATGTTATATCCATCTGGAGAACACAGAGGGTGCAGGAAGTGGGGGATGAGAAGGACGTGAAGAAAGGGGACAGGCAGGGACAGTGCCAACAAAGGAAAGAGCCACGTATCTTATCCCAGTCGCAGGCTCTCTCTCCCAGATGGTCTCTGCCTGTGCTTTTTCTTTGGGGAAGACTTCTTACTCATTCAGGTAACTGGCTACGTCTCCATCTTTGAAGTCCTCTGAGTGCCTGGTGGTTGCCCCTAGCAACCGCTGAACACACAGGACTTTACCAGCTGTGTTTCTCACAAACCCTAGGATCAAAGCCTTCCAAGGTGGCACAGGATCAGCGCTAACCCCTCCCCCACCCTCGGCACCCCTCCCCATCAACACCCCGTCCACCTGCACCCCAACACACACCAGGCTAGGACCAGACTCACTGCCAGAAAGGTCTTCAGGGACCTGAGCCAAATGATTGGACAATTTCCATGAAGAATGAGTTTTCTGTCACTTGGAACATTTTTCCTCTGTTATTTATATCTTGGGTCTTTGGCCATTTGAAGGGGGGGAGTAGAAACTAGACTAACTTTCACTTTGTCATTATCTTTTTACTAATTATTTCATATTTACTGTAAACACCCTCCCCAAGAAAATGCAGATAGGATGACAGAAGAAAATGAACTTCCTAATCATTCCACCATCCAGAATTACCAAGAATATTTTGTTGTATGTCTTTCCAGTCTTTTCTATGATACAAATGGAACTGTGTTATACATTTAAAAAATTTTTTTAAAAATTTGATGTCTACTGTGAACTTTCCATTTATATATATGTATATAATATATATATATACATATATATATATATAATATATATATATACATATATATATATATATATATATATATATATATTGCTTATTCCTCTGTATAAATTATTCTTAGACATAATACTGTTAGTAGTTCATATTCTAGTTTTTGTGACTGAATGTATTAAACCAGGCTCTGTGGGATGAAGCCGGGTTTTGATGTGGTTTCATAATGGTCTTCATTCTGGGACAGCTCAACACCTCACAGGGTAAGCCACCATGGGTGACCCCATCGAGGACCCTGGTGGGCGCCTGCTACCTGAAGAGCAGGGAGGTTGCTAGGCCCCTGTGAGTTCGCACTGTGGATTTATAATCCGGGCACCCTGCTCTCCCCACCGCAGGAGTCTCGGCCTCAGGTGCTGATTCTTGCTTCACTTTCCTAGAATGGCCCAGTGGAGTCTTTTCCCAACAGAGGCTGGAATACCAGGCCCGAAAGCTCCAAGACGCTTTGGGTTTCCCTCCAGACTTCCCTAGCTCGGGCAACTCTGGACCACTTACTTCTCTGTCTTGTAGTAGAGCATCCCTCGTTGGAAGTAGGCCACCGCCAAATGCTTGTCCCGGTTGATGCTTTTGGTAAAGGCCTGTGGAGAGAAGGGTCCACACATGGCCATGGAGCAATGAAGAAGTGTGAGATGAGCTGGAGCGGGGAGGTCAGCAGGGGGCACGAGATCGATAAAGGTCAAGGCGCCAAGAAGCCTAGGGCGTTGACACCCTGGGTCAGAACGCCCTGGATGGTCACTTCCTCATTGCATGGCATGTGGCCAGTTATCTGATCTCCATGAACCTCAGTTTTCTCTCTGTGAAATGGGGATATCACTACCTGCCTTTCAAGATGACTGGCAGGAACAAAATAGTCAAATTCATTAAAATGCAAATAGTATAATTAAAATACATAAATCATTGTATTTGTGATACAAATGTATTATATAATTAAAATAGTAACAAATAACAATATATATAACATTTTGGCAGTAAGGGCCCAAGCATAAAAACAAAGGCAAACAGAGGGACTGAAAGGGCAGGCGGCAGGAGAAAGCAAGGGGAAACTAGGGCAGTGAGCGTGGGAGCCGAGTGGGGTGCATTGGTCTGCCCTGGTGGCCAAGGATCCCCCACCCAGGTTGAAATGCAAGCAGACCCTGCAGCTTGCCACTGCCTTCGCTAATTTCTTCTCCCCAACAAGCAGCCCTTAGTCCCCTGAACACTCAGGTGCATAGTGCTGTTTGCTCAGCCCCTTGGCAGTCCCAGAGGGAGGTAGAGCAGCAGCGGAGGGTCTCTTCACAGGCCCTCAGCACAGTTTGTCCCCTCTCTCTGGAGCCTGAGAACCACTTGTCAGATGGGAGAGCGTTTGGAGCCCTGGGTCTCTCCTCCCATCTAGAGGGCATGACTGAGGCTTGCTCACTGCTGCTAACAGGATGACCTGGTTCGTTAAGGAGTACCGAGGAGTAATTATTTGTCTACACCTTGCAAAGACTGTCAGGACAGGGTAAAAATCAAAAATTTAATTCGGGATGGGAAGTTACACAGCACTTTAATAGTTGGTATCTCACTTAATCTTCGTGATATTTAAAGTCTCACGATGCCAAAAGACAGAAGCTTATAATGGGCTTGTGTTATGATACAGGTCCAGAAGAGGTAGAGCTGGGATTTGATACTGGATCTTCTATTCCCAAACTCCGTGCCCTTCCACTTTAGCACAACCAATCTAAACAAGTGATGATTGAGAATGCTCAACCGGTTCGAGGGCATCCAAGAGTGAAAAAGTATTTTTAGAAAATGTGAAGATACCCCATACTATGCTTGTGGTCGACACCTCTAAACCAATTGTGGTATGAATTCCTCCGACAGCCTCAGAATCCTTAGAAGAGTGTCCCATGTAACGGATGGGAATTGTCACTGGGGATGGAACCTACTTTTCTTGGGCAGGCAAAGCTGATGCATGTGACATTCTGGGAAAGCCATAAAGGGCACCTAACGATCAGGTGTGAGGCAGTAATAGACAGACATCCTGTGTCCAGCAGGGTGGCTAGAAGATGTCATGGGGAGTCTTCCTAAAGCTGTTAAAGAATGGTTGCGGGATGGTTTGGATTTCGTAGATGGAAAACAAAGGAGAACAGGCCAGCGACCCGGCTGCCCACGAGAACCACCAACCCCCAGGGGAGCTTTCCCAGGGGTGGCTCCCGGCTGCTCCTCACACCAATTAAATCAGGACCTCAGGGGGTGGGGCCTGCACAACTGGTTCTTTGCAAACTCCCTGGAGGTCAGGTTTCTAAAGGGCAGGGGGTCGGGAGCCGTAATTACAAGGCAGAGACAGACCCAGGAGGCAGCGGTACTCACCTTCTCGGCCTCGGGCATGTTTCCCAGGATGGTGTGCATGCAACCGATGTTGAAGCAGATCCTGGAGTGAGGGTCCTGGACGGCACTGAAGGCGTCCAGGGCTCTCTTCCAGTCCTTCTTGTCTGCTGCCAGCACCCCTTCATTCCACAGGCTGATGGCCTCAGCCAGGGACATGGTGAGGTGGAGGCCAGGAGGCCAAGAGGGCGGCCAGGAGACGGGCAGGGCTGCCCCAGCGGCCTTGCTCTTCTGTCCCTGGCGTGGGGTGCACAATGGGGCCTGGCCTTCTTCGAGTCTTGGGACACTTTTTAATGTTGCAAATGTGTCAGGAAATGTCCCCACCTGTCAGCAACCGATGCATGACCTGCCCACTAGAGAGAAAAGGAGCGTCTGGAGAGAGGGCGGGTGGAGGCGGGGTGTGGAGGGGAGAGGAAGTGCGTCTGAAATGCCTGCCCCGGGCCAGTTCCTCAAAACGCTCCTGCTGTCACCCTGCTCCTTCTCTCTGCCTCCCACTCCCTTCTGGGGCAGCTTGGGGTCGGGGCCCTGCCCCATGGTCCAGGGGCACCTTTGCCTCAGTGCCCACACTTGTCACATGATGGTGTGGGCTAAGAGCAGAGGCCTTCACAGCCTTGAACGGATTCCTTGCTCACTGTCTCTCAACCTCACAGGCTGTCTTGAAAGGCTCGTTTTTATTTTCAGTGAAAATGAGCAATTACATCTCGGCCTCAGCAGGAATGTTCTCGAGCCTCTTTCGGGGTTGGAGAAAACTTGCACGGACTCTCAGAAGTTCAGAAAGAACTGTTTCAGTCAGCTTTTTCGCCACTGTGACTAAAGGACCCGACCACAACAACAGTAAAGGAGGCAAGATCTATTTGGGGGCACCCAGCTTCAGAGGTCTTAGTCTATAGACGGCCGGCTCCAGTCCTCAGAGCTCAACGTGAGGCAGATCATCATGGAGGGAGAGTGTGGCCGAGGGGACCAGCTCATATGGTGATCAGGACACAGAAAGGTCTCCCCTGGTCAGGCACAAAATGTATACCCCAAGTCCATATCCCAGTGCCCGCCTCCTCCATCCACACTCCACCTGCCTCCCGTTACCACTTGGTTAATCCCTCCGGGGACTCATTCCCTGATGATGTTGAGGCTGGAACCCAGTCATCTCTCCCCTGAGCCTTCTTGCATTGTCTCACATGTGAGCTTTTGGGGGACACCACATCGAAACCATAACAGACTGATTTCCTGCAAATGCCAAAATTAGAAGCCAGATAGGAGGGTGAATCACGACTTTTCCTGTCTTTCTGTGAAACAGGAAGAGACAGGGCCCTGTATCCATGACTAATGAGTTTCCTAGTCTCGGAAGAAGCTGATTTCAGATTCCTTTCCTTGATGCCCTGGAAAAGTGAAAGTCACTAAAACATTTCTGAAGAATAACGGGGGGTTGTGGGTCTATTCAGGAGACTGATGAAAATCCCCTCTTCCTGCTGGTAAAAATGCGTGCTCCTGAGGTCAGAGCTTAGATGTCACCTCTTGTTTGGTGGAAGAAACTGGCAGAGCCCACGGCTTGTCAGGCTTTGTAGGGTTGAAGGGGTGAGAATTGAAAAGACCCACGTCTGCACAGCCCCTTCCCTGTGTTTGGAAGACCTTCCCACCTCACTTCTTGGCCTGGCAAACCCCTACTCATCCTTCGAGGCCCGTCCTTCAAGTGACATTTATATGTCACCTTCTCTGTGAAATCTCGCTCCACCCGCCAGGTAGTGGAGAGAATTTCCCCTTTTGTGTCCCCTCTTCCCCAAAATTCATTGTGGCCCTGAGATGACGCCTGCCCACACACCCCTGCCCCATGCTCTCGCCTTCTTCTAAGTTCCCTGCGCCTCCCACGTGGCTCTCACTCACCCTCCAGGCTGGGGTTTTGGCTGCACATGTGAATCTCAGTCCCTGCAGCAGGCGGCACAGCTTGGGAGGAAGCTCTGGGACTCACCCACCTTGGTGTCCCCTGAGGCACTAGCAATGCCATGGAGGCTCAGCTTGTCCACTTGTCACTGCCCAAGCCATGTCACCATCATCAGCTCTGGGCTAATGTCATGGTCTCCTGATGTCCCCCGTGCCTCCATCCATTCTTTACACAGCAGCTGGATTGAGTTTTTAAAAAACACAACTCTGACACCTCATGGCCCTGTTTTCAAACCGTCGGTGCCTTTGAGTGGCTCCTGGGGTACAACCCAGGCTCCTCCTCAAGGAGCAGGAAGCCCCTCCTGCTGCCCCACACTCAGTCCAGCCACACGGGCCTCCTTCCATGTTCTCAGTGACCAGGCCTGTCCCCTCTGCCCCTCTGCACGAGATAGAGTTCTGGTCAATGGGATGTTAGGAGAGGCCTGAGGAAGATTTTTCCTCACCGGTTAGAAGAAAGGCAACATGGAGAGACACAGTACTTGTTTCTCCACTAGACAGCCTCATGAAGATGTGCCTAGAGCAGTGGCAGCTGTCTTGTGACCATGAGGAAAGCCAACTATGAACAAACCACTGTCCTGAGGAGAAGACAATGGAAAAGCAAAAAGGACCCTGACCCTTAATCATGTCAGTGAGCATATAAGTTCACAGATCGTGGGCCTGACCACCTCAGGACTTGCTGTTTAGTTAGGTAATGAATTTGTTATTTAAGCCACACAAATGGGGTTTTATATCAGAGTTTAAGACATTCTGACACACAAGTGTGTAGGTACTTACACACCAGTCGGGAGTCCCCAGGAGGTGGGTGGGCAGGCCTCGCTTGCTATGTATGCACCTGGCCTAGATGTCACCTGCAGGATACAGAAGCTTCAAGGCCACCGACACCCTCAGCTTCTGCCCAGGAAGACACCCAAAGCCAGCTCTGTCTAATCTACCCTTGTATTTGTTTTCCATCCCCACAAAACAAATGACTCAAACCGAACGCCTTAAAATGTCACACGTTTACTTTGTCACAGGTCTCCTGGGCCGGGAGTCTGGGTGCAGCACAGCCATCTGTCTGCCCAGGGTGTCAAAGTGCCAGCCAGAATGCGATACCATCCAGAGACTAGGCTAAGGACACATTGACTCCCAAGCTCTCTCCTGCTGCTGTCAGGGTTCATTTCATTATTGCTGTCGGCTCTCTGGAAGCTTCTTCAAGGCCAGCAGTGGAGGCAGGGAGAAGCTGCTTCGCTGGGTCTCTCACTTCTAGACCTTTGTAAAGAGCTTACCTGATGAGGTGAGGCCCGCCCGGGATATTCTCTCTTTTGAGATCAGGTGCATTCAGGGTAGTATGGCCATAGTCAGAGTCTCCCTTTTGAATAACTTAAAGTCAGGGGCATTAATTATTGGGCGCAAAATACTTTCACCTTTGCCATATTTTAAAAGCAAGTCACAAGTCCTTCCCTCTCAAGGGGAGGGGATTACATAAAGGCAGGGATCTTTGGGGGTCACCTTAGAATTCTGCCTGTCACAACCACACAGTTCCAGACTTCTCTGATTCACAGACTAGGTTAGTTTTCCTACCATGTGCTCTCAGAGAAATCTCTCTACCATTCTTAGAGTTTGCTCAACCACGTGTGAGTGCAATCATTTACCTGACTGACCCCAACTGGACTGTGGGGTCACAGTCTATTTTCAAGTTCTATCCATTTTCCTGTGAATGACATAAATTCATCCCTTTTTATGAAGTACGGGGTTCATTCCTGTCCGATCTTTCCACTGTGTCTTTTGTGACTATCATGTGCCTATCGTGTGTTCTTAAAATACATGTTAAATATTGATGCTGTGGAAGGTGCTCTTTTCAGTTTAAATTTTTTCCCATATTTTTCTTGGTGCATCATAATCGTACATAGTGGTGGATTCATCGTTACATATTCATACATATGCACAATATTACAAAAAATTTGGTCAGTATCATTCCCCAGTATTCCCTCATTCCTTCCCTTCCTCCTTCCCCTGGTCCTTTTAACTCTATTCCACCGAGCTCTCTTAAATTTCCAAGGCAACCCCCCCACCATACCTTTTTTTCTCTGTAGCTTCCACATATGAGAGAAAACATCTGACCCTTGACTTTCTGAGTTTGGCTTATTTCGCTTAACATAGTATTTTCAAGTTCTATTCATTTTCCTGTGAAATGACATAAGTTCATCCCTCTTTATGGCAGAATTAAGCTCCATTGTCTATCTATACCGTGTTTTCTTTATCCATTCATCCACCAATGAACACTCAGGTTGGTTCCATAGTTTGGCTACTGTGAATTGTGCTGCTATAAACATGGGGATGCATGTAACACTGCGGTATAATGATTTTAATTCCTTAGGATAAGTACTGAGGAGTGGTATAGCCGTGTCATATGACAGTTCCATGCCTAGTCTTTTGAGGAGCCTCCATACTGCTTTCCATAGTGGTTGTACCAATTTACAATCCCAGCAACAGTGTAAAAGTATTCCTTTTTCTCCTCATCGTCTCCAGTGTTTATTATTATTTGTATTCTTGATGACTGCCATTCTGACTGTGGAAGATGAAATCTCAGTGTAGTTTCCATTTTCGTTTCCCTAATTGCTCCTGATGTTGAACATTTTCATACATTTGTTGGCCATCTGTAATTTGTGGAAGGTGCTTTTAACTTATCTGGCTACGTGTACTTGGTCTATCATTTTAAATCAAAATGAGGGCATAGCAAAGCCTATGTTTTCAAGAACTCCCCTATTAAGCACCTAGAGACCAAGGTCATCTTTACTTGGTTCTCCTGATGCATGCCATATCTAGGGGGAAGCACTAAGGAAAAGTTTTAGTGAATAATCGAAACTTTGCACATTGACTGTGGCAAGTAAAACACTGGACCCTCAACATAAAATTTTCCTTTCGCTTTCCCCCCATACATCTGAATCCTGTTCATCCTTCAAAGCTCAGTTTAAGCTGGGCATGGTGGTGCACTCCTGTCATCTCAGCTACTGAGGAGGCTGAGGCAGGAGGATTGCAAGTTCGAGTCCAGCCTTAGCAATTTAGTGAGACCCCCATCTCAAAATAAAAAAAATGAAAAGGTCTGGGAATGTAGCTCAGTGGTGGAGGGTTCAATCACAAGTACCTCCAAAAAATAAAAATGAAACAAAAAAGCTCAATTTAGACTTACCTCCTACCTGAAGCCCTTCCTGACCTAAGAGAGCCCCAGTAATTTTCCTTCCTCTGAGTTCTTTTGTCATCTTTTACAATCAAACCCAAAGCACAAGGGCTCTGATTTTTCCCTGTGACATCTGTGGTAAGCTGTTGTCTACCACGTCTGTCTGGCTAGCTATGCTTTTTCTGAAGACAGGAAGTGTGCTTTTTTTTTTTACATTTTCCACAGAATCTATTGCCCAATGTCTCCTCTCAAAGTCTTAATAAATACGTGCTGATCTAAAAAAAGTTGAAAAGAATAGGGCTGGTCTGGCTTGAGTTGAGTCCTGGACATTTGGGTGACTTTCTCTTGGTGAACACAATTGGCCTTGGGGGTTCTTTCTTCTTTTGAGAATACCGTGCGCTAAGTGCTATCCCGTCCGAGCTGGGGAGCTCTCTCAGACTTGCTTAAAACTCCTTGGGTCTTTTTTTCCAGGAAGGCACAGGTCTCCAAATAGTTCCTGTGCATGTTTGTTTGCCATGTCTCCCTCAGGTGAGCGCTCAGAGCCAGGGGGCGTCTAAGGAGAAGGAAGCGTGAAGCCACACAGTTACCTGATGTCACAGGAGGGGACACTATTTCAATTATGTCGTGTGTGTGTGTGTGTGTGTGTGTGTGTGTGTTGGGGATGGGGAAGCTTCGTGTGCAGCAGAGTTGGACATGTAGCAGAATAGATTCTCGTTCACGTTCCCTGAAATGTCCCTAAAAACCAAAACAGTGTCAGGACACACGCTCATCATTTGCTGCATGAATGATGAACGCCAGGGAGGAGTAGTCGCCCATTCGGAAGGGCTCCCACTCCTTCTTTAGGAATGGCCTCACTGGGCCGCAGCAGGAGAAAGGCAGGGCCACCCGGCCATCATGATTCCTGGCTGGGACCATGGTGGGCACCTGCAAACTACATGTCCAACAGGTTCCTCTCCTGTGAGTCAGGATTTAGGGCTGACGGGTATAATATACTCAGGAGGTTTCTACTGTGTTCTGCCCTGAAGCCCGGGAAAGCAGAAGTGGCCAGTCTACAAAAAGAGATTGAAGCAGGTGGCCAGGAAGAGGAGGGACAAGAGACAGAGACCTTACAGTTCCTGAGTCCAGCCTTTCCTGAGACCCATCTGAATTCCTGCCCCAAGCCTAGGCCCTTACAAGAAATTTCAATGTACAATCAAGTTAGCTCCGATGGAGACTGATGTATGCCTTTCCCCTGCTCCCCGCACACAGAGAGGAAAAAGAAAGTAGATGTCAGCTCCCAGCCAAAGCGTCCAAATCCATCGATTTGCTGAAGAGTTGAGAGATTCTCAGGAGCAAACATAACCACATGTTAGGAATCTCAAAGATGAAGGAAATGGGGAGGCAATGGGGTTCCCCAGGGAACTCTCTAAGGAGCCAAGCATGCACAAATAATGGAAGACGTGGCTTCTAACCAAGGAAAAACCCAAGTGCTTGGCAGAGATCAAAGGCAGAATATAAGGGGAAAAGAAAAGAAAAAACAAGTAGGATGACCCAAGGTCTTTCTTAGAGTCAGAAGAGAAAGGGAGGGACTGGCTTGGTGCAGATGGTGTCAGGTGACAGATGTCAGAGAGAAAAGCAGAACTCCTCAGCTCTTATTTTCTTTCTTTCTGGAGATGCAGAGGGTGGATGGTGAGAAAGCTGCTAGGTGCTTTAAAGACATTGCAGACTCACTAAGTCCCAGGAACCAAGAGCGCTTGCGAGTGTGGTCTCCAAAACCCCTCCATGCTGTGCACCGGGAGACTGGGATAGAAGCTGGGAAGCTGTCATGGGTGGAGCGTGGTTCCACTCTTCCAAACCCGTGAATTCTAGAAGTATCAAAGATTTATGAGCCGACCCCTGGAAGGAATTCTAAAATGTAGATTATTAAATAAACATATTAGAAACAAAAAAGAAAGCTGGCATCTTTAGGAACTGGCAAGTTTGATAAAAACAAGTCAGATGAAAACAAACTTTTTTTTTTTTTTCCTTTTTTAGAGGACTTTCCATATAGGTAGATCAGGAAAGTACCTTATGCAAATGTCAGTGAGACATCTGGACAAGGCATTCCTTAGGACAATTTAACAAATTTAGTTGGCTAAATATTTTACAATTTGGTTGTCTAAATATTATGCCTGCAGAGTCTTCTTCATATTAATGTCACTTCTGCTTTTAGACTTTTTATAAGCCACCTGTGTCCGATTTTACAAATAACCCAAAGCTTGGAGTGAGAACACTGACGTGTACAACAGGATCATTTCAAAAACTGCCTGACTCAACAAACTCCAAGATCAAGTTTGGTGAGGATTAAAGTAAAGACCTCCTGCTAAGGGACAGGGGCCACTTGACTGACTGACTGGTGGAACAGCGCTTTGGCAGAAGATCTGCCCATTTAAGTGGACCGCGAGCCCACGGGGAGTCAACCGAGCCCTGTGGTCGCCCTGAGTGGGTAATGCAACCTTTGGTTATGTAAACACAGCCACCTCTTGTGTCAGCCGGCTCCTGACTCAACCACCCGCGAGGCCTGGCGATCGCTGTGCTGGCCAGTGCAGGAGGCTGGTACCAACTCCCCAGCTTGTGACGTCCAGAGAACGGCAGCTGCTCTCGGGGCTCCACGGTCCTTTCCCTGGAACGCTTGGTTCCGACTGGAAGGCGCTGTCTGTGATGCTCCTGTTTCAAACCCTGTCCTTCTCAGCTCACAGTTGAATGCCAAAGCAGCCAGGGCTGGAGCATTCTCCTCCCTCCTCCTCCTCCTCCTCCTCCTCTTCCTCCTCCTCCTCCTCCTTCTCCTCCTCCTCCTCTTCCTCTTCTTCTTCTTTTTACCTTAGGTTTTTTAAAAAATATTTTTATTAGTTACTGATGGACCTTAATTTATTTATTTGTTTTATATGTGGTGCTGAGAATCGAACCCAGGGCCTCACACATGCTAGGCAAGCTCTCTACCACTGAGCCCCACCCAGCCCCAGCCCCCTACCTTAGGTTTTATTGCAATTTTACATTTTATGGCAATTGGCAATTTTAAATTAAATATTCCTATGTTAATAGCAAATCTAAGATGGGTAAATGAATAGACACATGGTAAACAAGCATAGGGAAATAGAGATGGGTAAAATATTGGTGGTAGATACACAAAATCCCTGTAAAGAGTTTTCAACTTTTCTCCCTTTAAAAATTCATACAAGAAAATGTTAGAGAAAATGATAGTAAATCTAAACAACATGATTTACGTTGTAATTCGGACTGAGGAGAGGGGAAAGAAGAGTTCAGCACAGGGCAAAGTTAAACTACAGTGTGGTTGCAAAAGAGGCCTCAGCTGATCCTAAGGGTGTTCAGAAGCCAGAAAGACTCTTTCAAACACCAACTGAGTCAAGGGTCCAAAGCCTTTGTACCGGCTGGAGCACTCTTTAGAGTCAGGCCCCCTTCTCTGGGGTTAGGTTCCATTTTGGGCTTCGGACACCAGCACCTTGGACTTCATCACCAGGTAATTGAATTGAGTTGATATTTCCACATACGATTTTCATAAGTTTTAGCCTTATTTGCAAACCTCCAGTGTTGCTAGGTTTTTTTTTGTTTTGTTTTGTTTTTAAACTTGGAGATTGAACCCCAGAGTGCTCTACCACTGAGCTACATCCCTAGCCCTTAGATTTTTTATTTTTTAAAATTTTGAGACAGATGATTGGCAGTTTTGCTGAGGCTGGCCTCAAACTTGCAATCCTCCTGCCTCAGGTCTCAGGTTCCTGGTACGATGGGACCTGGCTACTAATTTTCTTTTCTTTCATTGGTTTGCCCTTTACAGCCTCATTATAAAAAAAAATTATTAATTGCAAAATTGTCAACTTGGTTGCTAACTATAGATTTTTCCAATAGGCATTAAAAGAAGCATACCCTCTGACCCAGTTATTCTACTTCTATGAATTTATTTATTTGTGAACATATCTTATGAATATGTCCACAAATGTTATAAAGTAATGTATAGATAGGAACATTTGTTGATTGCAACATTATTGTGATACAAAAGAAGTGACCTGTCTTCTGTACAATGGAAAACTACACAGCCCATGAACGAAGAATGAGGAAGGGTCCTACTCACTGATAAGGAACAACGGCTAAAAGAAAAGAGCAAGGTGGAGGATTGTGTTTCAAATGGTACATGTAGAGAGGAGGACGGGCCGGAGATCTATATTTGTATGTGTTTAGAATCTTTTCTGAGAATCTTCTCTGAGAATGCCAATGAGCCAATAAAAGTTGTTTCTAGTGGGCAGAGTTAGGGTTAAACAGTGATAGCACTGTTAATTCTTGAGCCACAAGGAATATCACGTGTCAAAAGCTAAACGGAATTAAAAGAATACAATAATCATTATAATAGATATATTTGCCCACGTACTCCCTAAAATCATTTCACAAGCCACGGATGGTATATATTCCTACTGCAGAAGCACTGCTTTGGTGGATTCAACTAAAGATATGTAGAATATCAACTTCCCTGACAGAGGCTCCGACAAGCTGGGTTTCCCTGCAGGGTTTGAGGGTCTCCTGAGTCCTGGGTTTGAATCTTGACTTCCTGCAGCTGGCTGTGGGGCTGATGGTCCCTTGCTGCCTCACTTTTATTCCGTGGTGTGTTGAGAAAGAGTAATATTAGCCAGGTGCCTGAGCAGAGCACCTACTTCATCAGGTCGGTCTCTTGCAATCCAGTTATTCCAAGGGAGTTTGGGAAAGAGAGAAGTCTGAATCCTTCCCCTTTCAACACCCTTGCTCTGAAGCACGTTCGTAAGGCAGACACAGCACATGCTAGGGTGGGTGACCTGAGCAATCACACTTAGAAGGGCCCCACGCTTGATTTATTTCTCTGCTGTCACCATCTTGAAATTCTTAATAATTCTGAATCACAGGCCCACGTTTTCATTGTGCGTGAGGCCCTGAAAATCTGCCACTCGTCCTGTGTGTGACAGTCAGATCCACATGGTCTCCTCCCACCCACAGCCACTTCCACAGACTGTTTCCTGTTGTTCCTGAAAGCTGCTAAGCCGAGCGCTGCCCACGGGCCCAGTTGAGGTGGTCCTTTCTACTGTGGTCTGGGCTCCATCTGCTAACTCATCTGTCCTGGTCCTACGTCTCTCAGGACTTCCCCAGAGGACACTGCCAACATCAGGGGAGACACTCTGGGGTCCCGGTTCCAAGGTCCCCAAGACTTCTAGGGAGCCCTTACTGATCAGACTCTGGGTCTTGAGGTGCCTCAGTGGCTTATAGGACACCACTGTGCTCCATGGAACACTTAGCCTCCTGTGCCCCTCTTGTCCTGTATTTTGACCAAGAAGGCATTGATTTTGGGCTCACAAATCCTGGATTCAAACCCTGGCTCTGTCCTGTACTACCGAGGTAAACATTCACAAGTCCCTTCAAATCTCAAGAGCCTCAGTTTAACCATCTGCAAAATGGTTATAAAAGCAATAACCAACTTGCAAGACTGAAGTGCATTCATGACAGGAAGATGAACAATCCGTCTTTGTTTGCTTCATGGGGTGCTGACCCTCCCTCTGACATTCCACCCTCCTACTCCAGCCAGGCTGAGTTGAGCCAAGGGCTCACAGTGTGCTGGCACCGCCTCCCGGGCCAGCTTGTGGACACTCAATTCCACCTCTGTCCACACTCAGGCAGTTTTCTCTCCAGGGCTGGGACCATTTCCTCCTTAGAATTCCTGGCACACAAAGGCTTTGCAGAATACTTTATTGCACTGTGGTTCAATTAAAGCCATAAAATTCATGACACTCTACCTAGGGTCATTAAATGCTGGGGAAGTTCCCCTTTTACACAAAACACTGTATGGCTTTAGCATCGATTGCAATTTTTCACTCAACACAGTTCCTCATTCTTCTGTCTCTCCCTCTCTGGATCGCCTGCTTACGAGCAGCAGGTGAGACATCCGTGCCTTACAGCCACAGCTCTTGTCTCTGTCTTGCTCTCCCCTCTGTCCCTCCCTGTCCACTGGGTCAAAGTCCAGGAAGGAAGATCAGGCACTGAAGGGGTTGAAAGCCGGGAGCTGTGGTTTCCAGCAGGGTCAGGAGGCATATTAAGAAGAAGCTTTTGCAATATTTCCGGCAAAAAAAAAAAATAATAATAATAATGCTTAGGCAGCTGTAAGAAGAGAGGATTAAAGCCCAGGGAGAGCCGGAGCTGCACAGGGAGAAGGAGAGGAGGAGTCAGAGAGAGAGAGAGGAGGCCCTTGGGGTTCCCAGCTTGAGCTGGGGGGCTGGTGACCCTCCTGGTGGCCT
Organism: Callospermophilus lateralis; assembly: GCF_048772815.1. NCBI lineage: Eukaryota > Metazoa > Chordata > Mammalia > Rodentia > Sciuridae > Callospermophilus > Callospermophilus lateralis. The sequence goes on along the minus strand of NC_135317.1, from coordinate 95,118,832 downwards.
CAGTGAATGGAAGATCATCTCATCCCCACACTTTTATACCAACAACTCTTCAAATCACGCTTCTGGCCATATTGTGTCCCCAGAGCGTCAATCTGAGATTGGGTGACATGGCCCTTTGGGGAGATCCTAACAAGGTGGGTGGAGCTCTGGGAAAGAGGAGCCAGTGGGGACTGTGAGGAAGTGTCACCCAGGGCAGGAGAGCAGCTCTTCAGGGAGCGAGGAGGAGGGGAGACCTGGAGGCCGGGGCAAGGTCACTGGCAGAGCTGGGGCAGTGGATGGAGGAGGCAGAAGTCGGGCCGCGAGGACTATGGAGCTAAGGAGCTACAGCTATGTAAAAGGTGCTGCTTTCCCGTGTACTTTAAAAGGCAGAAGGTGAACCCCACATTTAGTAGGTTTGGTGCTCCTGCAGGTGGAACAGGCACAGGGGAAAGACTGGGTCCGCAGCCCTCTGCCCTTGGCCTCCGTGTCTTCCTCATGCTGGGCCCTGTGCGGGTTCAAGAGTCTTTCTAAAACTCTGGCCACTGTGTGGCAACACCATTCCACTGATGAAACTTGTTTTTCTTCTCCCTTTTCTGTTATCTTTAGCTGCCTTCCTCCTGAGCAGAGCTGAACTAGGCTGAACCCCAAAATTCACTTTCACAGCGTTCGCCAAATAAGCCACCAAATGCCTGGGGTCCCAGAGAAGTGTCCTTGTCCAGTGGCTAGGGCCTCGGGGAGTCCTTCAGAGGCCAGCTGCAAGGCCAAGGCCAAGGGAAATGATACAGACCGTGTCCACACGTGCTTCCTGCCTCCTGAGCCCAAGATTTGCATGTCTGATGGGCCTCACAGGCAATTGCCAACGTGGAAGAGAAGTGAAGCCCGCCACCAACCTGCAGGGCTCTCCCCAAGTAGGAAGGCGGGAGGTGACCCGTCTTCCCGTAAAGAAAGTTCAGGAACAGGGGGGGCTGAAGCCAGCTGAGCAGGAGTAGAGTTCTGAGAATCCCTTCCATGGCCCCTCCTTCCAGCAGTGCTCCCTGTTTGCCACCTTGGCCCCAAAGGTGAGCCTCCGTCCATATTTGCCAGCTTTACCCTGAGGACAATTATGTATCTAATTGCTGCTGCTGCCAGAGGCTTAGAATCCCTGGGGGCAGGAGGGGCAAGCAACCGACTCACAATAACAGCTCAAACAGGGGTGTCAGGTGTGAACTGTACCCACGCCTTAAAACTCAAAGCCAAAAAAACAAAAACACAAGCACAAAAACAGGGACATTTCTTTTAAGAAGGGCACTATCCTACTTAGGGACCTAGAGAGGTGTCCTAAAACTCTGGCCTGATAGACCCAGCAACTCCTTTCGCTGACCCAAGGACAGAAGCCTCACTTCCCGAGATCAGCAGGGGCGCCACATCCCAGCAGCTGAGGACGAGGAGGCCAGAGGCTGGAGACGACGTCAGGGGCTCTGTCATCCAGGGTCTGCCAAGAACATCGTGCCTTGAAGGAACCATGTGCTTGAGTTCACAGTCTTGTAACTTTTTATAAGTTTAAATAAACTGGAAACGTGTCCTTACCTCATGACCCCAAATGAGATTCTGTAAAGGTAAATAAATAGAAAAATAAATATAAGAATAGCCAGACTTTAAAAAAAAAAAAAACGCCCAAGACATTTGGAATTTAGCGTATCTGGCACAGTACTGAATTGTTTCCCCCCCAGCTCCAGCCCTCTGGTCTCCCAAGGAGCTGACCCACAGGCCTGGCCTTCATATTAGCTAAAGGAATGAGGCCTGGGACTGCATCCTTCTCTGAGCCACCTCCCTGGGCCCAGGTGCCTTCTTCAACCCCACAGGGCCCCCCGAGGGTTCCCAGAATTCTCAGACGTGGGCTGCGGTACTTTGACAGACAGGGAAGCAGGAAAGTCAATTATCCTGTTGGCTGTGGGCTGAGGCTTGGGTACGCCTAACTGTCCTGAAGTTATCTGTGGAACCTCAGATAAAGCTCTGTTAGTGCCATTCACCAAAGCCACCCAGAGACAAGCTTTTAACTTCTCCACAGGTGCACCCTTACTCCCCCCGGGGCCTTCACTTTAAACTTTCAGGAAAAACCTGTGCCACTGGTTGGTGTTCCCACTGAGTTGTTTTCAGGCCTCAAGCTGAGACTCCTCAAGTGCCACTCACATTGGAGTGTGCTCCTGGGATGACAGACACCTGGATACCAGCTGGAGACCAGAAACGTAGCAGGTACTGCAGACCCGAGGAAGAGTACTGCAGGATCCATGAAGAGGAAAATGCCGTTTTGCAGATCTTAAAAAAAATTTAAAAAAAAAATGTTTTCCCTCAAGGTAAGAGTTCTGAGAAAATTAAAAAAAAAAAAAAAAAGTATTTAGTAGGGCTGTGTGTGGTGGTGCACCCCTGTAATCCCAGTGACTTGAGAGGCTGAGGTAAGAGGATTGCAAGTTCAAGCCAGCCTCAGCAATTTAAGGAGGCCCTGCCTGAAAATAAATAAAATAGAAAACTACCTGAGGTATATTTCAGTGGTGGACACCTCTGGGTTCAATCCCCAGTTACACCCCTCACCAAATGTCTTCAGTTAACCATGAAGTACCTTTAGATATCAGATGCTTTCTACTCATTTCCAGGCAAATGATTTCCAAATGGCCTCTTTTGTTGTATTTTTTTTTTTTTTTAATGTCAAATGTTCATGCTCTAAATTCAGCCATTCAAGGTCTAGCAGTTCACTTTTATTTTGTTTAGGCAAAATGTTACAGCATTGTATCTCTGAATCAACTGTCTCTCAAACTGCACAGTAATCATTTTCCTATCACTTGTGTCCTTGCTATTGTTCTAAGTGAGAACAGGAAAAGGAGACCTGAAATCCAAAGCTGATGTCAAGCTTAGTTAAGTCCTCAAATACTTATTGTCTCAGTTTGCATACTCCAGTGATCTCTTGCACACAGGCTAGGACAGGGCCAGGGGCTGAAAAAAACTTACACATGATTTGAAATGATAGATGGGGTCAGGTAAAACCATCAGGTAACAATATCAGGGCATTTGGGAATAGACTCTAGGTCATGAGACCTCAACCCCACTTTTAGAAGATGTAACTACCTTGTGCTTCATTTTTTTTAGGATTTTGCACAAATAGATACAAAGTGATCCTGCCTTCAGGGCAAGTGTTCCAACAGATTGGCTGTTCTGATGGGCCATCTCTTCCTCCAACCAAGGGAATTCCTTTTTGGTGCTCTTTAGTGCCCAGGTTTTCAATCAGATTTTTCTATGCCTTCTCTAAGGTCGGTGAAGCTATAACACCTGTTTAAGCCTCAGACCGCTCAGGAGGGACCAGTTTGCAAGCTCTTGAGCAGCACTCAGTTGGTTAGCATGGCTGCTGTTGCTTTAGAAGTAATTTCCCAACTGCTGAGTCACCCAGGTTGGGTTTCTGCCCTTGAGTGATTACTCCATGCTTTGTTCAGCCAACAACCACTCTGAGCCTACTGGCTCCTCAAGAATCTGAGGAGTGGGGGAGATCTATAACCTTGGCCTAATGCATCCCCCAGCTCAGCTGTTAGAACGGAACCACCTCCCACCAGGCAAGACACCATGCTGAACAAGAGGAGCATTTCTACCTGGGGGGAGGCGAGGAGCCCCCCCCCCCCCCCCCCCCCCCCCCCCCCCCCCCCCCCCCCCCGGCGTTGATGGCCATCAAGGCTCGGGGAAGTTCTTGTTCACAGCCTGACTTTTTGCTCCAGCCATGGCCATCAGGCAGGACTTGTTAAATGATAAAGGAACCCTCTGGCCCTTCCCCTCTTCCTGGGTGTCTCCTGAGTCACATTTAGGGATGATAAAGTACTGAGGGCTGTGGAATGAGCTGCATTGTCATGTGGTTTGCTTTTCCTAATTTGGTCTGGCAGGCCTGGGCACAGGGGCCTGGGAATCCTATCTTTTTGGCAAGGGTGGCAGGGAAATCAAATGTCCTTTATTTTCCCACTTAGTCTCTGAGCTGACACCCCGGATGAAAATCTCTAGAGCGCTGCACTGAACCATAGTGGTTGTTTTCACTGTACCAGGAAGGACACATATGTCACGTCTAGGCTTGGGAAATGTGCTGTCGAGATCAAGCTGATGTAGAATGAAGGCAAAGACATTGCAGTTCAGAGGATTGTCCTTTGCTGGCACATATGCATTTTCCCACTGACACAGCAATGCCACAGACATTCAATAGTCTTTATGCTTCAAAACTCTCTATTTTTGGTGAACTGTTTCTTCTGGAGGCAGGACACAGTCTTATTCAGTTCCAAGCACACGCAGACCTTTCAGGTTTAAATTCACTCAAGGTGCCTTTCTCTAAAGTCCACTTTTCTCAGGAGTTTGTCTTTTTTCATTGGAAGCAGTCTACTGTGGGGACAGGATGACCTCAGTGCCCCTCCTTGGACCCCTCATTTGGAGCATGACTCCTGCTTCTCCTCCAGATGGGCCCTTCCGCTTCTTTACCTTCCCAGGGCTGGGGAAGGTGGGGCAGGGCTGTAGAGAAGACGGTGGGCAGTGGAGGAGACCGGTCTGCCCACCTTGTCCATCCTCCTGTTCACTGTTACGTAAGGACCGTGGCTTTGGGATTCAGAAGCCAACCATTTCCTGTCTCTCTGATTCCACCATGACAATTCTCCTGGGGACAAATGGCCGTCTTCTCCACAGGAATAGGGGGAGAGTTTGCAAACGGAAAGGAGTGGGGCTGGGTCATCCACCCCTGCTTCCCAGCACCAAGGCGCAGTGTGGTAGTGGCGAGGAGCTCTTCTCTCCGCTCTCCCTCCATCGCGGGCACCAGCGTCAATGACGGGCGGGCACACTGAGCTGAGCCCCTCAGGTGACTTAGCCCGGTGGCTTACTCCGTATCTGTGAGCAGAAGGCTCACAGTCTGTCCTTCCCTCAGCATCCCCACGAGAGGTGTGCAGGACTGGAGCAGGCAGGATGCGCTGTGGGGGTCCTGACCCCTGTCCCCTGCCCTCCTCCTCCTTTTTATCTTTCTTTTTCCATTCTTCCTCCCTCCCTCCCTCCCTCCATCCTTTACTCCTTCTCCTCTTTGGAGGTGAAATTTACGTTTGATAAAACACACACGTGTTAAGTGTAGCTTCGTGAGTTCTCACCTGTGTGTACACCCCATCGTCACCATGGAAACTCTTCCTTTCCTACATGTAGATCATTGAGTGTAGTTTTGTAACTGGGACAAACATGGCCAATATTTGCCCAAGACAGAGTCTATCTTCAGGTGCCAGCTGTTTAGAGGGGTTTCTGGATTTTTTGTTGTTGTTTTTGGGTACCAGGGATTGAACTCAGGGGCACTCAACCACTGAGCCACATCCCCAACCCTATTTTGTATTTTTTTTTAGAGACAGGGTCCCACTGAGTTGCTTAGGGCCTCACTTCTGCTGAGGCTGGCTGTGAACTCACAATCCTCCTGCCTCAGCCTTCTGGGCTGCTGGAATTACGGGGTTTCTGTTTTAAAGTCCTCAGCTCCACCCGTCCCTGGTCAGGGGTTCTGGAGAAATTTGTTATGTGACAATAGGTAACATACCCTCTTGGTCATTTTTATTGATTAAGGTTCATTTTCTCATCAAATATTTTCTGCAAACCTGCTATGTATTGGGTAACTAAAAATGGTTACTTTTCTAGTAACACACCAGTAACTCATACTGGATGCTAGGTATGGGGACAAGCTGCAGTGAGCAAAGATAAGTGCCTGTTTTCATGCAGTGGACCATGTAATAGTGACATAGATAATCAGATGATCATATAAATACAAGCAAAGTAAAATAATGCTGAGTGCTATGCAAGAAAGGGTTGAGTTACTCAAGGCTGTGAGGGGGACCTGATTTATGTCAGATGGGGTTGTGAATGGTTTTCCTGAGAAAGTAAACAGAATGAAGGGTTAGTTACATGACTAGGAAGGGGAAGACCAGTGCATTCCTGGCAGAAGAAGCAGCGTGTGCAAAGGCCCAGTGCCAGGAGGAATGTGCCAGGGAAAGTCACTGTGGCTGAGGCTCAGGGGTTAAGGATGGACAGTGAGACTGGGAGATAGAGGACATCTATGTGGAGTTTTGTGGCTAATTATAGGAGTTTGGACTTTATACTAAGAGCAATGGGATGTCTTTGAGGCCTTTAGAGTATGATTTTGATTTTAAAAATCTTTGATTAGGGGCTGGGGATGTGGCTCAAGCGGTAGCGCGCTCGCCTGGCATGCATGCGGCTCGGGTTTGATCCTCAGCACCACATACAAAGATGTTGTGTCCGCCGAGAACTGAAAAATAAAAATATTTTTTTTAAAAAAATCTTTGATTAAAAAAAAAAATCTCCCTCTGTAGAGAGTAAATTGGAGGGCATCAGAAACCAGTGAAGAAATTATTTCAGTAATACAGTGTCTGTTATTAAGCAGCATGTTTACATTTGCAGCCTTCTGCTTAGTATTCTTAAAAAAAAGAGTAAGCTTAATATAGACACAGTTTCTGGCCTCTTGGAGTCTCCCTTCTAAAAGGTCAGCAATGGTAGGGTCAAACAGAGTAACAGGAAGACAAGCAAGATAGAGAATTGAGAACTTGGGGCTGTGGTTGTGGCTCAGGGGTAGAGCACTTGCCTCGCATGTGTGAGGCACCAATCCTCGGCATTACATAGCAATTAATTAATTAATTAAAGGCTAAAAAAAATTGAGAACTAACTCCAGCTAAGACCCAGCTCAATCAATTAGTACATAAAGGACATATTACTAACATTTCTCAAAAATCTAATAAGTGTGCCAGGAGCTTGACACTCCTTATTAATTTGTGCCTCTTAACAACTTCATGTTGTAGATGATATTATATTCATTTTACAGATGAAGAAATGGGCTCAGAAAGGCTAAGTAACTTGACAGAGACCACACAGCTTGTTGAATCTGTTTGTTTTTCAAAGTAATAACTTGTTTTATTATACCACATGTCTTAGGAGACTCTCTCTGGAATTTTTCCTGTAGTGGTAAAAATCTTGTTGAATACCAGATTCTTGATCACCAGGATATATATATCTATATCTCCAGTTAATACATGTCTCCAAGTTAACCTCATTCAGAGGGGCAATAACATCTGTATTTATTTGGTCACTCACCAAAAGATGTCTTAATCAGTAAATACAGGAGTGGCCCCAATTATGTGCAAGTTTTATAAAGTGACCAAAGATAAATAATATATAGATGTTGCCCTTGAAGAACCAATATAGAAATGCAATTTTTTTTTATATATATAATAAGAATCTTCTGTTTTGGGAGCTTTTCTTCCCAATACCCAAACTCCTTAGTTAAAAGTCACTATATTAGTAAAGTATACTCCAGCCTACTTCTTACAGTTGATTGGCCCGGATGTTGGTTCTAGACTCAAGTTGGACCAGTGGGAATTTTTCCCTGGGACTTTGGAAGTGGAGAAGTCAGTTTGGTTTGGGTGCCTGAACTTCAAAGTGGAACACGGAGGGGCTGCTGGTGGGTCTGGTAAAGAAGAGGAGGCTGGGAGATGAAAGAAACAGGAACGGGACAGACCTTGAGAGAAATGTAGATATGGATTTTCAGTATTTCTCATGTAAAAGTTGGGCAGAGTTTTTGTCAATATCACGTACAGCTCTGGGGAGCACCATGTAGACATATGATTCCATATGAAGGTACTGTTTGAAGCACAACTAGGTGGCAGGAATGATGTTCCCTGGACCTGTGCCATGAGGGAGTTTTCATTGGGGATGGAGTTGTAGGTTAAAAGTCAAGGCCAGATACTCAGGTATTAAATATAATTTAGATTAGAAGGATCGGGTGTGCTGTGAGCCTACCCTTCTAAAACCTATAGCAGACATCCCCAATGATCATGGTCCCCCTCCCCGCTGAGCCCCAATGGGGCCTACTCAGCACAGCACTCCTGAGTCACTATCCAGCAGATACGTTGCCTACATACTTTCTGTCCCAACAACAGCTGTAACATGTCATTCTTAAGTGGCTGCATCTTGGTGGCCGATGTTTCCCCTCTGGTTAGAATAAACACTGGTATTACATCCAAGTTAAGGAAATCTTTTGCTTTTCATCTGAGGATCAATAAAATTTGAAACCAGCCTTTAAACTGTACCATACTGTGAATGAATTAATACCAGGATTCTGGCCAATTATGCAATCTCTGGTATAATGTTCTCCTCTCCTCTTGGTATCCCATTTCTGCTTCTAGTCGTCAAACTCTCATATAGACTTTCATATCCAGAGAAATGGTTTTGCTTTCACAGCTTTCCCCTAACATTCAGAGGGAAGTAATCTCTTCAGTTCTGTTATTCCACATGACTTGACTCTATTCTCCATTATATTGTGTTTCCTAGTGAATTTTAGCTGTTGCCTATATATCTCTTTCCTAGAATCTACCTCCTGCAAGATAAAGAGCATATCTTAAATATTGTAAGTAGTCCCTAGCATGTAAATATTTGATTGAATGACAGTGAAAGTACATTTTCACATGTGAAATATTTTGGGTAGCTTTGGCTGTATTTCTTAAGGAAAATGCCCGAAAAATCCTGAGATAGGCAGACAAACTAATCAATTGGATGTCACATGGGACTTAATCCCAGGACAAACTATTTGGATCTCTAAATTTGGAACAGCAATTTTAATTTTGGAGCTGGGAAAACTATTCTCACTACGACTCAAACCCTAGGTCCTATATGAAAAGATAAGTAAAATTAGGTAAAAATAAATGTTTTCCTTCATACTAAAATCATAAAATCAAAAACACAAATTGAGAAAGTATTCAACATTTTTATCACAAATAAAAGGCTTATTTTTCTATGGTTAAAAAAGAGATCTTATAAGTCAATAAGGAAAAGAACAGCAAATGGGCAAAGAAAATACAAAAATAGAGAAAATAAAACACAACTGGTTTTGTAAGTGTATGAAAGGATGTTCAACCTCTTACACTAGGAGAAATGCAAATACATGATACAATGTTTCAAATACTCATCAGGTTAGCAAAGATAAAAAAATATTTGATGATACACAGGGTAGGTAATGGGGTGGAAATAAGTATTCTTCTACATTGCTAGAGAAATTATCATTGATATGACTTCGAAGGAAGGCAATTTAGCAATATCTCTCAGAATATTAATGCACATACTCTTTGATCTGAGAGTTCACTTTTAGGAATTTATCTACAAATAGGATTGAACATAGGTTAAATGACTTGTGTACAATATTATTCACTGTAGCATTATGATAATTGCAAAAGATCAGAAACCACTTAAATCAATAGAGAAATGGATAGGTAAGTGGCTAGGTAATTTTCTTATTTAGTAGAATAACAGATAATTAAAAAAAGAGGTTCTTTATATACTGATAGGGAACTAACAAAATATACATTTAATGAAAAAAGCAAGATACAGAACACTGCATATAATATGGCAGAATTTATGTAACTAAAGGGCGGAAATATGTACGTATTTACTAGTAAGTGTATATATTATATCTGGAAGGTTGCCCAAGAATTTAGTAATATTAGTTGATTGCCAAAAAGGCAACTAGGGTGGAAGGGATAATTGCCACAATACATCTTTTACCTTTTGAGTGTTGAACCATACAAGCAAATTACTTGAAAAGAAGTAAATAAAAATTAAAATGAATAAAAAATATAAGACCATTGGTCAGTGAAGATATGGACTTTTAATTCAGTAATCAAATTGAAGAAAATGTGAGAGTTGCTTCTGGAATCTTGATTCAATTATGAGATAAACCAAAGGAAGCCTAATGTGATTCAATGGTATTGTCCATTTATGTTGTTCATTATCCTAAGGGTTGACGTGATTAGAAAAAGCCAAGAACAATCAAGAAAAGTGATATAATTTTGTGGATGTTATTTAATGATTTTTATCTTTAAGGAGATGGACACATCTCCGATCTCAGAAGGTGAAGCCACAGAATAATAAATGCTGTACCATATAAGTTTCCATGGAGTTACCGTCAGCCAGACATAAATTAGAATTCTGACCCCTTCTGGCAGAGTTCTGATGACTTCTGGCAGAGCTGAACACCAACAGGGCTATCCATGCTACCCAGGGAGGCTCTGATGTCTACCTACTTCTGACAAATTCTCTGCTAAAAATGTCTGCATTGAAGTAAATTCAATGAATTGGTGACTAAACTTGGTTGGGTATGGGGGATTTGAACCCAATGAGGATGATTTTACTTTGCACAGTTCTCAGTTTGTGCTTCTGGTATGTTGTATTTCAGGTAACTGGAGTTCTGCAAATGACTTGGGGATGTATCAGGCGACTTGGCTCAGTTTGCAACCAATAGATATTGCCTGGATATCAGAGGTAAGACATAGTTACTATGACTTCAAGGGGGCTACAGGGTCTAGTAGAAAGATCAGGAGGCTGAGCCCTACAGAGCAAGAACTAAATGCCAGGCCGGAAAAGATGGGCTTCTTAGGAGCCTGGACTGTGGAATTCAGGTTAGCCATGAATCATGCTATAGGGACTAGAGGGAAGTGTTTCAGAGAAATAAGAGATGTAAGTAAAGATAATTTATTATCCTTAGACTTCCAAGGAAATGAAAGGAAAACAGAAATGTCAAAGCAAAAGTTGTGTCCCATGGTTGGATCATTAATGTGGTGAAGCAGCACCACCTAGGGGAAGAGGCTCTGCTGGACCTCTGTGGGCTCCCCTGGTAGCCTCTGTCCTTGACTGGCATGAGACACTGCACTGCAGTCCACAGGAAGCAGTGGTTTTCCTATATTCTATCAAGGATGTTGGGCTGGAGTGGGGTGGGGAGACCCATGGTAGGCACATGGACAGAGGGGCCTTTAGAGTACCCCTTTCTAAAATGTTCAGAGACCCCTGAATGTTTTTTAATTGGGCCTATCTTCCCATCCCCAGTCATTTTGATGCTTTCTAGTATTTTGCCTGTAGGGTTAAGTTATGTGTAAATCTAATACATTTTAGTTACGGCTAATAATCTGTTCAGCATGGCTAATGCCATGAGATCATAGCTCTAGTACTTGCTAAATGGATTTGTAACAATTAATTGAAATAGCAGTTTGTTAAAATATATTGTTTCTGAAGCCATAGGAAACAAGGACCCTATTAAAATGGAGGCTAGAGGTCAAGCGCCCTCTGATACATTTTAAATACCAGTTTATTTAAAAATTGGACCATTTTGGATTTTAGGCTGTTTATTCAACTGCAGGCCAAGGCAACCTATGAAAATAAAACCCTGCATTTACAGTTTAGAAATAAGCAATTTAAACACTTTAAGTCAGCTGGAGAATTGTGGAAGGGCATCACTTAAACTATCCTGCTTGAACAACCACGTTTAATTACTAAAATGGCTCCAAGTGCCTAGGCCTGAGCATAAATTAATTGGAAAAATGAGACTGTGGAAGTAGAGAGGAAAGAGAGCACAGGCAGGCAGCAGATGCATGGACTGAGGAGAGAGAAAAGGAATATAGAGAATAGAATTAGGGAAAGGAAAAGATATGAGGCAACTGAAAACAAGAAGTGGAAAAGCTAGAGATAGACAAGAGCCAGTTCAAACTTGTTGGATCTCATACCAACTCTACCAAAGGCAGCAGGCAATGGAGTGAAACAAGAAGAATGGAAGCATTTGCTCTTTGGTGCTGGTGAATGGTGTTTTGGTCTCATATCCATGCAGGTCTACGATTTGGATCCTGTTTTCCTTGAGTCCAGAGTTATCTCAGAGATCTTCCATTTCCTGGGATTTCCCATGCAAAACTTCTGTCAACTGGTTTGAAATTAGAATGGGAGGGCACTCCAGAAAAGAATAACTCCCAGAGAAAAACTTCCCATTTGAAGTATAAGACCTCCAAAACGGAGCCCCATATAAGTTTATTGAAGTGAGGTGGACCAAATTGATCTTTAGGATTTCAACCAAGCATCTAAATTCCAGTTATGACTAATAATCTTTTGAGTCTGGATAATTACATGAAATCATAGCTCTGATTCTTGCTAAATGGTGTTATAACAAAATTAATCAAAATAAGTTTACTAATAAAATACATTGTCTCTGAAAACAATTCAGGGAATTTATTGAAATGAGGTTAGAGGTTAATATCCATAATAAATGGAATTCCTAGAAAAAAGGGACTGAAAAGTTTGGGTCTGTTAAATCAGTATCATTTTCTTTTGTGACTTAATTCTGCCTAATCATTAGGAAGGCACAATGGCCCAAACCTGCAATCCTAGCAACTTGAAAGGCTAAGGCAGGAGGTTCACAAGCTCAAGGCCAGGCTGGGCAATTTAGTGAGACACGATCTCAAAATAAAATAAAAGGGGGCTGGGGGTGTAGCTCAGTGGTAGAGTGCTTCTGTTTTTTTTTTTTTTTTTTTTTTAAACAAGAAGAATCACCAACGAGCAGGTAAAACTACTCATGGTTAAGGAGCAGGTTATGCTGGTGCTGCTGAGCCTGCTGTGGTAATGCCTCTCCAAATCTTTCTTCTGACTTTTCCATCTGTGAACTTTTGTCTCTAAGAAGGGATCCCGAGTTGATTTACCTCTCAGCAGTACTGAGGGTGGTGTTCCTAGAGAAAACCCAAGTCTTCATCTGTCCTAGAACGATTTTCATTCCCCAAGCAGCAGGCTCGAGAAAGAAGTGTGACAGAACTTTGGAGTCAGGCAGGTTTGAGTTGGAATCTTGGCTCTGGCACCTACAAACCATCTGATCTTCAGGCAGATTTTACACACACACACACACACACACACACACACACACACACACCTATCTAGAATTTTACTCCCTTTTAAAAACATTAAAACCACAAGAATAATGACAATGAAACCCACTTCAACTTTTTATTGTTTATGTCACTTCAACTTTTTTGTCCTTTTGCTCCTGCAAGGCCTAGTTCAGATTGATCTGTCTCTCTGCTCTATGGTCTGCCCTGATCTCACTGTTCTCTCCACACTACATTTACAATCAAATGTTAAACTATAGGACATTAATCACCTTTTCATCACTGTGACCAAAATATCTGACAATAACAATATAAAGGAGGGAAGACTTTGGCTCATGGTTTCAGAAGTTTCATGAAGACCATGACTGGCTCAGCTAAACGGCTCTGGGGCGAAAGCAGAACATCACAGTGGAAAGGTATGGCAGAGGAAAGCTGCTCAGCTTTATGACAGAAGCGGACAGGAGGTAAGGGGAGGTAGGGACAAGATACCCCCGCAGCCCGGGGCTTGGCCCCAGTGACCACCTTCCTCCAACTGGGTCTCATTTCCCAATAATCCATTCAAGTCACCAAGATGTCAAACAGATCAACCCACTGTGAGGCTAAAGTCCGCATGATCCAAAAGTCCACCTCTAGACACTGCTGCATTGGGGACCAAGCCTTTAAGTACATGAGCTTTGGGAGGATGTTCTAGATCCAAACCATAATAGTACCTACATCTTACTTCCCAAATAGGCTGAAAGCAACTTGTGAGAAAGACCAAGACCTTACTCTTCTGCTGTGTCCCTTAAGACTCTGGTGAAAACACTAAATGCTTAAAAGAATTGGTTAATTTGTACCAGTTTTACATTGATTTCACTTGTGTATAGTAAGAGATTTCCTTGAGTTCTCATATTGAAGTAGAAAGAAGTGGTAGGTAAAGAACCTCTTTACCTAAAAAAATCTGAGTAAAAGTACTAATTGGCATTTATGTTTTTTCCCACAACTAATCTAAATTCTTCACAAGTGATGGCATTGTCATGGCTACTACAGCCCAGGCTGGCATGTAGCTAGGATGCATCAGTTGAGTCAGAGGTTTCCAGCTGCTAGCTATTGGTCAGTCCCTATGCTGTATTGCTCACTGTATTTTTACTATCTTCCCTTAGTAAGGCTGATAGGCGGCAGATTTTAAACACATCCATTCTTATGAATATAGAATACTGAATTCCAGAATTTCCCCCAAAACTTCAGTCTCAAAAATGAGTTAAGAACTCTATGAAAAAGTACCTCCCCTGCCTTTTTTCATTTTTAAAAATAGTTATGCTATACCTACTTCTAATACCTATTGCTTGGTTTCTCCTAACTTATAGCCCTCTGAATTGCCTGGTAGCTTTTAAGGCTTTAAAGTAGGAAGTTAGTTAGGTACAGATGAAAACAAACAGAAGTTGCTCTAAGACAAATATATGAAATAGGTTTGAGGTGTGAGAAAGAGTTTAGATGCTGGGAGTAAATGGCTGCAGCTGCTGGGTGCCTAGATCTTTGGGCAGTGATGCTTCCAGTAGTTCTGTGGTATCTAGGGGGCTATGGAATCACTCTAAAGGCTTCAGCAGTGCCCTGACACCATTAACTACTTACTCCTCTTCTCTACTACCTTGTATGTGTATAAAATAATTTTATAAACCCTATAAAATCGGTTCTTGTCAAGAGTACAATACATGGTGGTAGCACCAGGAAACCTTTCCTCTTAATTAACCACACATTCATGAGGATTACAGTAAGAAAAATAAATTATTCAACACTGACATTTTATTTTCTGAAGTTTTATCATTTTTACAAAACAAAACAAAAAGCAGGTATCAAAAACAGCAGAGTTTATAGAATTTCTGCACCAGTTTTCATATAAGTCAGTGATTATGAAACTGGTAGCCAATGTAAATATTAAACACAGGCTAATTTCCCTCTTGGTCATATGCTTTCAGGTGGTTTTTTTTGGAGCTACTCTGAAATAATAGCACCGGCCACTTTTTGAGAACCGATTTGGTTTGTCCAACAAAGTAAACAATTTTTTGCTGTGTGACTTTTTTTTTAAGAAACACTGAGCTGAACACAGAATGTGTTATTTGTTTGGATCTGAACCAAATCTTTTGAGATCCCAATTACCCTGAAGAACACTGAGGACATTTATAGGGCATACTAAATGGTATAATAAAAATTCATATTTGTCATCATAATGTCTAAGGCAGCTACTATTTTTCTAAAGAAACAGTATTTCATTCAGAGACTGCCCAGAGTTTGAACTACATCATAGTTTCCTCATCCTTTCTGATTTGGAGTAGTTTCCCCAAAGGGAGCCACATTATTGACACACCAAAGCTTTAATATCAAGCCAAACAGGCTCTGATATTTTATAGATACACCTGTATAGAACAAGATTCCTTGTTCAGGACCCTGGGTGACCATAAAGAAATCAAGAGGCCATGATAATTGAATGTCGAAAGGAAGTAGCGTTCTTAAAACTCACAGCATAATCTGGAGACAAGGAGAAATAAAATTGGAAATTAGTAATGGTTTTCACCCACCACTTGTTCCAGAAACACATTTTGCTTAAATAAGGGAGTATGGTCCAGTTTTGCAATGTTAATAGCTGCCAGTTTCTTAAAAAAAAAAAAAAAAAAAAAAAAAAAATATATATATATATATATATATATATATATATATATTTTTTTTTTTTTTTTTAAATAAAGATCACTTCCTGACTAGCAATGAGTTAGGAAACTGGCCTCAAATTCTGATCAGATCCCTCATATTAGTCGGGGGTGGGGGGAACAAACCAACAACACAGTAACCAGCTGATAGGGGTTTAAGATTGCACAATTAAATCTGAATGTACATGATACTCTACACAGACTGGTATAAACATCATTGAAATGGTTACGAGAGGATGAAACAATCCTGCTGAAACCAAATTTCCTCCACATTATCCCAATTTTCATGAAAGGAAAACTGGCATGTAATTTTCTTCTTTATAGATATGAAAAAGGAAGCAAGAAGGCAAAGCTGAGAAAAACAGATGCTACCCACAGGGCAGCCGTGGCATTTGGTTGTTTTGGTCTTTGTACCAGCAACTCCCACTCCTGCGGTGGATCCAGTTCCTGCTGGACTACACCGTTTTCCTTGCTGTCAGGACACGAACAATGGACCCTACTCCTCCAGCAGCGAGTGCCTATAACAAACCAAATGTAAATCGTTCACAGAATACCAAAAGGCTATGTCTCATATAAATAATTTTTTTTCCTTCAAGAAGGAATGTGTACAGCCACAGACTGTGAATTCATTAACAAGTATTACTTCAGCACTCATTATACACAAGACACTGTTTTACGCATTAAAGATATAATAATAAATAAAATTTTTAATATCCCTGCTTTCTCGGAGTTTATTTTCTAGTCAACTTAGTTTACATTCTAGTACGTTGTTTCTAAATCATGTTTTGAAAATATGCAAATGTTCTTACCTAAAACAGGTGCTCAAACATAAATTGAGGACATTCTGTATTTCTCATCACAGGAAGAAAATCAAATTGAGATCAACCATCTAACTTCCATTTAGATTAGTGAGTTTGTAGGAAGATATTATTTAATAGCTAAAAACTTAGAAACTTTGTAATTTGAAAATTTGAAGGCCAAGACAGTATTAGGAACCCGAAGCTCTGGTTAGTTAAAAAAATACCTGCTAAATACTTGCTGTATACCACTATGTTTCAAGCGCTGTGCCAGATGCAGGGATAAAAAAATGAATACATCTAGTAGCTTCTGCTTTGCTGGGAAGAAACCGTCTTATAAACAGAACATTTTAATGTAATATATGGAAGGCAAGAGTTATGACAGAGTGCTACAAAAAACAAAAGGCATATGCCAAGCCTGAGAGCAGAGAGGAATGTTTTAGGTAAGTCTTCTGGGAGAAAAACAATGTTAAATGGATAAGGAGGTGACAGACAGCAGAAAAACCACAAGCAAATGTACGGAGATGTGAAAAGGGAAAAGGCTGGCTTTGCTGTAGCTCAAGGGAACAATGACATGGCAGAGGTTAGACTTGGGAACTTGGACTTTATTCTTCTCGTGACTGACAAAGGTACATTTGGGTTTTAAAAAGATTATTCTAGTGGCTGGGTGGAGAACAGATCTGAGGGAGGCAGACTGGCAGCTGGGATGCCAGTTAAGAAGCTATAGCAACAGACTGGAGAGATGCTGTGAACCGGGTGGTGTTAGAGATGCACTTGGGTAGATGGATCTGAGAAGTGTTTAGGAGGTAAGAGTGGCAAAACCCAGTGACTCACGATAAGAAGCAGCGAAGACTTGACATATGCCTCCAGTTTCCTCATTTATAAAGAGGAATGGCAAGTTTTTCCTCCTAGTATTTTTATGAGGACCTAATGAATTAACATGGAAAGTTCTTGGGAGAGTACCTGGAATATACCAAGTTCTCAACAAAATGCATGAAAATGGAAGAAGGGATTTAAAAATTATTGATTTTCCTTGTTCTCCCATTTAAAAAAAATTTTTATAGTCGTAGATGGACAGAAGGCCTTTGTTTATTTTTATGTGGTGCTGAGGATAGAACCCAGTGCCTCATGCATGCTAGGCAAGTGCTCTGCCACTGAGCTACAGCCCCAGCCCTTCCTTATTCTCTTTAAAAAAACAAAACAAAACAAAACAAAAAAAAACCCCACCTTGTGGCAAAATACATAACAAAATTTGCCATTTTAACCATCTTTTTTTAAAAAAATTTTTTAGTTGTACATGGACACAATATCTTTTATGTATTTATTTTAATGTGGTGCTGAGGATTGAACCCAGTTTCTTACTCATATGAGGCAAGCACTGAGCTACAGCCCCAGTCCTTAACCATCTTTAAGTATAAAAATTCAGTGATATTAATTATATTCATAGTGTTGGGCAGCCATCACCATTATCCATTACCAAAACCTATTCATCACTCTAAACAGACACTCTGCTCCCATTAAGCAGTGACTCCATATTCTGCTCTTCCTCCAGTCTCAGGTAAGCTCTAATTACTTTCAGTACCTTTAAATCTGCCTATTTCAGATTATAATATATATTTTTTGTGTGTCTGGCTTATTTCATTTAGTATAATGTTTTACAGGTTGATCCATGCTTTCTAGTAGCAAATTACTGTTTATGGATGAATAATACTCCACTGTAGGTATGTACTACATTTTATCTGTTTATCTTGGGTTGTTTCCTTCTTTTGATCACTATAAAAATAATTCTTGGTTTTTACTCCTTATTTTCTTTTGCAAAGATTTCATTTAATTAAAAGACAAGGTTTAATGAGTCATAATATACATGCTTAGTATACGTGAATAAATGTGTTGTACACCAGAATCTCTTAAAAGACGACCAAGGCTAGTAAGCACATACCTGAACTTCTTATTTTCATGCATTTTATTGGTAATAATGTGTTGTACAGTCAGGCCAATGTAGTTACTAAGGTGAGAGAGGCATTGTTATCCTCTATTATAAGGAAAACAGTTGTACAGATTTATTACTTACCTTTTCATGCCACTGTAGTAACATAGCACTGCTATTGTCAGATGGGCTCTCAAAGCCCTTATAAATATACTTCATTAGGAGATCCACACCATTCTTGTCCAGAGATTGAACAGCCTTTTCGATATCATTAGCTTTAAAAGAGATGAGCACCTTCAAGACAATGCTGCCTGCCCGATCCTGGGGGGTAAATATATAATAAACATTCAGATATATGCCAGGAGCTACAATTTAGAAAGGTCACCCTGAGGTGACATTTGAATAAAGACCTGAAAGATGCAAAAGAGGAAATCTGTGGGATATGAAAATGTTTCAGATGGACAAGGAACAAGTGCTGTAGTGCGGGTTCTGTGTGTTCAAAGGACCCCATAAGGTTAGAGCAGAGTGGTCAGAGAGTAGCAGGACAGAACTCAGGTTTTGGGAAGGCAGATCATGGAAGGCCTCCAGGCCATTGTAAGGACTCTGGATTTTACTCTAATTGGAGGGTTTTAAGAGCATTGCTATAATCTGATTCATATTTTAATCATTTTATTGTCTATGTTGAGAATAAGCTGTGGGTACAGGGAAGCAAGGCAGAAGCAGGGAGCCCAGTTAGTAAGTGGCTTCAATAATACAGGCTGGTTTTGGGTTAGCATGGCACAAAAGGTGGTGAGAAGTGGATAGATTCCTGACATAAGTGGAGGTAGAGCTGATAACAGATTCGTGTGGTAATTTCATAATTAAACAAATTCAAATTTCACTTCTTAGTCTTAAAAAAATGCTATCAAACAAGAAAACTAGTTTGAAGTTCTACTTTGAACTATGCTTTAGAAATTTTTTCTTTAAAATTTTATTTTAAAATATTTAGAAAACTTAAATTTTAAGTTTTATATCTATAGATATGAGATATAGTGATATTCCTTCCTGGTGATCCTTTTTCTTCTGGTAAAAGACTTCTCTAATAGCAAAAAAAAAAAAAAAAAAAAAAAAAAAATTAACCCATTTAGCAAAGCAAAAGGAACACTTAATTGACCCTTTCATAATAATTCAACACAGTGTGCTATCTTTGGCATCCCTTATTGGTCAAGATTTTACAGAATGTTTCTACCACCTATTGCTATCTCTAGTTTAAATGATCTGATTTAGAAAAATATCTGTGTACCCAGAGTTATAACCTCCCACCCACAAGCTGTGATAAAAACCACCCACATGAAAGCAGAAGGTGGTAAAATCAAAATTTCAATGATGTTCCTAATAACTTTTTAAAAAGCAAAGAAAAATTCCCTTGTTGCCCGGATAATAATTATCATGCATTTATTCAAGCTATGTACTACTATTCAATTAAGGAGAGCTTTGAGGTTCTACAACATATAAATAGCCACTGACAGTGCAATGATGTTTTAGGATCCATTTTATTTGTTTGTTTGTAATATGGGCAATATATATATATATTTTTTTGTGTGGTGATGGAGACTGAACCCAGGGCCTTGTGCACGCCAGGCAAGCACTCTACCAACTGAGCCCCAGCCTGGCAATATGCCCTTTTAAAATTTTTTTAATAAATATTTTTTCTTTTATTAATGCATTAGTTATATAACAGTTGGGTTCATTTTGACAAAACCATGTATGTGTGGAATTTGATTTACTTATGCTTCATTTTAAATACTAAATGAGGAAACAGGTCCTGAAGAATTAGTGAATGATTGCAACAGGGAATGGAAGTTGCACAATTTTTCTGAAGGGCAATTTGGCAATATCTTATGTACCAAAAGGCTTAAAAAATGTGCATTCCTTGGTCCAGTGGCTCACTTCTAGGAGTTTGTTAAAAGAAAATAATTAAAATTTACCCCAAGTTATTCCCATCATACATACAGCAAGAAGAAAAATAGTCAATGACAAAAAATCAGTTATATCTAAACTGCAGCACACTGGTGTATAACAGTTAAGAATGCTATAGAAATAAACTTATTGTTAAGGAAAGAAGTTCCTGGACATTGTTATTCAGATGAAAAGCAGGTTATAAATGCTGTTTTTATAAAAACAAAAACACTCAAACTCTATAAGCATATACCAACATCAAAAAGGAATAAATCTACCTCTGGGTAGCAATATTATGATCAACATTTAATCCCTTAATATGTGTGAGTTTTTTATAATAAACATTTAATTTTTTTTATAATTAAAAAGCTTCAAAAAAAGTAGAATCTGTGTATTTTGATAAAAATTTTAGTTACTTGTTAAGCCTTTGACTAAATTCAACCTGACTGCTCCTTTTTTAAACACACAGAAATGATTAAACTATCATTTGAATCCACCATGACTACCATGCAGCATTATTATATCTCATTTCATGTTATAGCATTCTTTTTACACAGGAATGTTTACCTATCAAAGTATACTCTAAACTATTCTACGTCAGAGATAGTGTTTAGTTAAAATATTTGATGATTTTGTGAGACTTCAGATCTTTTTTTTTTTTTTTTTTTTTAAGAATAATAAGGTATCAGTAGAGATCACTGTGTGTGGCTGTGACTCACCTTCACCGCCTGACTCTTGGTGTTGATAGGGGGATTTTTCAGAGCTGCCTGGAGAGCAGCTGTCATGTTTCCTGTGATGGTGGTTAAGGCAGTAAACAGCAAAAGATAGCCCCTGGGAAAGCATTATAACACCTGGAATCCTTAGTTTAAGACCTGACTTTATCCATAAGAAGAAAAATTTTCATTGTCACATGTTCAATATTGAAAACTCAAATGTGTTGGTTTCCAAAGTCACTCAAAGGCAAAATATTGAAATAAGAGAACGTCAGAATTAAAAAAAAAAAAGACTATCAAAGATTGATAATATTTCAATTCCAATGAAACACATATGCAAACATTATGTAGACTGGTTCTTAAGAAACCCTAAAATAGGGCTAGGGCTGTAAGCTTAGTGGTAGAGTGCTTACCTAGTGTGTGTGAGGCATTGGGTTAGATTATTAGCACCTCATAAAAATAAACAAATAAAATAAAGGTATGCTGTCCATACATAACTACCAAAAAAAAAAAAAAACCCAAAACCAAAATATACATAGGAATCATTAGGCCCCCAAATGAACCAAAATATATCTTATGTGATTTTAGCTGTAAAAACATAGAGAATGAAGTTTATACTAAAATTATATTCTATATTAACTGACATGCTGGCATTATTACTCTAGCAAACTGAATGACATAAATAGCAATTTCTCAATACTGAACAAGAGGTATTACAGAAAATGTAATAATTCATATGACCTTTAGGTGGCAGTTTACTTTTTTTTTTTGTCTTATATATTCCTTCATACTTCAGAAAGGTTATTCAAACTGTGTTAGACCATACCTATTAGATTTAGTCTCTCTGAAAGCACCAGTGAGTTAGCAAGCATGAGAATTGGGAGGGCCAATCAGACTGTCAGAATGTACAGTCATTTCCCTAAAAGGAAAAACCACAAGAGAGTTCACTTGTTCCTCCATCTGTAGTACCAGACCAGGGCTGTTGCTCCCTGTAATAACAAGGGTAAGAAGAGACAATGCCTTTGTATTTTAGGATGAATTTATTAAAAAGAAGATCCACTGATAAGGATACCATAAATTACCTAAAATATTAGTTTTCCAAAACATCATTTATTCCTCCCTAATAAGAAATGTTTTAAGAAAGAATAATGCTTACCACTTATCTTAAGAAATAGGTATGAAGAAAGAAAACAAACCTATGATTGTTAATAAGCTGTAATTTTCAAGGCTGCATGGACTTTCTAAAGAAGCACACCTTTTGTAGACTGGCTTGTTTTTAAAGACCCCAACTAGTTAACAGGTAGGTACTTAAATAATGCAAAATAATAACAAATGATTGTGAAAGCTGTAGCAATCAAAGGAAAACCTATACAGTACATTGATAAATGTTTAATGCCATATTTAAGTGCCTTTATGAAAAGATACAGTTGTCATAAATATTTTTGCTCAGATTATTACTTCATTGTAGTTTAACAGGACACTGATAAGGAAAGAATGCACTCAAGGATAATCAGAAATGTATAAAGAGCTAGTGATTGAGATTTTTCTAAAATTACAGCTTTGTTTCTTGCAACATTTACGTTCTCCTAAATATGATCTGATGTAAATGCTAATTTGCGATTATGAATATTCAAATATGAAAACCAAGAAACCAGGAACTGACAGCCATATTTTAACTAAAACGGAAACAATTTCATGATCACAAAAATGATTCTGCTTTATGCAAATGACTCATCTTCTATCTTATTCATTGGGGTTTATTTTAAATATTTCCAGGGATTCTCCACATGCATTCCCCGTCTTTTCTCTATTGTTCTATTCTTAGCAGATAAAAGGCTCCAAGCTTCCTCATTGGGAGTTTTCGTGTTCTGTAGTCACTCCCCACACCTGGTTAACAAATTATGTGCCCCCTATATTTTGCCAGATCCCTTTCTCTTAATGGGGTGGAGGGGAGCCCGTGGGCTAAGTACAGAGGACCTCAATTTGCGAGCCGCTCCATCTCTCCTGGCTAGAAATAAACTACTCCAACGATACAAAACGCAAACCACATAACAAAAAGACTAAAGACGCCCGCCCCCCGACCCCATCTGAAATTTCTGGAGCTAAAGCGATCCCCGTAAAGAGAGTTCTGGGAGGAAACTTGGGCGCGGGCACCGGTCCGCGGCCGGCCCACACCTCCCGGCGCCGCGAGGGCGCGGCCGGCAGGACCGTCCCGAGGCCGCCACGCCCGCGCCACCTGAGGAATCCGGGCCTGGGCCGGCGGACGCGGAGGACCCGGGATCCCGGGAAGCCCCTGCCTTTCAGAAGAGGGAGCCAGGTCCAAGCCGGGCCGCCGGGTGCTCGCGGCGCCCGACCCGGAGGGACTGTCTCCTCGGTCCCCGCCGCCCCGCGGGACAGGGGCCGGGCGGGGTCCGCGAACGCAAGGATATTGCCGCAGGCAGGAGTCCACCTCGCCCTCGTCGGGCCCGGCCTGCCCGTCGCCCCCGTCCTCCTCGTCCACGAACTTGTTCTCGTCGTACTCATCCACGTCCACCTTCCGGAAGCGGGCCGACGACACCGTGTTCTTCGACATCCCGGATCCGGACCCGTGGCCAAGGCCTCCACTCGGTGCTGCCTCTAGCTCAGCAAGCCCAGCCCGGCAGAAACCCACTGCACGGCTCTAGATTCACTTCCCTCTTCCGTTCTGGGGCGTAGCCGCAGCCGCGGCTCGGGCGGTTCTGGGCCTGCGCGCTGGTCCAGCTTCTTCCTCCTCAGGTTCGCGCTCTCCTCCAGCCCCCACGCCGCCCCCGCCCTCCTCGGGGAGCGCGCGCGAGGGAGGGCGCGCGCAGGACACTGCGCAGGCGCGGACTCGCTGCGGGAAAGGGGCGGGGCTGAGCGAAGGAGGCGGGGGCGGCCGGGCGGGCAGAAAGCGAGGCAGCGGGCAGAGGTAAGAGGCGATTGGTTGCCGGGTCAGTCACGTGATCCACAGGAGGTTCCCATAGAAACGCTTTTCTGCGGTCCAGTCTTGGGGGCTTTAGGTTTTCGGCGATGGGCACCGGGGGTGGGTGGCCTTGGCTTTTTCTGCCTCCGCCGTCGCTGGCATTGACCTGTCCTCGGGGTCCTGCATAAGGTCGGGCCCGTCCGGACGTACCTGTGGGGTGGGATGGGCTGGCTGCAGGACCTAGTCCCCTGCAGTTGGCAGGAGTATGGGACAGAGTGATGCACGCCCGGGCGCCCAGCATCATTCTAGTCTTCGGAGTCGTGGCTTCGGACCTCGCGCTGCCTGGGGCTGCGTTCCTGAGCTCCAAGCTCCTTTCGCGGGGTTGAAACTACGTTGCTCGGCCAGCGGGAGGTCCCCAAGGACGGAGTCGAAAGGTCAAATCTTATTTCTCAGAGCTGTGTGACAGCAGAACGACCGGACTTGGAGAATCTGAACTCGGTATCCTATCGTTAGGGAGGGAGGGGAAGGTGTCTGGGCAGGGGTTGGGGCTGGGTGGCAAAACTGGGGTGAACTTGTAGAATTCGAGGCAGAGACGATCATTCATATCTTAAAATAAGTGGTTATTTGGAGCAAGAATGTGAGAAAAGGGTAGGCGAGTTATTCTTTCCAGTGCTGAGGGAAAACAAAATCTGTAAGAATTAATATAAACTAGATTTTTAAGATTGATATTTATGATTTAAGATTTTATGGGCCATATTTTTAGATAATATTCCATATTTCCATTTCTGAGAGCAGAGCTCTTATTAAGGAAGTAAAGGCACTAAGATTAAGAAATGGTAGTTGAGATCTGTGAATCACACTGTAGTATAGGTATTTGCAGAATAATATTAATTTGGACTTTTGCTGGACATTGCCCAGGTGCAGGTCCACCTCCAGCCGAAGGCTGACTGTTTTCTATTTGAGTACCTCATCCTTGATTTCCTATGCTGTATTAAAAAGATGACTGAGCTTGGAAAACCCTGGCTTGGGTCTTCATGACTCTTCCACTCAAAATTTGCCTGATTGAGGCATGTTGGTTAAAATTCTGAATCTCAGGTACCTTATCACTAAAATGGGGCTAATAAAGTGTCTTCACAAAATTGTGCTCAGGACAATCTTGTGAACACTAAAGTGTTTCAAGTCTCTAAAATTCAACACTAATATAAAATGCATGATACCTTTACCATTGGTTTGGGTACTAATTTCATAAATTATATTTATATATCATCTTACATTGCCCTTGAAAGAAATATCAAGATGCTGAATGGCAGAGACTGTCTTATTTTTCTTTTGTATCTTCCTTCCACTTGACATAAAGCCAGGCATGCAGAAGGTACTCAATACATGATTGATGACTGAATAAAATGTGAAAAGCAGTACAGTTTCCGAGTCACACTGAGATTAGTGAATCAGTTAAAAAAGGAAGAGAAATCTCAAAATCAAGCCTTTGTTGGACACATATACGTACACACATACGTCTCTATGTGTGCATGTATGTAAAGAAAGCTGTTCAAGAATAGAATGCATCTTTTTTGGGGGGAGGAAGGTGAAGAGCAATGTAGAATTTTTCCCCACACCCAAATAAATCATTCTTCCAGAATATATAACATTTAAGTGATAGAATTGAATAGAAGTGACATTTCCTTAAATTAATATTCACATTATGAGTAAAAATTCTACTAGGACTGTCTTAGGACAGCAAAGGAATATTTAGAATATTTTCTACCTGTTGGTAATATTTATTTAAAAATGTATATAGCCAAGCGTAAGGTCATTACCATAGTGCAGGGCATTACATAACTTAGAATAATGATTTGTTTTAATGTTTTTATCTTTGCTAACTTTAGTATAAGCTACACGGCTTACTTTTTTAGATGTTGAACTGATTGTACTTTTTGTTCTTTTAAATCAAGATTTTCTTTGAAGAGAAAATTGAACATTAGATGCACTGTTGAGTGCAAATGGGAGCAAGAGTTTAAGCCTTAATACATCCTTTCTCTTACACTTCTATTATTTGTACTGCCTTATTTAGGTGGTATTTTTTGTTGTTGTTACTGTTGTTCTCTTATTTTAGACCTGAGAGAATCCTGGGATAGAAATCAACTTAATGGGATGGTGGAAAGAATTTTAAAAATCAGTTGCTCAAGGGTGTAATTGTCTTGATTGCTCATAATTTTGCTCTATATGTTGAATGTATTAAATGTGACAGTGTGTTTGATATTGCTTCACAATGATCCAAGTGTCTACTACATAGCACATGCTCAACACATTTTTATCCAATGAATTGATGATCTGACAAGTTAATCTTGAAATAATTTTTAAGACAGAGCATTTTTTACAGATACATTAATTATCTCCCTACCCTCATTAACTAATATAAAGCTTTAAGGGAATTTTGTGTGTGAAGAAATCTGTTCTTAGTTATCTTTTAATTAGAAAATACACACTATTCTACTTCTTTGCAAAACCTAAATTTTTAATGTTTAGAATGATGCTTAATTAATCTAAGGTAATTTTATTCTCCTTATTTTAATTTTTCAAATGAGCATCTTTTCCTTCATGTAAAGGATCCGTAAGGTTTTAAGATATATTATTGATTGTGCAAATAACCTGGTTTGATTCAATAATAAAGCAAGACTGAATTTTCCCAAGGTTAATGCTCTCTATGTATTTCTGTGATGATGCAGAGTCAAAGATATTTTTAGTTAGAAGGGATTTTAATAAAACTATACTATGATACGTCTTTTTATCAGTTGTTTTAAACTAAAAACTCTCTTATGTGCTTCATTTCCCCAAACTTGCCACTAAATACTTTTTTTAAAAAAAAGATGGATGCAATATTTTTACTTTATTTTATTTATTTTTTTGTGGTGCTGGGGATCGAACCCAGTGCCTCACATGGGCAAGGCAAGCACTCTACTGCTTAGCTATAACCCCAGCTCCTAAATACTTTTTTTAATAGCTTTTTTTAGTTGTAGATGGACACAATATTCTTATTTCTTTATGTGGTTCTGGGGATTGAACCCAGTACCTCACATGTGCGAGGCAAGGGCTTTACCACTGAGCCACATCCCCACCCCACCATAGCATGGCACTATATTTTTTTTATTATTATTTGAAATGGAAGTGAACTTTGTTAATCAAATATGACAAACTTGTATAATGATATAAATATTTGAATTTCAGTTCTGCTAATGGTAGAGTTTAGTAACATGGTTTTTAGCCCCATAGTTACTACAGTATAAAAAGATTTTTAGTATGTTACCCATATACTATATTATGGTTTAATGCTTCCTCCAATATTCCATCAGCTAGTGCTGTGTTGAAAATATCAGCCTTCTAAACTTCAAGTGTTTTCTTTGTAACTAGTTATAACTTTATGTAATTTTAAGATTACACACTGAGGTAAAGTAGGTAGGGAGAACTATTTAAGACCTTTATGTGATGTGTTTATGAGTACTTCAAAGATCCAAAAAATTATAAATCTGTACTCTTAGGAAAAAAATTTAATGCCAAATGGAAGAATAAACCTTGTTTTTTCTTAAAAACATTGCCATGAATGAGACCTTTATTCCATTTAATGTTTTAACTGCTTATGATATAAAGGGAAACTATGGATTTTACACGAATTTATCCTGTATTCCTTCCCATCACTGGGATATCATAATGCTAACAGTTATTTTAAGATGGTATCTCTTGTCACAGTATACAATCATTGTATTTGAGATAATAATTTTTTTTGTGTAATTCTGGGAATTGAACCTATAGTGCCCTGTCTCAAAGCTATATTCCCATCCCTTTAAATTTTTTTTTAATTATAGAAGGACACAATATCTTTATTTTATTTATTTATTTTATATGGTGCTGCCGATTGAACCCAGTGCCTCATGCATTCGAGTCTAGCGCTGCTCAGCCACTGAGCTACAACCCCAGCCTATCCCAATCCTTTTATTTTTATCTTGAGACAGGGTCTCACTAAGTTGCCAAGGCTAGCCTTGATTTTGTGATCCTTCTGCCTTAGCCACCCAAATTGCTGGGATTACAGGCATGTGCCCCTGTGGGGGACTGAGATAGCAATAATTAATATCTTATTTTCTAATTTTGTGTCATTCATTTTTCTTATCTTATTGCACTAGCTAGAATTTTGAAGAATGTTGAAAAACTGGGTAATAATAGGCTTCTCTGCTTTGTTCCTATTTTAATGGAATTATCTAGTATTTTACAGTTTATGTTATATTTACTATTATTTTACTATCTTTAGGAATGACTGCTGTAATTATCCAATTTGGGGGGAACCTAATGACACAAATCATAATTTTTATTTTTTATTTTGCAAATGTAATGAATTATATTTACATATTTTTGGCACTGAAACATTCCCTTATTTTTAGATTAAACTCCATTTGGTTATGAAATGTTACTATTTTAATAACTTGCTGGATTTAATTCATTTATACCTTTTAAAGTGATTTCAAATGTATATTTTTAAGTAAGATTGGTCCATAGTTTCATTGTGCTGTCTTTGTCCAGTTTTGATATTAGGGTACCTAGCCTTGAAGATGAATTTAGAGGATTTCCAGCTTTTTCCCAATGCTCTGGAATAGTTTGAATGATAAAAAAATAACCATGCTATTTGTTCTTTGAAAGTTGTAGAATATGCCTGCAAAATTATCTGGGTTTGCTGATATTATTAGAAATAGACCGTTGATTGTTGATCATCTTCCTCTTATATGGTTATTGATTTATTTGGTTTTCTTTCTCTTCTTCATTATTTTAGAGTTTATGTTTTCCTAGAAAATTGTGCATTTCATCTAGATTGCCAATTTGTTGATCAGAAATTGCACAAAATATTAAAATTTTTTCAATATACTCCATGATCATAGATATTTTGCTTTTCTTTTTGCTACTTAAGCAACATATTAAAAGCATTTCTCTTCCAATCTGATTATTACAAATTCTAGCAATGTTTTTTTGCTTCTTATAGAAAATAAAAAGTAAGCTCAGATTCATGATTTTGATAAAATTTGAGAGATACTGCAATCTCTATAATTTCCTACTATCTCTATATCCTCCTACTAATTTCCTATAAAATATTATCATGGTAATATTTTATTTAAAACAAACAACCACTTATTGTTTAATGTGTCAGATACTTGGTAAATAAACCATTTATTTACATTATTTAATCTTGCAGTATCTATAGGGCTTAAGAATTAGTGTTCCCATTAGTGTTTATGGATGAATAAATTATGGCTCAGAGATAGTATATAACTCAGCCAGGAATATTCAGTTAGCTCCTGGCATTCTGGTATGGGAATGAGATCTCTCTGATTCCAAACTTTATGCTTTTAATTACCACTCTCTACTTTCAGCAAGTCTTTCTCTGATTGCCTACTATACTAACCTTTTTTCTAAAATAGTGATATTACTAAGTATCAATGGTTGAAATAAATCCACACAGTAGCTTGAAATGGACTATAAAGTGTCAAACTAAAAAAAAAGCTTATTGTAATGATTTTTAAAAGATATTTGTTTTCAGTTATTTCAATAAACTTTCCCTACTTTATCTCAGTTTTTTGTGAGTAGTCATAGAGCCTATTTTCTAATATTTACTCTAACACAAAAGATGTCACTTTTTTTGGCATGTAGATAAATCATTAATGTCAATTAGTAATTCCATATAATTAAAAAATTATGGTAAAATACATATAACAATTTCCATTTTAAGTGTACAGTTCAGTGGTAGTAAGCACATTTACATTGTTGTACCACCATTACCACATTGGTGTCTAGTTTTTTGTTTTTTGTTTTTTAATCTCACAAAACTGAAACTCTCTATCCATTAAACAGTAACTCCCTATTTTTCCTTCTCCCCAGCTGTTGGCAGCCACATTCTACTCTCTGTCTCTTGAATTTAACTTCTTTAGGTACCTCATATAAGTGGAATCATATGATATTTATCTTTTTATGGCTGATGTATTTAATTTAAGCATGATGTCCTCAAGGTTCATCCATGTTGTGACACATTTCAGAATCTCCTTCCTTTTCTTTATGCATTCACATGTCCAGGACCTTGGTTTACTTCCAGCTTTTGGCTGTTGTGAATAATGCTGCTATAATTATGGGTATACAAATATCTTTTAAGATTCTGCTTTCTTTTGTGTATATACCCAGAAGAGGTATTGCTGGATCATACGGTAATTCTCTGAGAGGTTTTTGTTTGTTTTGTTTTGATTTTGTTTTTGGAACTAGTTCCATTTAGTTTAACTGCATGGAACAATAAAACAGTGTTCCATTGCCTTGGGTCCTCTATTTGATACATCCCTGAGAGACAGGGATATCCAAAGTAAAATAATCCCCAAGATGTGTGATTGGGATGAGGGGCTGGAAAAGAGGAAGTAGGGCTGGGTTGAGGGCCAAAGCTCTGGGATCTAGAATCTACTTAAGTTCTCTACCCTAACTTGCCCATCCTACCTGGCTCCCTTAGTATACCAGATTCCCATAGGTAACATGGTTTGAGCAGAATTACAGAAAAGCCACAGGACACATACTAAAGGGATATTATTTTTTCCTAGATTTCTAGTGAATCTGCATTGTTATTATTGAGGTAGGCATCAAAATGTAATGATGAACAGCATGGATTCTGAAATTAGATCTCCTGGTTTGATTATCAGCTTAGCCTTTACTACTTGGGCAGATATTTAAGTTTTCTATGCTGCAATTTATTCATTTGTAGAATAAGTATTATAATAATACTTGCCTTGTAGAATTATTGGGAGATTAAATGAGTTACTTTAAGTAAGTGCTTATAAACACCTTATATAGCTCTCACTAAATATTTGATAGTAAGAATATTATTTTAAATTAGTATAGGTACCACATACTTAAAATCCTTGGAAATGAAATGAATAGGATTCCATTCTGCAAGTGAAGTTTTTTGGATTGCATGCACCATGAATCAAAACAGATATTTAAAAGCTGTTTAAAGAAATATAATCTGCTCTCAAGTCAGGCCAGCAAGATTAGATTTTAATTTGACAAAACATCAAAATCTGTAGAAAATCAGGCTGGGATTGTAGCATAATAGTAAAGTGTATGCTTAACATATATGAGGACCTTGTTTCAGTCCCTAGCATCCCCCAAGAAAATAGATGCTGTCAGTCACAAAAGGAGTTATAGAGGTCTGTGTTGTCTCTTACAGCCTAGGCTCACCCAAATACTATCCAGGGATAGACATCCTTGTACATATTACACTATTTCTTTCCAAGTGGCAGATGTATCTCCACTACAAATTCAAATCTGATAGCACTAAGTGTTTGAATCATATGATGAACTCTTCTAGTCCCATAGAGCAACCTTATTGTAATATCAGGAAGCTTATCTATGTGGAAAGGCAATATAAGATGGATGACTTTGATATCTGCTTGTATGTCCAGTTGTCTCACAGGAAATCAATACATTTGCATTCTACCTTTATATGTCTATCTTGGGAGCTTTATTAATCCAAGTCTGCCCCTGATTAATAAATCCATCCTCCTTATACTGACAGGGTAGTCAAGAGATTCACCAAGGTAATGCTGCCCTCTTTTCTCTTTTGTTGGTCTCGTGGGATACATCCCTATGTTTTTCACATCTCTGTATTGCTACCTGCTTTAACTCATTGGCTTCTATTCTTTTATTTGGAATTTCCATATGTGTGGTGGCAATGATATTCTTCAGTATCACCATTGCTGGTTTACTGAAGAGGGGTAGAGCATTCTAGCTTCTCTCCCTCCATCCTTGGGCCAGCCCAACATGACCCAGAACCCATTGTGTGGAGAGCAAGGAAGACTGATCACTGCGTGGTAAGGTCTCACTCTGTGGGAAGGTTGCTCTGCTGTGTGCCTTGTTACAGCAGGTGGAGCTGAAAGGAGCCTTAAAGATGAACTAACAGCTATCTCTTGTTTCACAGATGGGTAAAAAGGGATGACTTGCCTTGGACCATTTATCTTTATGCCCTCTGTTAGTCTCTTATCTAACGCTTGACTGTCTTGCCTTGGACTTCTGACCTGTCAGTAACATTCTTTACTCAGCCCAGTCTTGTCTTAGCCAGTGTAAAAATGTAACTGAGAAAGGAATTTTTCCTTCCTGTTGTTGTGGCAACATATCTTTTTTTGTTACATACCATAAAAGTTCATCCTAGATTTTAGACCATGGATCCTTTGTGATGTTGTGGTCTACTTTAACCATTTTAGAGATAGATTTCATGCCAACAAATTTGTGTGTGTGTGTGTGTGTGTGTGTGTGTGTGTGTGGTTTTGCTGGGGGAGGTGTTGAACTTAGGGCTTTGTACATGCCATTGAGCTAGCTATACCCCAAGCCTTTGGATCTGTTTTTTTTTAAATAACTTTATTTTGTTTATTTTTATGTGGTGTTGAGGATCAAACACAGTGCCTCACACATGTGAGGCAAGTGCTGCACCACTGAGCTACAACCTCAACCCCCTTGGATCTATTTTATAACAATCAGAAATGACCAATTTGTCATGTTGGGATCTTTTTTTTTTTATCATAACATTTCAAATAATGGACATATGAGTCCATGAGCTGATAATAAACTTCAGTAGCACCTTTTTAAATAATAATCACTGTATACCCATGGTAAAATTATATTCCAATAATTCTATAAAAATTTGCAGGCTAACAATAGAAATTTGTTTTTAATAATTTTATTCATGTTTATTTTACACAATACTAACTTCTATTCCTAAAACATTTTTTTCTTTTATTTCTTCCTTCCTCTTCCTCCTCCCCTTTTTCATGAAGTATTATGTGCTCTAATATAATAGTGAAATATCTTATTAACTTGGCATTTGTGTGTGTGCATGTGTGTGTATTTTAATATAAAGGCAAGTTCTATAAAGATGAGTATACATTTTCTTATAATTCATCTTTACATATTTCTGAGAGGGAAGAGATAGCAAATGTGAATTAAGCATAAGTAAAGTGGTTTCATTTAAGTGACTCAAAGGGTTAGTCAAAGAGTGCTTCCTAAAGGAGTATGCTTTGAATTAGATTCTAAGAGAAGTTACGGATATACACTGGTAAAGAGGAAGGGGTCAGAAAAGGGAAATCAGCACATACAAATTATGCATTGGTGATCTGAATTAGAAGAAGGGGAAATGGGTGCTAACAAAAAGATGTCCCTTGGAGGGTGGTTAAGCAGGCACTTGGCAGCAGTGAAGAGATCTTGGGGAGTAATGATTGGTGAATTTACTGAGATGTAGTCTCAATCTTGCTATCCACATTCTGCCTGGATATTGTGCTAGATTCTAAAGGAGAATCTAAGGTGGCGGGGAGTGGGGGTGGTGGTGCAGAGCATGAGCTTGTCCTACAGAACTTAAAATCTTACCAGTGAGACAAGGCAACAAGGAGCCCTGGGAGCCAGTGCGAGTGGTTCTGGTGATGTGGCCTGTGAAGGGGGGGCCTTTGGTGATTCTCTTGCATCATCCAGCCCCTGTCTTTTGCTCAGGAGGGAGAGTTCTGAGCTGGAAAAGGTCCACTGAGTAGGTGGCTACGTTTCAATTTTTATAACTGTATGTAATCTATTACAGAAGAGTTTTTTTCCCCCCACACAAAATAATTTTGAATTACTCTGGAAAAAGTGGGCTGCCTAAAATCTTCCATCCACAATTAACAATTGGAATGTTACTTGTTTACTCTTTGAGTTAGCACTTAAGCCAGTAACTTCAGGCTGTTTTATAATTTTACAGTAAATTTTTATGCTGAAACCAATTTAAGAAGCTGTTTAGTCCATGTTTTCTTTTTTATTGGAAAGATGATGTGGGTAGACTAACAATATTCCTAATCTTTACCAAAATATTAGCAAGGTATTAAAGGCTCCATTTTATTATTATCACATTCAAAATAAAGGAGAGAGATCATGTTGTTTTATGGAAATATTTTAGATTATGTTAGAAAAAGTATGGTTTTAAAATAGTTGATATGGTATATAATTCAGTTTTTGCTCTTATTGCATCAGTTTATCCTCATCTTTGATCAGATCTGAGAGAGAGATTTTCAGATTTTTGTTGCCCAGCTAGTAAGTCTCCTGGCACTTGGCTTCATGCATTCATAACATGTAGATTTTATTTTTGTTCTTTCTTCTTCTTCTTTTCCTCTGCCTCTTTGCTCCTTGCAAACCATTCTGATTTCCATTATCTCCCTAGGTCTTTCTGAGGTCTTTGTTTTCCTGGAGTGACATTTGAGGCAATATTTAAGTGCCTTACCACATTCCTGGGTTTGTATGGGTTTTGACCCACATGGAGTGGTGGTAGGTCTCTATAAGGGACCAGCACAAAGACAATAGGATTCCTGAGGTCTGGAGTCACGCTGGACTGTGGTTGTATACTTGTCCCTTGGAAAGACTGTACAGAGAGGACATGGTTTAAGGGGTAGTTCTGATTCTCTTTTTTCTGGGGAAGAGCATCTGTGAAGTAAGGTTTCACTCCTGTTATGGTGTTGATTTCATAAGCATTGTGCCGGTCAGCCAGGGCCCTCCCAGTTAAAATGGGCTGAAAAACAGCTGGTCCTGAGACACCACTGACAAAATTGTCGAGAAGAGAGTGCCAGATCCCACCACTTATTGGGCTCAAAGTGACCTGGGGCCATAAGCTGGCCAGGCTCCGAAGAGCCTCACGGTTCCACGCCGAGGCAGGAAATTCATTCTCAGTATGATAGAGCTGAGAAAAGTAAATACTAAGAGTGACGTCTGGGTGTGTCATCAGGAAATTATACATTTTGCTGATGCAGCAGTGTTCGGCTTCATTACAAGGGGAGTTGTTGGAATACAGGATGATGTGCCTAATGCTGCTGTTGTTGTGCACAGCGGAGTCAAGATAACCTTTTGTCTCAAACAGCATTGATTCTGGGTGGGTGTCATTCCCAGTGCAGTTGCTGGCATGGCCCTTTTGCACCAGGCTACCAGAAGAATTTTTGAGTTCATAAAATATGAGGTGTTTTGTTTGAGGATATGTTGGCCCATAAGGGAATCCAAAAATCTGATGAAATTCTGTGTAGGGGACTCTTGCTTCCTCACCTGTCCGAATATGGTAAGGACAGTTGGTGCAATCTAGAGAGAAGTTTAGCCAGTAATAAGGTTTGACTATTGTTCCACCATGTGCTAGGTATTCCTCATATAGTGGTTCCATTGCTAGTTTATTGTCTTCTAGCTGCAAACCTAAATAGGGAAGAGAAACTATGTATAAAACCATTGCAGGAAAAACTGAAGGTCATGTAATAATTTATTAAGCCCTATGGCTTTCATTGAAGGAAGTAGCAGAATAACTATAGTAGCATCGTTGACTCTAAAAGATAGTGACATATATGAATGGATTAAAAAGGTTAGGGTTTGTTTTTCTTTATTGAGGTTCTAGGAGGGTAGGGAGGAGGCAAAAGAGAAATGCAGAATACAACTTTACCTGTCGCACAGATTCTGACTAAATAGAGCAAATGCGTTTAACAGCCAAGTTCTAGAAACAGATTGCCTTATTCCAAATATGGGCTCAGACACTTACCAGCCTAGTGGTTTTTGGTAAGTTATTTAATATCTGAGAGCCACAGCTTCCTTGTCTTCAAAGTGAAAACAACAATAGTACAAAAGGTTGTTTTAGGATTTGAGTAGTAGAATACATAAAAATGCTTCACTATGTGCCTGACATATAACAATGCTACGAGCTCCAGGTTATCCAGATGATTTTCATTTATGGAAATCCAAAGAAATAAACACGGGTTTTACATTTTGTTCATGATTTCTTCCTTTGTTGCTTCTCTGCATATAATAATGTCTAACATGTGCAGAGGTTTTGAGTGTGCTTGCATTTGAAATGAACTATTTCTTAAAACCATTAGCATAATATGGAGGTATTATTTTTTTTTTAAGAAATGGACCATAGGGTAGATTTTGCTTAATGGTAGTGACTTCTTGAATAATTGCCACCTGTAGGAGATGTGGCTCAGTGGTAGCATACTCACTTAGCCTGGGCAAGGCCCTGGGTTCAATTCCCACCACTGAAAAAAATTGTTACTTATACTGGAGAATGAAACTGACCAAATAATGCTGTGATATTGTGTGCATGTATGAATTTGTAAGAACAAATCCCACCATTTGTGTAATTATCATTCACCAATAAAAAGAAAAACAACAAAAGGAATTGCTGATTGTGATTCTTTGGGTCATGGACACTCATCCACTGGCATTTGAGAGTCTTATTTCTGGTGGGTGGGACTTGGACTTGTTAGAGGAAAATAACTCTAATGGAAAGCAAATATGGGTTGTTTAGAATATTTCAAATCAATAATGTCTGGGATATTAAACCCTAAATGTTAAGATCTGAAAGGAATGATTTTTTTCTTTCTTGTTTCCAAACAGCTACCTAGTGCATAGTTATATTATAATATATTATACTATATTATATTATAATATAGTATATTATATATATTATTCTATATTATAATATAATATAACTATAGTATAATATATTTTTTTTAAATACTGATGTACAAGGAGAAAAAAACCTATCAGTGTGTATTGCAATCACTGATAACAGGTCTATTCCCACCAGATACGTGTATATGCTGAGGAATGAACCCAGGGCCTCACATATGCTAGGGAAGCACTCTACCACCAAGCTACATCCTCAGCACTAAAGTCACTAAAGTCATGTTTTATGCCCTGCTTTTTCAGTTTATATTTTGTCATAGCATTTCCCCATTCTTTGAAATACACCATTCATGGCCAATTAGAATTTTATGATATAATTATAACATTCAGTTTCTTGCCTCTTTTAATTATTATAAATGACTGATGAATATTTTTAGAAATTGTTTATAACTCTGATTCTTAATGTAGATTACTATGAAGTCTTAGTATTAGGTCAAACTTTGTCAAATTATCCTAGGAAAGTATACTAATCTTATCAGATTCTTTCGCATTGATGTTTATCACCCCATTTGCTAGTCTAAGAAGTGATATTGGTGTCTTTCTGATGTTATAATATATACCTTTTTAATGCTTAGTGAGGTTGAACTATTTCATGTGCTTATTGGTCTATATTGTTTATTCTTCTGTGAAACATTCTTGATTGTTTACCTATTTTTTTCAAAGTTTTCTTGTTGATTTGCCAAAGTTCTTTATGCATCACAAATATTATCTCATTTTTTTGCAAATATTTTACCTGGTTTCTATAAACCTTTTAATTATGCTGATATTTAAATTGGACCAAATTTTACTTTTTTATTTTGTCCAATCTTATCTTTCAATTTATTTCTTCCTGTTGTATTTAGAAAACCCTTCCTCATCAAAGCACAATTAAATATTCTTCAGGGCTGTGGCTCAGTGTAGAGTGCTCGCCTAGCACAGGTTCAATCCTTAGCACCACATAAAAATGAAATAAAGATATTGTGTCCACCTTCAACTAAAAAACAAATATTTTTAAAAATTGTCTATATTATTTTCTGTTTATAATTTCATTGTTTACATTTAACTTTGCCCAGATAGCAAAACAAATAAGGCAGAAAACACAAATGAGGTAAACTGACCATTGCAACAAAATATATTTTTCACTTTTCAAAATCTAATTGAACACATTTCAAATATTTATTATGGCTTCCCACATGAAAGCACTTTGATCAATGTGTCTTCTTCAGCCTAGATAAGCTCTGCAATTGCTGTATTTGATGCAGCTTGTATTTGATAGGCTGAGAGCTACAGAGTACCTCTGTTAATCCTGTCCTGGGAAGAGACTTGATCCAGCTGTGGGTGAAATATGGCTTCATTCCTGTCACTGGTATCCTGTGGCTAATATCCCTGCAGTAGCTCTGGTAGCATGTATCTAACAGATTGCAGATTTCTCCCAACTTCTGCCATGTCAGCTTAGTCCACAGGGTTGGGCATTTGTTTCCATTTCCTCCTTAACGCTGTATTTTCCTGACACAACTGAATTCCTGCCCTTGAAGCTTCCTGGCCCTTGTAATAGCTTTTCCTCCAGCAAACTGGATCTAATCCCTGATGTGGGCCCATCTTTTGGAACCTAATACTATTTCCTGAGTGTTGTTTTCTCTCTTGATCTCCTTTCAGCCTTGCTCATCAGATAGCACCTCTCTGGTTATCAAAACTTGATGAAATCAAGCTCTCACTTTTTTGAATATTGTGCCCTCAATGTGGCGAGCCGCTGGGTGGCATACCCAATGTGCAGGTTGCCACTGAGATTACAAATCCAACCCACCCACAGAAAATTTGTAGATTGACTTGGCTAAAATGTTATGGAAACCATGCCAAGAGGCCCTTTTCTGCTTAATTATTGTATTTTAAGCTGGCGTACTTGTGAAATTAACTCTATATATGGCCTCATAATTACCCTTTAGGAAAGCAAAAGTTTTTGTGTCTGAAGATAAAGGCAGCAAAATGGAAATTCCGGATTGCTTTTCTGAACAATCCTTTCCTCACCTCTCACTTTTTTTCTATTTTAGCCATAAGATACATGTTACTATTTTAGTGAGATCGTTCTGAGCAGTGGCTTTGATATATAAGAGGGGGACTCTGATTCTTGTGAGGGCTTTTCAGTGTCAACCAACCATGGTTCCCTGATGATGAAGTCTTTACTTTTTCTAGTGTCCCCCACCCCCCAGCTCTATCTTTAATCACCCTTTTCAGAGTAAGCAGAAAAGAATTCCTGTCCCTTTGAGCTCTTAAAGAATTTTAAGAGCTCCTTATTTCACTAGTCATTGATCACAGACTATCTTTATTGTTAACCTTTGGTGTCTGTCCTTTCATTCTCCCCTAATCAGGAAGGGATGTGCTTTGTTATAGCCCAGGGCCTACCTTAGCGACCCTGACCAGTTCACAAGCCAGGTGCCTTAAAAGGGCTCCTTTCCCCAGGCAGCCTGCATCCCTCCTGCTGAGTCCTTCACCTTCTGCTTTGTCTGTGCTTGGGAAGTGCCTGTCACCCTCTGTAGAGCAGATCAGCTGGCAGTGAGAACTAGAGACCTGTTAGAGCCCATTCTGCTGGAGGATGCTCTCTCACATCCAACTGTGAGTGGCCCTGGACTGGGGCCCTGGACTGGGGCCATGGGAGGACAGCCCTTTCTTAGTTTAACATAAATGAACCACCCGCGAGGACAGTCTGCTCTCCTTTCACCCAGCTAGGATTTAGTGAGTACTGTCAAAGCACAGTTCGCACAAGAGTAATTGAACAAAGTTTGCCCTTCGCAATCTGGGCACAATCTGTTAGCAGCTAAAAACAAATGTTAGCAGTTATAATTACCATCATTTTGTCTCCAGGCTTGGATCACATTCCAGGTGTTATGGGAAATGGTCCATTTTCTTTTCTTCTCCTTTAAGTTCCATGTCGTTTCTAGTAGCTGTGGAGGGCAATCGTGCTGTAAAGATTCCCCTTCTAACTCAGTTCAGGACTCTTTTGCAGTTTGTGTCTAATAGTTCATTTGAACTTTGCTGTCCCAAGTTAAAAAGACCTTGCTGAGGTGTGGCTGCCTCTAAGAACACTGTTGAATTGGTGCCATGGTAACGTTTGCAAAGTAGCTACTGCTAGGATACGGTTCTGACACTTATTACTTTATTTGCATATTAAACCACCTGTTCCAAAGATGAAAATATACATGACTGCATATTCCAGTCTGAATAAAAAGATGATATTTGACTATTTCAGTGAACTTGTTAGGGTTTTTCTCCTTGAATGAATCGAGTCTAAGGTTCCCTGCTCAGCACCTTCCTCCTGGCTTCACTAGGTGGCTGGCATGGGGTATGGACAAGATTTGCAGATTCTGTTTCTTGTGAAGGTGCCAAGGCCTCTTCTTGGGAGGCTTGGCTTGACTTCCGGGGAAGGGTGACACTTTGAACTAAGAGGTACATAGTCCCGGAAGGAGGAGCTCTTCAGTTTGTGCTAAGTTATTATGTGTTAGCGGTTTCTTTCCTGTATGAAATTCCCAGGGAGACTCCTACTATTGGTATGTACATAGTTCTCTTCCTTGTAATACAAGCTTTGCTCCCAGATCAGATGTAGCCCTTCCCCCATGGTCGATGGAGGAGCCACTGGCCCTTCTCCATTGTTTCTCTCTCTTCCCTTCCACCACTCACTATTTTCTAGACGCTAGACATATTGATAGTCATGATTCAATGTGCTCTCTCATTGCTCTTCTGGGGCTACTTGAATGAGTGAGTGGTCGTGGTCATGTATGTCATGTCCATTAGTTAACTACCAGAAGTCCATGAGCATCTGTACTCTAAAAATAACTCCTGAGGGATAATTAGCACCCAGAAGGCACATTCTGCCTTCTTGCAGTGCCTATTACTGCAAATGTCCTCTTTTGCCTAAGTGGCTTCTTCTAGGCTAGATATTTTACTTGACCTCTGTGCTTTCTGAGGGTATCAGGGGAGCTCGTGGGCTCCCCAGGGAGTTTAGTTTTTAGTTCTGTTTTCCCCAGGTATTCTTTGGTGCCTGCTCCATTGCATCTCATGCCTTCCCCTCCTTTGCCATGGATCACGTCCTTGTTCCCATTGTTGCCTCCATTTCGTAGCATTTCCTAATTGAATGAACTTGAAAATATAAAACTGAAAGTTGATCCTCATAGCTTATCTTTAATTTTAACCCTAATAAATGATACGTCATTGTAAAATATTTAAAAAGTCTTACTTATAAAAAGTTGTTCTGATAGTTCCATAACAATGTTTTTGCTATCTAACAGGCTCCAGGGAGGGGAGAAGAAGAAAGCATCCCTGTGCCATCATTCATGTGTACTGTGCACCTTCAGTGGTGGGTTAGAAGCCTAGTGCATGATCCAATAAGCAAGTTAAGCCTAAAGAAAAAGGAAAAATGAGCCTCTATCCATTAGGAACATCAACCAGTACTATTTTAGGATGATTTTAGGGATAGGCAACTCAAGTAGACAACATTTAAAAAAATTAAAAAATTTTAATTGCCACATGATAATTGTACATATTCATGGAGGTCAACTCTGATAATTTCCATACTTGTATACACTGTGTAATGATCAGATAAAGGTAACTGGCCTAATCATCACTTTAAACATTTTTATTCCTTTGGGCTGGGAACATTCAAAATCCTCTCTTCTGAAAAGCTTTAGTAGTGGTTGTCAACTCTTGTTCCCCTCTCCAATTGCACCCTGTGGCTGTTAATGATTCTGTCAGTGTCCTCCATTCTCCACACACTTTGGTAACCATGATTTTACTCTCTACTTCTATGAGATCAACTTTTTAGGCTTCGACATCTGAGAATGTATGATTTTTTTCTTTCTATGCCTGACTTATTTCACTTGAAAATAAGTGATGGGACTGTGCCATCCATTTTGCTATAGATGACAGGATTTTGTTCTTTTTGAAGGCTGAATATTATTATATTATGTAAATATACCACATTTTCTTTTTTCCTTTATCCATAATGGACACCTAAGTTGATCCCATATCTTGGCGATTGTGAATAGCAGATTGTGAATGCTGTTTCTATGACATGCTTATTCCATTTCCTTTGGCTGTATATATACCATAATGAAGTAGCTCAGTCATCTGGGAGTTCTAGTTCTAATTTTTTAAGGAACCTCCATGTTGTTTTCCATAATGTCTGTGCTAATTTACATTCCCATCAGCAGTGCAGGAGAGTCCCTTTTCTCTGCATCCTTGCTGACATTTGTATTTTTTGTCTTTTTGGTAACAGCCATTCTATCTAGGGTGAGACAAATTGAGGTTTGTTGTGGTTTTGATTTGCATTTCCCTGATGATCGGTGATAGTGAACATTTTTGCATGTACTTGTTGGCCATTTGTATATCTTCTTTTGAGAAAAGTTGACTCAGATCATTTAATAATCCATTTTTAATTGGATTATTTTTGCTGTTGAGTTCCTTACATATTCTGAATGTTACTCCCTAGTTGAATGAACAATTTTCAGATGTTTTCTCCTCTTCTGTAGGCTGTCTCTTCACTCTGTTAATTCTTTTCTTTGCTGTGTAAAAGCTTTTTTAGTTTGATGTAATCCCATTTGTCAACTTTTGCTTTTGTTGCTTGTACATTTGGGGTCATATCCAAAAATTATTTTCCCAGATCAATTTCCTGAAGCATTTCTCTGTTTTCTTCTAGTATTTTCACAATTTGGGGTCTTATATGTAAGTCTTTGATCCATTTTGAGTTGATTTTTTGTATAGTGCCAACATTTTTCTTTTTCTTTCTTTCTTTTCTTTCATGCTGGGTATTGAATTGAACCCAGGGCACTTTACCACTGAGCTATATCCCCAGCTCTTTTAATTTTTTAAAATTTTGAGACAGAGTCTTGCTAACTTTTCCAGGCTGGCCTTGGATTTGGAATCTTCCTGTCTCAGCTTCCCACATCACTGGGATTGTTAGTGAGTGCTACTGTGTCTGGCATAGTGCCAACATTTTTCAAAGATAGTTTTCTGATGTATGTGGGAAGTCTCCAAGGAAGATTGACTTTGCAAAGTTCCATATAGGTTGCACAGAATGACTTAAAGTGGAATTTTTTCATGTCACAAGGAAACATGGACTTTGGCCTTGGATCCTCTTCATAATTCTTACTACTAAGAAGATACCTACAGAGAAGGAAGAGCTTGGCAAAAAGCCTCTAGCTTCTGAAACAGACTCCATTCTTCTCTCTTCTTTTGTTAATCAGACATGTTTCATCTTTGTTCAGATGAGGTGTAATGTATATTATCAATGTAAAACTACTATGTGATTATAATGGAGATTTATGAAGGCCAAACTCTCCAAACATTACATTTTAAAAGACCTTTACTCAGTTTTACCACTCCATAAATTATTAATCTACATTCTGGCAACGTAATTGGAAATATATCCAGGATGGCTTGTGTCTTGCTAATTGCTGCATTTGAAGTGATGTTCTCTCTGGGTGACAGGGATTAAAATAATTTATATTTTATTGCTACAATCTTAAAACTTTTATTTGAACTGATCTGCTTTAATTAATTGCATAATTCATTGCTTTGTTGCAGTTTGGGTGATACTTTGGTTGCCCACATTCATTTATCAGTAATAAATTCCCTGAAAACAGGGAGTGAATTTAAAAAGCAAGCATGAAATAGAGAAAGGCAGAGGCCTTGCTAGATTTCACAGAGCTTACTGGGTAATTAGATGGGAAAGACAGAATAGGAAATGCTTCGAGGTTGAGAGACAAAAAAAAAAGCTTCAGGTTGCATCTTCTGCCTACAGGTCATAAACAAAATGGCCACACGGTGGCAGCAGAGTCTTAACAGTGCACAGCTTTCTCTGGGCTCACCCACTCCTGCTAATGCCACAGACTCAGAATTCCTCCTTGTTGATTTCCCCTACGGAAACAGAACAAATGTTAGAATTAAAGGTGACTCCTAAAACTATGCTGGGGAAGCTTAAGATGGTGAAGACACCATCCTTCTTCTGTATGGATGCTTTAAATAAGGCATCAACTCGTGTGGTAGGACCCCAGTAAGTTTAAAGCCATCATATACTAACACTTGTTAGAAGTTCAATAAAAATAATTTTACAGAATAAATAGCAATAAAGACATTGAAAACACAATCCCCTTTTCTGTAATTCATTCAATAAATATAAACATCTATAAAAATTTTTAATTACCTTTCAGTAAATAAAAATCGAACACTATTTTTGCTTTTGTTGCCTGTGATTTTGGTGCCATATTCAAGAAATCGTTGTTAAGACCAGTGCGATAAAGCTTATATCTCCTATTTTTTTCTAGAAGTTTTAGTTTTAAGTCTCAATGTTTTGAAATTTAATACATTTCAAGGTGATTTTTGTGTGTGGTGTAAGATGAGGGTCCAGTTTCATTCTTTTGCTTTGGGTATCTAGTTTTCTCAGGAGTGTTGGTTGAAAAAAGAGACTTTTCTTTCCCCATTGTGTAGTTTTGGCACACTTGTTCGAGGTCATTTGACAATATGTGCCTAAGTTTATTTCTGTGCTCTCTTTTCTGTTTTTTTGTTTGTGTTTTTTAATATTTATTTGATATTAGATAGACACCATATCTTTATTTATTTATTTTTATGTGGTGCTGAGGATCGAACCCAGTGCCTCACACATGCACGGCAGGTGCTCTACCACTGAGCTACAACCCTAGCCCTCTTTTCTGTTTTATCGGTCTATATGTCTATCGCTGTGTAAATGTAAACAGACCAAACATAAGATAGGAAAAAGAGAATTGTAAAAAACTATATGTACTATTTATAGAAAGTATGTACATAGTTAATTAGCATAGAGAATCACTATTACTATCATTGTATCCCAAATTGTAATTAAACAAAAAAGTTATGAAGAAGGTAGTAAATCTCTCTATTTACTATCCAGAATACATACATTTTATAAACACTTTGTATATTTACTTTTTAAGTTTTTATTATGACCAACTAGCTTTCTTCATGTTTATTATTTTATCTAGTCTATGTTGAATTCATTATAGCACTATTTGTAG
This sequence comes from Callospermophilus lateralis, assembly GCF_048772815.1. Classification (NCBI taxonomy): domain Eukaryota; kingdom Metazoa; phylum Chordata; class Mammalia; order Rodentia; family Sciuridae; genus Callospermophilus; species Callospermophilus lateralis. The sequence goes on along the minus strand of NC_135317.1, from coordinate 95,074,627 downwards.
GATATAATGTATATCTAACCTATTCCATATTCTTTTAATATTATTATAATGAAGAAAGCCAGTCTCAAGAAGTATATAGATGGGAATATAGAAAGATATTTTAAAGCAACTTAAACTCAAGTTATTCATTTTTTTAAATATATATATAGAGAAATTTTTTTAATATTTATTTTTTTAGTTTTGGTGGACACAACATTGTTATTTTATTTGTATGTGGTGCTGAGGCTCGAACCCAGCACCCCGTGCATGCCAGGGGAGCACGCTACCGCTTAAGCCACATCCCCAGCCCAAGTTATTCATTTTTAACATTTTTAAAAATGAAGTATATGACATGGTATTTAAAAAATTCATTTATAATCCTTTATTAGTGATCAGTCTTAACAGTTTACTCTGTTAGGTTATATTAAGTTTAGAGACTCATCTCATGGGAAAAGACACCCACAGAATGGTCTACATAAGCAAGCAGGTGTTTCCATCCTTATATCAAATAAAGTAGACTTCAAGTCAAAGTTAATCAAAAGGGATAAAGATGGACATTTCATACTGCTTAAGGGAACCATACATCAACAAGACATAACAGTTATAAATACATATGCCCCAAACAACAGAATATCTACGTTCGTCAATCAAACTCGTTCACAAGTTCAAGAGTCAAATAGATCACAACACAATAATTCTGGGTGACTTTAACACACCTCTTTCACCACTAGATAGATCTTCGAAACAAAAGCTAAACAAAGAAACTATAGAACTCAATAGTACAATCAATAACTTAGACTTAACCGACATATATAGAGTATATTATACATCAGTGAGTGAATACACTTCTCAGCAGCACATGGATCCTCTAAAATAGACCGTATGTTATGCCACACAGCAAATCTTAGTAAACACAAAAAGGTAGAATACTACCCTGCATTTTATCAGACCATAATGGAATGAAATTAGAAATCAATGATAAAATAAAAAATAAAATTTACTCTTAACACCTGGAGACTAAATAATATGCTATTGAATGAACAATGGGTTGCAAAAGATATCAAGGAGGAGATTAAAACATTCAAAGAGGTTATATTAAGTTTAAATCATGTATCAGTGAAAGGCATGGATTATGGCTCCATGAGTTTCCTAGGCATGTGTCTTTCTTTGAGAGAGAATAAAAATTTCCAACATTCTATCAATTTCATCTGTTATTTGACAATCACTTTTTGCAGATGTCAAAATCAATACCTGCTTCATTGACTGTGGTTGTTAAATTGTGAAACACGACATAACAATCTGTGGAAATTGTTCTTCCAAACTCGTAATATTTGTTTTGTCCTTTCAGTCATCTGCTACTGAAAAACACATTGGTTTTCCTTCTTGTTGAAAATACTAGGATTATTAACATGCTGAAGATTTTGGACAAATAAGGTTGGCTATCCAATACAAATCTTTAAAAATTTGGACCCAAACTGGTTTCTTATCCAGCAGAAACTCTTAAGAGTTTATTTAAAATAGTTCAAACATTCTCCAATGTATCATAGAACTTTTCTCCCATGTTTCATAAACCTCAACATTAAATAATAATTGTTTATGACCAGCTTCTATATTATCACACAAAAGAAAAACCTCAAGTGCAATGCATTAGCCTCTATATAACCCATGGTTTTTACCATCATCCCTAATCACATTTTGTGATTCAGCTGTCTTCACAGGGAGGCTTTCTTGATGAAGGAAGCAGTGTGTTGCTTTACATCTGACTCAAGCTCCCTAATTTGCGTCCTCGAGTAATTACTCTGGACTGTTTCCTCCTGTCATTGCAACTGTGTCATCAGAACCTTCTCCTATAAGAATCTTATATTCGAAATCACATTTTTAAACATCGATCATATACTTGGATATCAGGTTGTACCAAATTTCCATAAAAGTTTCTAAATGCTTTTATTTCTATTCTTACCTTGTTGCATACTGGTAACAATGTATGGGCCTGCAGGGCTCACAGATCCAGGTTGGAGTGATCATGCTTTGATGGACTTTGACCTCCTTAAGTCATTGTGAACTTCTATTCTGGCTAGTGACCTTTCCAGACAGATTCCTGCTAATTCCACTAAATTGTTTTTTTTTTTGGGGGGGGCGGTACTGGGGATTGGACTCAGGGGCACCTGACCACTGAGCCACATCCCCAGCCCTATTTTGTATTTTATTTAGATACTGAGTTGTTTAGCACCTTGCTTTTTGCCGAGGCTGGCTTTGAACTTGGGATCCTCCTGCCTGAGCCTCCTGAGCTGCTGTGATTATAGGCGTGCGCCACTGTGCCCGGCTCCACTAAATTTTATTTAGGTTTATTACTCTGGCTTCTTTATTGTATAAATAATGAAGAATTTTTAAAATTTAACAACTGAATTTTTATTGCATCTATTTATAGTGTACAACATGATGTTTTTATGTGCATATACATAATGAAATGATTACTACAGTCCAGAAAATCAATATATTTTATCTCCTCACATGGTTTTGTGTGTGTGTGTGTGTGTGTGTGTGTGTGTGTTAAGAGTACCTGAAATCTATTCTCTTAGCACATTTCCAGGGCACAATATTATTGATTTATTCATCTTGTATAACCACAACTTTATATACTTTGACCTGCATCTCCCTATACCTCCATCTTTGCTTTTGGTAAATGATGTTCTACTCTGTTTCTATGTGATTAGCTCTTTAATGATTCCACATGTAATGACTTATTTCACTTATCATACTGTCCTCTGGGTTTATCCAGGTTTTTGTAAATGGTAGCATCTCTTAAAGCTGAATATTTCAAATAAACATATGCAATATATATATATATATATATATATATATATATATATATATATATACACACACTATCAACTTCCTATATATATCACATTTCTTTGGTTTGAAAAGAGTCTTTTCATTCATCAGCAGACATTTAAGTGTGTGTATATTGGTTACTTGAGTAAATATTGCTGTAATGAACAAAGGACTGATGATGTATCTATGAAGTGCAGATCTCATTGCCATTGCCCTTGTATATTTACCCAGAAGGAGTATTGCTGGGTCATGTGGTAGCTCTGTTTTTGTTTTCCTGAGGATCCTTTATCTTGTTCTTCATGACTGTACTAATTTACATTCACACCAGTGGTGCCCTAGGGTTCTAATTTGTCTAAGTCCTCATCAGCGCTTGTCATTTATTTATTTAAAATAATGGTCATCCTGCCAGGCGGGAGGTGATACCTCATGTGGTTTTGATTTGCGCTTCCTGACGATTAGTGATGTTGAGCCCTGTTTTGTGTACTTGTTGGCCATTTGTGTGTTCTCTTTAGGAAAATGTCAATTCAGGTCCTGTGCCCATTTTTAGGTGGAGTTAGTTGTTTCTTTGCTATTGAGTTATGTTGTTTCTTATATATTTTGAATATTAATGCCTTATTATATGTATGGTTTGAAAAGAATCTTCATTTTGTTGATTGTTCTTGTTGTCTAGAAGCTTTTAAGCTTGATACAGTCTTCTTCTTCTTCTTCTTATTTTTGTTGTTGTTGATGTTGCTTGAGCTTTGGGTGTGATTTCCAAAAAAAGTCATTACCAAGGCCAAGGTCAAGGAGCTTTTCCCCAGTTTTCTTCTAGGAGTTTTATGGTTTCAGGTCTTATGTTTAGATCTTTAATCCATTTTAAGTTGGTTTTTATGTGTAATGTAAGATAAGGGTCCAGTTTCATTCTTTTGTATCTGGTATCCAGTTTTCCTATACTATATATTGAAGAGACATTTCCCATGATGTATTTCTGGTGTACTTGTTGAAAATTAGATGATCTTGGGCTGGGGATGTGGCTCAAGCGGTAGCGCGCTCGCCTGGCATGGGTGCGGCCCGGGTTCCATCCTCAGCACCACATACAAAGAAAGATGTTGTATCCGCCGATAACTAAAAAAAATAAATATTAAAATTCTCTCTCTCTTTCTGTATCTCTCTTAAAAAAAAAGAAAAAAAAAAGAAAATTAGATGATCATATATGCTTGGGTTTTGTTTCTGGGCTGTCTATTCTGTTCCATTGGTCTGTATGTCCATTTTAATGCCAGCACCATAAAAGTTTCCATGCTGTTTTAATTACTATACCTTTGTATATAATTCGAAGTCAGAAAGTATGATGCCTCTAACTCTGTTCTTCTTTTTCAAGATAGCTTTGTCTATTTGGGGTCTTTTGTTTTCCAAATAAATTTTAGAGTTTATAAAAAATGCCCTTGGGATTTTAACAGGGGATTGTGTTGTATCAGTATATCACTTTAGGTAATACAGACATTAATTCTTTCCCCGTATGAATATGAGACATCTTTTTATTTACTTATGTCTTATTCAATCTCTTTCATCAATGTTTTGTAATATTTGGTGTATCGATCTTTTACCTCACTGTTAAATTTATTCTTAGGTATTTTATTCTTTGTGATAAACAGAAATGTTTTCTTGATTTCCCTTTTGGATACATTGTTATTGGTAGAAAAAGATACAATAACAATTTGTTGATTTTGGGAAGAGTAACTTAATGAATTTGTTTTGTGGATTCATTAGGATTTTCTTCGTATAGAATACTGTTATCTATAAACAGGAATAATCTTGTTTCCTTCCTTCTAATTTAGATGCCTTTTATTTCTTTTTCTTTGTCTTCTGATACTTCCAGTACTGTGTTTAAAGTGGGCGTCTTTGCCTTGTTTTGGCTCTTAGAGGAGAAGCTTTCCATTTCCCTCCATTGATTGTTAGGCTAGTTACAGGCTTTTTATAAATGGCCTTTGTTGTGTTGAAAAAAAGTCTTCTATATCTTTTTTTTTTTTTATCACGAAAAGATGTTGAAGTTTGTCATGATTTTTTAAAGATGATCATGTAGTTTTTTTATTCTGTTAGTATGATGTCTCATCTTGATTGATTTGCGTATGTTGCATCCAAGTAAATCTTACTTGGTGATGATGTGTGATCTTTGTGATTTGTTGAATTTGGTTTGCTATTATCTTATTGAGGATTTTTGCATCTATGTCCATTAGTGATATTGACTTCTTGTTATAGTTTAGATCTTAGTTGTCCCCCAAAAACTCATGTGTTGAAGGCTTGGTCCCCATTGCCAGAGTGGTTTCAGAGCTGGGGCTGCTGGGGATGATTAAATGTTGAGGACCCTGACCTCATGAATGGATTAATTCATTTTTGAATTCATAGCTTAATAGGCTTGGAGGAAAGCTATATTATAAAATCTCTTCTTTATGCACCCCAGCTGTCATGAGGTGAGCAGTTCTGCTCTGTCACTTCTCCCTGCCATGATGTTCTGCCTCACCATAGTTCCATAGAGGTTGGGGCCAACTGACCAATGAACTGAAACCTCTAAAACCGAGCCAAAAGAAATCTTTCTTCCTGTTAAATAGTTCATCTCAGGTATTTTGTCACAGTGACAAAGAGCTGACTAACACACCTGCAGATTTTTTTTAATGAAGTTTTTGATATTGGTATCAGAATGATATGGGAAATGATGAAGAATTTAAATGTAAACATAATTCAGTAAGTATAATTTACTGAATTCCTATTCTGGGCAAAAATCTCTATATGCTTAATATCCCTAAAAGGTGGATATTATAATAATTGACATTTAACAGATGAGGAAATTTAAGCTCAGAGTTGGTTACTCAAGACCACAACAGTGAGTAATTGACAGAACTGGGTAGAGTGGCTCAGAGCACTCTAATCCCAGGGGTAAACTCTTTCCTTTGTACCCTAAGTCCTCTGTCACATCCTACTTTTTGAGCAAAGACAAAATAATTTCCAATGTTATTACTTAATTTTAAAGTAAATGAAAAAAATATTACTTCAAAAGTGAGATAACAATAAAGTTAAGAAAGAAAAGAAAATATAGGAAAATCATGTCATGATGAGGATGCATAGAAAATAGTTGCAAGTGTTTCTGGGAAAGGGAAATAAAGTGTTTAAATTAACTTTACTGAGAAATAGTTTACATATAATAAAGTGGACCTGTATTAAATGTGTAGTTCTATGAGTTTTGACAAATGTATATACTTCTGTGATAATAAAAATACCGAGCATCTCCATCAACCCCAAATATCTGTTGGGCTCCTTTCGTATTGCACCCTCTACAATGGCTCTAGGCAAACAATATCTATTTGACATTACTATGGGTTAGATTTTTTCCCCCCCCGAAGTTTCACATGCAGATGCTCCTCTACTTATGGTGAGGTTTTATCCTAATTAGTTTATTGTGCGTTAAAAATACCATAGGTTGAAAGTGCATTTAATATACCTAACCTATTGCATGTGGCAACTCAGTAGGATGGTACACTGAAAGGTATTGGTTCTTTACCCTGGAGATGGTATGGCTCACTGGAAGCTGCCCAGATTCTCAAGAAAGTATTATTCTGTATATTATTAGCTTGAGAACAGATAAAAATTCAGAATTTTCCAGGTGTGGTGGAACACGCCTGTAATTCCAGCGTCTCGGGAGGCTGAGGCAGGAGGATCCTGAGTTCTCATCCAGCCAGCCCCAGCAAAAAATGAGGCACTAAGCAACTCAGTGAGACCCTGTCGCTAAATAAAATATAAAATAGGGTTGGGGTGTGCCACAGTTTGGGCACAATTCACTAGCCACTTATCAAGCAGAAACGAACTTTATTTTTAGAACACACATACCTCTCCACATGAGCTCTTCAGGAATTCCCTCAGAGCCCAACTGCCACCACTGGCTTCCCACAAACCTCTCAACCCCCCCACTCCTCCTGCTCTTGAGGCAGATTGTCTGGGTCGTGTGGGCAGAGCCAGAAAAAGTCCCCCAATGAGCAGCTCCATGGTCTGAAAGGGGGGGGAAACAGCCCAATGAGCATCACCGCAGAGGAGCCAATCAACTGGCAGCTGGAAGTTTGCTGAGGCTGCTGTGAGCCAATCATCAGCTGGCAGCTGGAAGTTTGCTGGGGCCCCTTCGGCTGTGGCTCTCAACAGGGATGTGACTCAGTGGTCAAGTGGTCAAGTGGTCAAGTGCCACTGAGTTTAATTCTCAGTACCCACCCCAAGAAATTCAGAATTTGAAGTGTAGTTTCTACTGAATGACTGTTGCTTTCACATCATGTAAAGTTAAAAAATCATAAGTTGATCTCTTGTAGGTCCAGACTATCTATAAATGGAATCAAAGTCCTCATAATGTGCTTGAGCTTCACTGATGTGATTGTGCATCCATAATTAATTCTTTTTTTAAAAAAATCAACTTATTTTTAGAGCAGTTTTAGGTTCATGGTAAAATTGAGGGGAAGTTGCCACGTGTTCCCTGAGCCTCCACCTTGTTCACATCCGGCACTGCAGTGGTGTATTTGTTAAAAGCCAGGAGCCCACACTGATTCTTCATTACTGCTCGGAAGTCCATGGTTTACAGCAGAGTTCACTCTTGGTTTTGTTCTTGAACACATGCACAATGGCAGGCACCCTCTATTGCAGTATCATACAGAACAGTTTCACTGCCCTGAAAGTCCTCTGTGCTCTGCTTGTTCGTCCCACCTCCTCCCAACCAGAGGTAACCAAAGTCTTTTTACATCTCTGCAGTTTTGCCTTTTCCAGAATGTCATATAGTTGGAATCATAGAGTGTGTGGCCTTCTCAGGTTGGCTTCCTTCACTTAATATGTATTTGAGGATTCTTTATGTCTCTTCATGGCTTGATAGTTTATTTCTTTTTTGTGCTTAATAATTCATTATCTAGATGTACCACAGTTTATTTATCCATTCACCTACTGAAGTTCATCTTGGTTGCTTCCATGGTTTGGCAGTTATGAATAAAGCTGTGTGCAGGTTTTTTTTTGTTGTTGTTCATGTAAGCTTTCAGTAAATATTAAGGAGCATGATTGCTGGGTCATACAGTAAGACTATGTTTAATTTAATAAGAAATCACCAAACTGCCTTCCAGAGTGTACTATTTTGCATTCCCAGCAGCAATGGCTGTGAGTTCTTGTTCTCCACATCCTCACTGGTATTTGGTAATGTCAGTGTTTTGGATTTTGGCTATTGTAATATGTGTATAGTGGTGTCATGATGTTTTAATTTGCAGTTCCCTAAGAACAAGTGATGTTGATATATCTTCTCATATGCTCATTTGACATCTCAGTTTTGGTAAAATGTCTGTTCAGGTGTTTTCCCCAGATTTAACTGGGTTGCTTTCTTATGGCCAAGATTTGAGAGTTCTTTGTACATTGCAGATATCAGTCTTCTATTAAATGTGCCTTTTGCAAATATTTTATCCTGTCGTTTGGCTTGAATGAGAATTCATTCTCTTGACATTGTCCTTCATAGATCAGAAGTTTTAAATGTTAATGAAGTTCAACTTATCAATTATTTCTTTCATGGATTATGCTTTTGGTGCTGTATCTAAAGTTACCACCATATCCAAGGTCACCTAGATGTTATCCCATGTTGTCTGCTCGGAGTTTTAGAATATTGCATCTTACATGGAGTGCTATAATTCACTTTTAAGTATGCGAACATCCAGTCTCAGCACCCTTGAAAAGATTGGCTTGGCTCCATTTTGTTTTCTTTCTTCTTTTGTCAGAGACTAGTTTTCTATGTTTATTTGGGTCTATTTATGGACTCTGTTCTGTTTTATTGATATGTCTGTTCTCTCACCAATACCTCAATGTCTTGATTACTGTAGCTTTAGAGTGAATTTTCTGTGTGTGAGTGTGAGTAGACAACCATTTAATTCACACATGAGTGAGTAAACTGAGGCCTACAGAGGTGCAGCCCCAGTTAGAATCTGGGCTTCCAACTCCCACTGCAGGGCCTTTCCCGCTGTGCCTTAGGAGAAGTGAAGGGCTAAGTACCTAAAGCAGGCTAAAAAGTAAGATGTGGAGGGAATGACTTCAGGCTGATTGTAAAGAATTTTCACTTGTTTAGTCCATGTGTGGCTCTGCTTTGGCTCTGGAGGCTCCAGAACAGTCAATATTTCTTTGACACCTGCAGTCCTTAGGCCTGCTGGTGTGGGAGCAGAACACTCCAGATGCTTGACAGCCTGCAGGTCACTGGCCAGCTTGGCAGCAGACTATCTGGAGCAATAGTCTTCTGCTTGTTCTTGGTAAGTTTCTCAGTGGCAGAGGGAAAATCAATTTGGGTCCCAAGAATCAAGGAAGGCATCTTGGGACAGTGGTGAGTTGTCTCAGGCACCCACTTTTCTTTCACATTTTCAAATGAGGGTGGAGAGACCACTGAAAAGCAGACTAGAAATAGATCTGTTTGTGGATAACTCAGCCATCATAATCTGTCATCTTGTGCTACAGTATCAGAAAGCCCAAGTGTATGGCTTCCTACCAACCATAACTGTGACTGCCTGGTTGTCAAAAATAGTAAATATTTGGGCCAGGAGACATGTTTTACCAGCAGCATCACCCCCCACAACAATGCACTTAATTGTCGGCATTTCTGAAATCGTTCTGTATTCATTTCAAATATTTTCAATTTAATGTTGACCTCAGCTTTCCACTGAAGGATTGGCAGCATTTTGTAGTAAGTCTTGAAGTTGACCAGTGGCAGTCCTCTGACTGTGTGTTCTCCTTCAATAATGAGTTGGCTACTCTGTTTTCTGCCTTTCCATATAAGTTTTTGAACCAGTTTATCAATATCCATTTTGGGATTTTGATTGGGATTTCATTCAGACTGTAGATCAAGTTGGAAGAACTGACATCTGGCCATATTGAACCTTCCTATTCATGAACATGTGATGTCTTACTCTTCCTTTAGTTCTTCTTTGATATCAGAAGTTTAGGGTGGTTTGCTTTGTTTTGTTTTTGACCCTTGATTAATATAAATGTTCCTATTATGTAGTGTGTTATCTGAAGTTCTTGAGGGGGTGTCTAACTTTGTCTTCTTTTATTTCTACCTATTTTTTCTCAGATGAGTTATGTCTTTGGCTTGTAGTAGGCTGCCCTGGGAGATCCTGTATTCCTGAACCGGGGGCATGTCTCTACAGCAGTTTCTCAGTCTTTGCTGCACTTCAGAAGGACTAATGAGTCTGAAAATCAGGAGGGCAGATTGACTCCAGACCAGTTAACTCAGATCCTCTGCACATGGGAGCAAGGCAACAGTGTTTATAAACCCTATACTCAAATTTGAGAATCACTGCTCTAGAGAAAATTTACTTTTGATTTTTATAGACATTTTGAATGTGTTTCTGGTCCATTCTAATGTTAGTTTCTCAGATATGGGTTCTTAATACGGGTAATATAAACTTGAACCCTATGTTTGGGGAATCTTCTTTTCTCTACCACCAAGTATGTAGGCTGATTGACAAGATTCCTTGTTATCTCTTCATTGAGAGAGTAGGCCTTTAGGTGTAAGAAGGGTAGAGAGGGGCTCTGTTCCATTTTATTTCATTGAACAAATTCAAGACTTTATCATCTATTTCCATATGTCTGTGAAAACCTAAATTCCTTCATGTATATGAAACATATGAAATTCATGATATGATTATACCTCAGTCCTTATTATGGGTATGAAAAATGGCCATAGTTCAGAAGCTCGTGATTGAATATGAGTTAGGCATTACTGAGTTTAATTGTCTACAAGTTAATGAATTTGAACTCATCCATGACTTTCATTATATCATTTAATAATATGCATTGTTTAGAGTATCCCCCACTTTGTAAGGAGAAGCTATATGTATTAGGTTTGTGGTTTTTTAAATAAAAACAAATATACATTGCATCATAATTTAACATTTGTACCCTTCCCTAGGCATTGAACTTTTCTCCTTGCTTGCATACACACACACCCAAATCCTCTAAGCTTACTAGTTAAGAATATCAACAAGGGCTGGGGTTGTGGCTCATTGGTAGAGCACTTACCTAGCATGTATAAGGCACTGAGTTCAATCCTCTGTACCACATAAAAATCAATAAACAAAATAAAGGTATTGTGTCCATCTACAACTAAAAAATTATTTTAAAAAAAGAATATCAACAAATACTCTCTGGTCAGCCTAAATATCAGTGTAAGTATGACATTTCTATATTTATGTTCTTCCCTGGTTTCTATTGTAGAATTTCCTTCCCTGAAAGCTCAGCTAAGCATTTAGAATCTTTGTTATATTTCATCCAACAAATCTAGGTTTTTCTATGTACTCAGAGCACAATGTTGTTGGATAGAAGCTTGCTATGATGCTAATATGTACTTTGTGGTCAGGGCCTGATCTTTGGGGTCATCCCCTATTCCTGATTTCTGCTTGAACCAAGTACATGCTTGCTCTCTGTAGACATGGTGCATTGTGTTTGCAAGTGTCCACTTGGCAGACAGGCTCCTGGAGTGTGTGTGTGTTCCTAGATTGTGCCTGGCCTGGTCTTGGCCTCATCTCAGTCCAGCTGGTCTATGTTACCAAGGTCCCAGCATGCTTTGAATTCCAGCCTACCTGAATTATGTCAGCCTCTATTCTGTTTTCATCTGTTTCCAAGTCTCTGTCCTCACTGACTTGCCAAACTCCAGTCTGGTTTCAGTTTATTTCCTGGACTCATCTTTTCACAAAGGACTCTATTCTGATTTAAGAGTTTGTAGGGCAGTTTATAGTAACGTGGGAATGAGTCCAATTTAGGATTCAGATTTCTAGGATGCCCAGATGGTCTTAGCAAAAAGCTTCTAACTTTCCGCTTCATTTAAAAACACTTATGAAGTATGTAAATCCCAAAGACTTTCTATTATGTGTGGATAACATTAGTACTTAGAAGATTAATTGAGGGTAAATGCTGAGTCACTCATTTTGTCAGGAGGAAGCAGTTTACAGTTGAGGATAACCTTTTGATTTCTTTTTATTTGCTTAATTAGTGAGTAATGATTTGTCTTTCTGTGTCCTAGTCCATGCAGCCCTTTCACTCTGAGACTTCCTAAGGAAACCGAATTTGGTGGAAAACATCCAGAGAACACTTGGAAGTTTTGATGGGTCATTTAGCCAGTTTGAACTCTTCTATCTCTTTTAGAAAGCCTTGATGAGATCCCTAATGAACCAATAATACACGCTTGTGTAAGGCAAGCGTGTTTCTTGTGTATTTCTCAGCGAGCAAACCTGGTTCTGTGCTAGTGGTGTTGGAATCTGGTTATGAACATGGCTTTGAGAATTAAGAAAGATATATGGTGACAAGAATGCACTACCGTGCAGTGAGTCCTTGGGAATGGTGGGTTGCGTGGTTCTTGCTGGTCAGCAGTCCAAGGGACTTTTTAATCTTTGATCTAGCAATTGCATCCTTTCACTCATTTTGTCCTTATTCGGATTTCTCTTCTTGCTTTCTCTCTTTTTTCTTGGCATCATCTTCAAAAGAAGTTAGGAGGCTGTCCCAGAAGTTGCCTTTGAAGGTTGTGGCAGTGTGTATACCTGTCAAAAAGAATCGGCCAAACCCTTTTGAAAGCTATTTTACACATCGAGCCCTGAGCCATCTCAGCTCTTCTGTTCTGATTTGATCATCCAGAAAGATCTGAAAGGAAACCACCAGAGCTAATTATAGAGCCCAGAGTGATTTTCAGATGCCTTTCCCCCTTCATTTACTCATACAGGGCATTCAGGAATTTTGCACTCTGGATAAAAGCAATTTATAATTTGATTGGACTGGGGAAGGTTAGAGTTTTGGGCTTTATTTTGAAAGCAAAACTCTAATTTTCTTAGGAGACTCTTCAGTTCTGTATGGTTTTCTTTCTACCTTCTTTCTCTTTGACCTCTTTCCTTCTTTTCCTTTCCCCCTCCCTTCCTTCCTTCTATTTTGGTAGCTTGAACATAACTAAACCTTTGGAAAATGGTCATTGTTGAAGGGAAAGTATTTCTATTATGAAAATGTAATTTAGAATAATGAAACTTTAGGTTTGGAATGAACCTTAATGTTCCTGTACTTAAATCATTTAACTAATGCTTGAGTCCCTTCAACTGTGTTCCTAGCCCAAGAGGGGACACCCAAGTTGCCTGTATTATGGGAAACTCCTTTGTCCTGAGATTGCCTGTTGCCATTCTCTGCTACTTAGCAACTGTTTATGTTGAGCAAAAATATACTTTCCTATAATGTCTATCCTCTGCATTTTCATTTCTTTGGTTGAATAATATTTTTCAGAGTTCAGGCTGAGATCCAGATTTGTGAGATAATTTTAACTGGATATGACTAACATTAAAAAAGATGAAAAAGAAGAAGAAGAAGAAGGAGAAGGAAAAGAAGAAAAGGAGGAAGAGGAGGAAGAGGGAGAAGAAAAAAGAGGAAGAAACACAATATAATGGGAATAGAATAGAATGTAAAATATCAGTATATTACGAGTAGTACAGTTTCATGAAACTTTTGTCTTGATTTTCCAGCAAAGTTATTAGATTATTTAGTGAACTACCTGGATCTCAGTGGTCAGTTTGGATGCTGCTGAGTGGAGTATGTCTGACTTCTGTGTGGGCATTGACTTAGTTGAACCATTTTCATACCCTATAAAGTTTTTTATAAGTTAAATTTTTCCATTTCCTTCCACTCATCTATTTGTTTCATGGTCTCACATCTTGCCATCGTGAATTCACCCCAGTGTACCTAGTTTATATGAAAAATTGGAACCTGAATCAAAAACAGTGTCTCTAGTTGTGTAAATTGAAACAGAGGCGAGCAAGATTATGCCATTCCTGATGAGCAGAATGCACTTCAGTGTATTTTAGTGCAGCCTGAGGTTATCTAAAATCTGAAGATACTGTGTATAATAGCAGCTAAATGCACAGATGAGGGAGTCTGACTTTGGGGGTCTGTCCATTCAGTTAGTGTAAACCAGAGAGTAAACTGAATAGTAATGGTGGGCAAGTTATTTAGCTTCTCTGTGCCTTAATTCCCTCATCTGTAATATAATAATATTTCATGATAGTTTGGATATTTCTTAATAGTTTTGGATATTTTACTACAAATGACAATATTTCATTCTTCTTTATGACAGAATAGTACTCTATTGTGTATGTGTATGAATCTATGCCATATTTTTTTATCCATTCATCTGTTGGTGGACACCTTGGCTGATGCCATATCTTACATATTGTGAAGAATTCTGCAATAAGCATTAACATGCAGGTATCTCTTGTGTATTTATTGACATCACTTGCTTTAGATATGTACTAAGGAGTGGGTTAGCTGGATCATAGCCATTCTAACTAGGGTGAGAGGGAATGTCATTGTAACTTTGATTTGTATTTCTTGATGCTTACTGACATTGAGCATTTTTAATATATTTATTGGTCATTTGAGAAATATCTATTTGGATCATTTGCCTACTTTAAAATGGAATTACTTTTTGTTGTTAAGTTTATATAAATATATATAAATAATATTCTGGATGTTAAATCTCTGACAGGTGAATAGCTGGATAATATTTTCTTCCATTGGTTTACCTCTGATACATCTTTGTTGATTTTTTGATGAGGGGGGTCCTGCATAATCCATCCTTTGGTGGGAACTGGGTATTGAAATCCTCCACTATTATTGCATTGGAGCTCTCTCCCTTTAGGTCTACTGGTGTTTGTTGTATAAACTGAGTACTCCAACATTAGGTGCATATAGATTTATAAGTGATACATCTTCTTGATGGATTAATCCTTTGATCATTGTATAGTGATTTTTAAAATATCTTTTCTTACTGTGTTTGTCTTACATTCTGTTTTACCATATATAAGCATAGGCACTCCTGCTTGCTTTAGGATTCCATTTTCTTGCAGTATCATTTTTCATCCTCTCACTTTCAGTCTATATGTGTCTTTCCTGGAGAGGTGAGTTTCTTGTAGATAACATATTGTTGGGTTTTGTTTTTTAATCCATTCAATCAGTCTTTATCATTTAATGGAGAATTAAAACCATTTATATTTAGAGTTATTATTGAATGCAATTGTGCCTATCATTTTATTGACTTTATTCATTTGATAGTCTTTGTTCATTTCTTCTTCTTTCATTCATCTTTGTGGTTTGATGGTTTACAATCTTGATAATGTTCAATTCTACTTCTCTTTCTTGTTCCTGATATTTTGGTGGAATTTACACTTTCACATGCTGTCACAATGGTAGTTATCTTTCTTCCACTTCAGGGAATAGGATTCCCTTATTCATTTTTTGTAAGACTGGTCTGATGGTCGTGAATTCCCTTAGTTATTGTTTATCTTGGAAGGTCTCTATTTCTTCTTCAGTTCTGAAGGATAGCCTGGATAGGTATAGTAATCTTAGCTGGCAGTTATTTCTTTCAGGACTTGAAATATATCATTTCCTACCCTCCTGGCCATGGGTCTCTGCTGAGAAATCTGCTATTTGTTTAATGGGGTTGCCCTAAAGTGTGAGTCGGTGTTTTTCTCTTGAAGATTTTAAAATTCCTTCTTTGGTTTATAATTTTGACAATTTCATTATAATATGTTGTAGTGAGGCTCTTTTCTGCCTAATTTACTTAGCATTCCATAGGTATTCTGTACCTGAGATGAGACAAAACACCATAGTGGAACGGTGTGGTGGAGGAAAGTAGCTCAGGATTTAACTATCAGGAAGTAGAGAGAGGGAGAGAGAGAACTTGTTTCACTAGGAACAAAATATATACCTCAAAGGCATACCCCCAATGACCCATACTGTCCAGTCATACCCTACCTGCCTACAGTTGCCACCCAGTTAATCCTTATCATCAAATTAATGTACTGATTAGTTAAAGGCTCTTATAACCAACCATTTCACTTCTAAATTCTCTTGCATTGTCTCACATATGAGCTTTTGGGGAATACCGCATATCTAAACCATAACAATGGGGCATATATTAGGCACTTAGTGAACTAATATGTTTTAAAAACATATTAAATTCTTAAAACATTGAACTCTTAACCAACTCAAATGTCTAGAACTTTTTGCATGTGCTACATTAGTGTGATCTTGTGTCCCTGTTTGCCCAGGGCAGCCCCAGTTTTCATTGATTGTCCTAGCACATTTAAAAGTGCCCCTTTTTATTCTCAAAGGCTCAGATAGAACTTCAGGTTTGATTATTCTAAACCATATTTTTGTGGTAAGAATTAATGTTTTCCTCAGTTGTATTCTATCCTAATTCAATCCACATCTTACTAAAGTATTTTTTTCAATTTTGGATGTACATGGAAAACCTTACTTTTTTTTTTCGTATTAAATTTTAACCTAAATTCTCTGCCCACCATCACATTTGCCCTCCTTGCCAGATGGCAGACCCAAGCTTCAAGTCCTTCAACAAGTCCTTTCTCTAAGGACTGACTTTCTTTTCTTTCTTTCTTTCTTTTCTTTTTTTTTTTAAATAGATTGCTTTGTGTCTTAATTTAAGCAAGCCAGGGTTACCAGAACAGGGCTTACAGAAAGCCCTTTAATGTTCATTTCCTTCTGAATTAATATGTATACATTAAAAAGTAGCATTTAATAATCATTTAACTGGTAATGAGTATGATGATCTTATTACTGAATGTGAATTAATTTCTCCTTCTTGTCCAAAGGCTGTTATCACAGGTGTATGTATGTTTGTATACCTATATATATTTTACATTCATAAGAATATGTAAATATACATATGAACACCTGTGATAATAGACTTATATATCTGTCATATTTTCTAGACTTAGTTTTTTTGTGAAAGAAGGATATTCATCCTTAGTGAATCAGCATGTGGCCCCATGCTTTTTTTAAGTGCCCACATATTTTAATGATCTGTTCTAGAATTTTACTATGGTCTAGTTTTTTGCATAATTGCTTTCTCTGTTGTTTTGAAAATCAGGACTTTCCTTCTTTTCCATAGGTTCCTCCCTTGTTTGCTAAGATTCCTTAACGATAATTGCCATTGGCTCAGTAATCTCATTTGCTGAGTTCTTTTCGTATTCTAGAAGGTAGTTTGGCCTGGTCAGGAGATGTAAGCTTCTTTAAAGAAGCTGTCTTAACATTTTCCCCAGCTTTGGCTTCGGTTACCTGTTATGAATATATTAACGAAGTTCTTCAGTTAAAATTGGAAATTTTACTAGTTGCTATTTATTTAGCTCTTACTATGTGCAGAGCACTCGTGTGACCATTTCACAGAGCTCCTCGGTCAAAGTTATACCACTCTGAGGTGGGGTATTCTCTCTGCTTCAGAGATGAGGAAAGCAGGGTCACAGGCACTGAGGGGTAGTGCTGGGGCTGGAACCCAGTTAAGATGTGATCTGAAGATGACTGGAGAGCAGCTTACCGCCAAATTATAATCTGAAGGTCCTTGATAAAATGGTCTTTGAACTGGAAGATTTTCTTCTGATGTGTTAAAATTAATCTTTCATATACAACAGTTCACAAATGACTCATATCCTTATTTAAAGTATTAATTATTTTACTTCTACAAAGTTGAAACTATTGAAACAAATGTAGATGAAGAGGAACTTGGGAAAAGGAGTAAGAATTTGAATTTATTTTTTAGTAAAACACCCATGATGTGTATTTTTAAAAATTTATTTATTTATTTTTTAGTTATAGGTGGACTCAATATCTTTATCTTATATTTATGTGATGCTGAGGATTGAACCCAGTGCCTCACGCATGCTAGGCGAGTGCTCTACCTCTGAGCCACAACACCAGCGCCCCCACCATTATGTGTATTTATTTGCTTTTTCTCATAAAAGTGAGGTAAAGGCAAATGATTCTCCTAAAAAAAATACATGCAGCTGTGTGCAAGTCCTGGGTAATTAAACATGGTTTGCTTTCGGTATATTCTGTATCTTCTCTCTTCATAGATTCATATTCCTCCCGCCTTGGTACTTGATCAGTGAGTGTAATTTTCATTGGTTTATGTCACCCTTACTTCCAAAAGGATTTGAGGTGATATCAGTTTCTGCTGACTTAGCAGCATTAAGCACATTTCTGAGCCAGGTACCACCCATGGCACACACCTGTAATCCCAGCTGGAAGGCAGAGGCATGAAGATTCCAAGGTGGAGACGATCCTGGGCAACTTAGTGAGACCCTGACTCAAAATAAAATTTAAAAGGGGCTGAGGATGTAGTTCAGTAGTAGAGCACTTGCCTAACACATGTGAGGTCTTGGGTTCAATCCCTAAAACTACAAAAAACAAAACAAAACAAAACTCAAAACATTACATTAGCAATATTATTAACAAAAAGTAGCCTCTCTAAAGACAGAGACCCATATCTCTTTTGCTCATAGCTGCATTTTTAGTTCTGAGCAACATTCATAACATAATTGAATGTATTAATGAATCGATAAGTGACCATCTCCAAGTTTTCTTTAAGGGTTTTCCTATATCACTTGTATTTTGTTTTGTTGATGAGTTGAAAAGTTATTTTTATCTTTTTAAAAAGCATAAGACTCTCTAAAAAAATAGTTGTTATTTTGAAAGGACAAGTTTGCTCTTTAAAACTTTTGCTTTCAGAGAGGCTTTGTTAGCTATGTGAAAGTTTTCTCCAGGTGCCAGCTGATGATCTGTATGACAGAAGTAGAAAAGAGCATTTGCAAGGGTGAAGCAAAGACTCACTGTCACTGTCAGTCCCTATAACAAGCCCGAAATAGTTACAGAAGCTGCTGGGGCTGGGCACTTGCCATATTGTCACTTGCAGCCTCCAGGTGGAAAGACCAGGAGACCGGGAGGACAGAGGGCCTTTCTCTGCACCACCTAAGCACATCACAGGGATGAAAGGCTAAACCCCTGACTGGCTCCTTGTCCGTCCTGCAGACACCCTAGGGATGTGAGAAACATCTTGCTTTGGAGAATCTTGTTTCTTTCTATTTAAGTTATAATTTTCATTTGAAAGTACACCAGTGTTTGATTTAAATATTTTCATGTTTACATTTATTTTTGTTTGCATGTAGTTATATATTTAAAACCTCATTTGAGTATTTAATTTAGAGTAATATCAATTGGATAAAGGTATAATGAGTGCAGCAATCACCCTAAATTGACTTATTCTTTTTTGTTGTTGTTTCTTTAAAATGTTTCAAAATTCTTTACTCAAGAAGTTCAGTTTTGTTGACAACAAAAGATTCTTTAGAGCCTGTGATAATAGATGCTTTTTTCTCCCACTGAATCCATAAAAATGTGACAGCTGCTAGAAGGAATTTTAAAAAGTAGCAGACAAACTAAGGATCACAAAATTACCATATTACTAAGAAACCCAATAACCTGATTCTGATCAGATTGGCAGTGCCACCTAGTGATAACTACCTCCAAGAAGAGCCGAAGGAACCAGAGTGAGACTTGGGAGACTAAGACATTCTACTCTTTGTTCAGTGACTTACATAGAATATAAAAATTATTTCTTACTATTTCAAGACTTTGGGCTTCTGTAACTAGAGGGTGTTCTTCCTTTTTCAAACATGGCAAAGAGTACAGCTTTCTGCAAAGGCCCCTTAGTGTTTAATTTTTAAAACATTCAGTAACATTGAAAACCATAGTTATAATTACAAAAAGATGACATGAACTTTTTTTTGGTAGCCCTAGCTCTCATTTCCAGTAAAACCTGGAATTATTAGTTAAATTGGATAAATTTATAATATAAATAGGGTAAGCAGATATGGATAAGCTAAAGTATGGCAAGAATGTGATCAGGTAATGATCTTGCCTCTTTCATCTTGTTAGTAAAGCAGTAATTTTGTGGTCCTTAGTTTGTCTGCTACTTCTTAAAATCCCTTCTAGCCGTAAACACATTTTTTATGGATTCAGTTGGGAAAAAAGACACTTATCTGGGAAAAAAGTGTCTTCTTCATTAGTTTCATCTATGTAATAGGTAAATATATGGAGTCTTTATGAAGTTTTCAGAATAATTATATTTTAAAACTTAAACATTTGAAAATATTTAATCAATTTATATTTTACTTTTTTTAAAAACCTTATCAGCACACATTAGTTTAGGCTTTAGCAAGAATCATCCACCAGGCTAGTTTTATCCATCCTTTGGTAATTCCAAGTCTCATATTGGAGCTTATTAAAACTGGTTCATGAGTTGCTATACATTTGTCATACCAAATCAATGTTATTTTCAGACATTGTAAATATTTATTCCATTATCTTTTTGTGCAGCTTTTTTTTTCTAATAGCAAAAGCAATGTGTGTTCATAATAAAATTCAGGTGTTAAAGTAATCATTCTCTAGAAACTTGAACCCTGAAAATAATCATTGCTGCCAGTGGTGTTTTATTTTCAGTTGCTGCATTTGTTAATGAATCTTTTCCCTTCTCAATGGTCTAGCAGTAGGGACACCCATCTTCATTTCCCTGTATGACATTTACTTCCGGGAAAGTTACTAGAATCCCATTAACATGGTCAGGACATTTGAGTTTTCATTCTTAGTTTTAATGATTCTTTGTTCCTATGCTCTTCGATTTCCTCAACATTTGATAATAACACTTGTTTGTGCAGTATATGCAGATTTTCTAGCACATTCGGGTATGTATCAGCCCTACCAGAAAAATTGTAGAAAGCTTAGACTTTGCCCTAGTTAGTTAACATGTGGCTAAGCTGTGATTTTAGCCCCTTCTGATTACATATGTCCCCAGGTGAACTCATCCGGCCCCAGGACTTTAAATGCTGTGTTCTGACTTGTGAGTTTAGAATTGTATATGCAACTGTCTGGTCTTGTTTTGTTTTTAACAAATCTTTCTTGTTATCTTAAATATGGCTTAGCAATAAAGAAATCGTCAATGTCCTTTGTGCCCTGTTTCTCCTAAGACTTATCTGTTTTAGCTGAAGGCTACCCATTTGCTCAGGCAAAGCCTTGAGCTTGGCATCAGTCCTTCAGCAAGTGCTATTCTCACCTCTTTTCCTCTGTTCACTTAACTCTTATCTAGGCTAGCATAATTGTTTCCCAATTGGATTTCCTGCTTCTCCTCTATCCCTTGTCCTCATTGCATGCCCTTCAATTATCTTGCTTTATCATTTCATTATATTTAAGAATAAATGATGCTACTTACTTATGGGTTTGTTGTCTGATCTTCTTTCCTTCTGGAATGTAAGCTCTGCAAGGCAGAAACTTTATCTTGGCATTACTGAATCCCCCTGGCAACAGCAGGTTTCATATGGAATGAATGGGTGAATAAATGAACAAATGAATGCATGAAGGGAAGAAATCTGGTGCTCTTTTAGTATTGAGAATTCAGGAAAAATTATTCCTTTACTGGTCTTCTCAGAGATCTCTTGTGTATTATTGAAAGAGTTAAAAAGACTTTATTTAATACTGTATTCTTGAGATCAATAGAGTCTTATAATTAGAAATATGGAGTATCATTTGACTTTTGCTGCATGCACCTTGTACTCCCTGAGATCTTTCTGGGAGGCTTTCTGCAGAAACCTGAAAAGAAAACCAATTATAGTGCTTTCTTGGAGGATCCTGACCCACCAAATGAGTTGGAAATTTTTGCTGGTGCAGAGAGACATTTAGTAAGTGCTTCCATAGTGACATTAAAAAAAAAAAAAAAAAAGAACCAGGAGAAATGAATTTTTTAAAAAATCTTTATTTGCTTTGGACTATGCTTCTTCCAGTAGGATTAATTTTGAATAAAGATAATTTTGATATTGGACTGATTAATAAATTTTTAAAACTGGAAACTTAAAATGAATGTCTAATGATTCTGAAATACTATATTTAAAAAAAGTCAATGACTCTATTTAAAAACAAATAGAAAATAAAATGAGAAAAGGTTACAGAGAGATTGATTGTTCATTCTATTTCTAGTATAATGGAAATTTCTTTCTGTATCAGCAAGATCTGGGTGTTGATTTAGTCATGCCATTAGCTAGCCACATGTCCTTGGGCATATTGTTTCTGGAATCTAGACTTCTTTGTTGAAGGTTTAGGATGATCATGAGATGAATCTTGGGAAGGAATTCTTATAAGTATAATGCACAATACAAATCAAATATATTATCCGAATTATCCTTATCTCACCATTCTAGTATGAGGATCCAGGTCTTCATTCTCTTGCTGTTTTTAACATTGGGATCCCAGAGCTCCAGTGGCTACAAAGAAGCCCAGATCTGAACCAAGGAATTCATAAAACACTGTAAATAGTTTTAAATGACTTGTGTGGGAAACGTGTGCCTCTTGTTTAGTTGACTGTTTATGTGTAGCTGAGATTAACAACAAAAACACTGTATATATAGCACCATCCATGAAGCTTTATGTCTTTATTATAAATTTGTAAGCATCCTCGAAGGTCTCAGAATGAAATCTCCTTTGGATATGTCAGGAGGAGAGAGAATGGGGATTTTTACGTCTTTAAAAGTAATCATGGGCTCAGGTCTCAGAAAAAGTAAGAAGTGCCAAGAATGACACCTCTGAAACCATTAGTTCTTGACAATTTTTTCAACTTCTTTTTTTTTTTAAAGTCAGACTAATGATGCATTTTAATACCATTAGTATTTCTTAAGTAAAATTAGTTTAACAGTGTAAGTAATTTCAGTTCTTAAAATACAAGGTGGAATATGACCCTGAGGCAGGATTATTGCATGCATTTATTTAAAATAGCCCCATTTTCAGATATCAAAAGTCATGCTTTTGAGTATTCTGGAGCTAAGTAAATTTTCAAAAAATTCCAAGCAGATTGTTTTGTTTTAAAAATACTGAAGATGCAATATGTGTATCGTATTTGGATTTGGGAGCAGGATATTGAACTTCATAGTAAAAGTGATTCCATGCTTGTCAAAGCCCAAAGAGAGGTTTATAAAGCCACCAGACAGAGAAACTGAAACTCACTTGGAAAGGTAAATGATATGGGTTTGGAAACATTGCATAAGTAACTTAAAAACCATTTTTATTGATTTATTTTATTCTTTGAAGACAGATTGTTAAAATGAAAATTGTTTTAATCTTCTCCAAAAAGAAAACTCTTCTCTAAAATTAAAAAAAAAATCATCTTTAAAATTAAAAAAATTAATAAAATGAATGTTGAGTCAGTCACATGTATTTTTTTTTCCCTCCAAATTGTAGATTTGGAGTTGACTTTTCAAGTTAAAAATGCTAGATTACTTAGTATTTTTAAGTTCACATTTGCTAGGCAGTGTACCTTAGTACTTTGTTTAAAACAAGTCCCCACTTCAAGTGAATACTCCTGAAGGAGAGGTGAGTGGGCTTTACTGAAGTGGAGGCTCGTCTGGAGCTGAACAGGGACAGTGAGCAGTGGGCAGAAGAGACATGTGATTTCCATGCATTTGTGTTTTTGTTCTTCCCCTCCTGAGATGCATTTCCCACTCTGGGTCATCTAGTAAAGGCATAGTAATTTCTTTTTTTTTCTTTTTCTTTTTTTTTTACAAGCTGGTGAACACTGACAAATTATTTCTCCCATAGAACTATAACCACACATTCCCAGACAGTATAATATATGCTTGAACTAACATTAGTATATATCACCATTTTAATTGCATAATAAAAAATTATCAAGTATCCAAATATTGTTACACAGTTCAAAATGTATATAAAATATTAGATGGCTGCTAAATTCATTAGCAGAATGAATTTCTTTCTTTTTTCTTTTTTTGTAAGAGATTGAGAAGAAAAGGAAAAAAAATCACACTTCAAACAAAAAGTTGGTAAAAATACTATATGTAAATAGCAGAAAGATCAGTAGAGTAGTAGGAAGGGATCGGGGCAGATAAAGTGGGGGAGGGAAAGGAGAATTACTGGGGACTGAATTAGAGCAGATTATATTTCATGCTTTTGTGACTATGTCAAAATGTACACTAAAGGTGTATATAGCTAAAAATGACCAATATAAAAAAGAAAGCATATGTAAATTAAAAAAACTGGTAAACAACTTGTTATAATAATAAAGGAAATTGTAAGAATTAATAATAAAATTAATAATAATAATAAAGAATTATTTTAGGTACAATAACAAAACATCACTACCTTAAAAAGTATTTAAAAAATTAAAGAGCATATTCAACATATTCTGCAAGAGACAAAGGCAACATTTTACTAAAAATAAAATAGCCCCCTCCCATTCTTTTTTCAGGCCTTCCCTACGTTGAACCTGAAAGTGCAAACATTAAATTAACTGGAAGATTTTTTTGATCTGGAGATATAAAGACAAGTGCTACTGTAACAACTTAGGTTTTCCAAATGGAAATTTCTCATCACAGAATTAAAAAAAAAAGACTTAGCAGGGTGCAGTGGTGTATACCTATAATTTCAGTGGCTCTGGAGGCTGAGGCAGGAGGGTTGCAAGTTCAAAGCCAGTCTCAGCAGAAGCGAGGTGCTAAGCAACTTAGTGAGACCCTGTCTCTAAATAAAATACAAAACAGGGCTGGGGATGTGGCTCAGTGTTTGAGTGCCCCTGAGTTCAATCCCTGGTACTCCCACCCCCCAAAATAAAGCTTACATTAAATAATCACCAGAAGATTTGGTAAAATTTTAAAAATTAAAACAAAACCCTCCAAAGCCCAATGTTCAAAAGCAAACCTATATATACTGGCATGCATAAAGTGAGCAAAAAAGCAACCATGTTGGCCCTGCAATATTAGATATGACTGAAGGAATATATCACATAGGGCTTAGAGTGGTTTTAATTCCTGGGATTTTGATTTTGTATGATACTAAAAATGTACAAGCATTGTGCAGGGTATTCTGGCATCTAATCTTTCTAAATTTCTTATATATTAATAAGATTCTGGCATGGAAAAAGAGTTAAAGATATTAATTCAATACTATATGATTTCAGTAAAGGTCAGTTGATAGAAATGATAAGCACATTTTAAACGCTGAACGGCATGAATCTTATAAGAGTACTAAGGGTCCCAAATAGGTTGATCATAATTCTAACACAAGGGGATGAATTTCTGTCAGCTTGTGACTCCATAAAACTGCTTTCCAATACTCCATTGAAACTCCATAAGATGTATTCAGCATGCCAACACGTTGGTAATATGTACTGCAAATTAGGTCTTGTCTCAAGTTCCACTTCCCAGGCAACAGCATAAGGCACCTGAGTTTTATTGAATGCAACAGTTGTTTCTAGAACAGTTGGAGTCTTTGAAGCATAGCCGCATTTTAGGATGATACTCTTCAGATATAATAGTTGCCTGCTGTTGAAAGTTCCATACTTCTTTCATCTTAAGAATTGTGCTGCATCTTCAGATTTCGTGCCACCTTCAATTAATGCCAGAGCAGCAAGTACTGGAACGCTCCAAGGCCAGCAGCACAGTGGACAGCAATACAACTACCAGATCTTCGTGAAACTTAATTTTTGCAAGTCTTAGCCAGTCATTAACAAGCTAGTGGTGCACCTTCATCAAAAGGCCAATTGGGAACCCAGATGCCCTCTTGCTCCACAGGAGTGGTGTTGTGAGTTGCTTCACATACTCTTATTGTAACACCATGCTTCTTAAGTTCCTCTATAAATTTGACTAAGGTGCCTTGGTTGGATGGTGTGTAATAAGGAATCTCATGTAAGTGACTTCCAAAGGAGCAGGGCAGTTCATTGAAAACCATGTTAATTTAGTTAAAAATTGCTCAACAGATTATGGAAGAATTTTAAAAAATTGATACAGAAATGATATAAAGTAGCTGATGATTACTTCAATAGGCTCCACTGGATAGTCTCAGAGCTTGAAGTATGAAGTTGGGAGTGAGGGGAAATGAAATGAACCTTCAAAGAAGAAGCAGAGATTCTTCAATCCAGTAAGCCTGAGGCAATGGAAAGGAAGTGCAGAGGTGTCCCCGTCCAGGTCAGAACTCTCCTGGGTGTTGTGTGGATTTCAGACAGACACTTCTGTATCAGGTTAACCACTCTAAGGGGGCCTTCTTGGTGGAGGAGTGATGAATTGTTACAGTTCACTCGTCTGCAGGGAGGTTGTGCTGTGCCTGGTAGTAAGCGCCACTGTCCTTCAGAAACTGCATAAGCATGTGACCCCAACCACCACAGAACTGCCCTCTCTGTAAAGGTGTTCTCTTCTGTGGTAGCTTCAGTTATCGAAAAGTTCCAGGCTTGGCAGCTTTACCCTCAGCTCTCTGAGCCATTGCCCAAGATTCTCTCAGCTCCCTTTATACTCCAGGGGCCATAGTAATTTTTCACCATCCTTTCCATGCTGGTCTCTGTGTTGACTTTCCTAACATCTCTGGGCAGATGGCTACTCTTTTCTCCTTTGCCTTGTGTGCATCTCTGTTATTGCATGTGGCACACCATAAATAATTTGCTTACATATCTGTCATTTTTGTTTTCCCATTGCTTAGCTTAAAGCTGTGCACATAGTAAGAGCTTAATAAATATGTGCTGAATGATTGAATAAAATGGTGAATGATTGTTCAGATGCTGCTCCTAGAGATGTGGTTCCTGGCCCCATCCTTGTCCTGGGGCAAAGTAGGGTGGAGGGACAGAAGCACTCCCAAGGAGAAGCAGAGGGTTGGTTTGATTATTCAATAAATATTTATTGGGCTTCTGGCACGATGCCAAGTTCTGTGGGGAAAACTGCAGAGGTGTAAGGTACTTGGATCTGTTTTGGGGGGTTTAGCATTTAAAGGCATGATTTACTTGTATGAATCATTAAAAGAGAAATTGAATACTAAATTTTAAGACTTGACTCTGTGTATCTAAGGAGACCAGAAAAGGTGGAAAGCCAAGTGATTCAAAGAATTTGGGGATGGCTTCCTAGGGGAGCCACAAGTTAATTTGGACTCTGCAGTATTGACTGAAGGAAGGGCTGTGGAGGTGGCAGACCTTGGGCTGGGTGGGAGCTGAATGGTTGACTGTGTAGGGATTGGCTGCGGGGCAAGATTTACTCCCGGGACCAGAGACATTTTGTACACCTAGGTCCATTCAGAGATGCTTTGAACCCTGAATTATCCTCAAAGTTGTGTGTGTGTGTGTGTGTGAGTGTGTGTGTGTGTGTGTGTGTGTGTGTGTATGTACACTGGCAGTTGTCCAGGGGGGGTGCTCAACTTTGAAAAATGTAGACAGATTTTAAAAGGATGTTAAATATTATTTTAATCACTGACAACTAGCATACTAATCATTTGTCTTTTCAAAAAATCTTAAATTGGAAAAATAAGAATTCAGAGACAGGGAAAGAAAGAGGGAGAAAGAGAAGGGAGATTGAGGCTGATACTTGAAGGGTCAAAATCACAATAATAGGTATCAATATTTATTAAATTATTTTTCCCTGAAAGTGTATCATGACCATAAGGTATCTCCATCTAAGCAATTGAGGCTATAATTTAGGGGCCAATATTGCCTATTTGAGAGAAATTAAATACTGAACTAAAGTGAATAAATATTTGTTTATTGTTGCACAAATGAAAATATACTGATAGAGAGGTAGAAAATTCTGTTGGCTGCAATTTTTAAAAATTTGTTACTTTATTTTAATCTGCTAAAATAACTTTTCAAAGGATTATTCTATTTAACTTTTGAATTTAGGGATTTATCTCAGTGAAAAATCTGTATTGTAAAAAAGCTGTAAGTTTACACAATAAATTTTACAATGGGATTTTTCTTTATTTTTTTGTTTGGAAATTAATTAATTAATAATAGTTAAAGAAGATAGTAACATTAAGAGAGGGAACAGATGTATAAAACTTAACTATGTCTCAAACATCAGTAAGACATATTTCTTTCTTTCTTTTTTTTTTCTAATTTTTTCTAGTGGACAGTTTATTCTAGGCAGTAAGCCATATTTCTACATAAAATTCTGTTTCATTAGAGGATCTGAGAAATTGATGACCTGGGAAATTTGATTGAGATTTATAAACCCCAAAATACATAAATAATGTTAATTTAATAATGTGATATTTTAATAGCCTTTAATTCAAGTATTAAGAAAATATATTAATTCTCTGATCATATCATTTTGTAAAGTTGGCCCTAATCTTCATCACGTGGGGGCAGGCCCCAAATTCCTTAATAAGACACCTATAGCACAAGAGTTAAAACCAAGAATCAACAAATGGGACGAATTCAAACTAAAAAGCTTTTTCTCAGCAAGAGAAATAATATGTGAGGTGAATAGGGAGTCTACATCCTGGGAATTTTTACCCCTGACACATCAGATAGAGTTCTAATCTCTAGAGTGTACAAAGAACTCAAAAAGTTAAACCACAAAAAACAAATAACCCAATCAACAAATGGGCCAAGGACCTGAACAGACACTTCTCAGAAGAGGATATACAATCAATCAACAAATACATGAAAAAATGCTCACCATCTCTAGCAATCAGAGAAATGTAAATTAAAACTACTCTAAGATACCATCTCACTCCAATAAGAATGGCCGCCATTATGAAGTCAAACAACAACAAGTGCTGGCAAGGATGTGGGGAAAAGGGTACTCTTGTACATTGCTGGTGGGACTGCAAATTGGTGCAGCCAATTTGGAAAGCAGTATGGAGATACCTTGGAAAGCTGGGAATGGAACCACCATTTGACCCAGCTATTCCCCTTCTTGGACTATACCCAAAAGACCTAAAAAGAGCATACTACAGGGACACAGCCACATCAATGTTTATAGCAGCACAATTCACAATAGCTAGACTGTGGAACCAACCTAGATGCCCTTCAATAGATGAATGGATTTTAAAAAATGTGGCATTTATACACAATGGAATATTACTCAGCACTAAAAAATAATAAGATCATGGCATTTGCAGGGAAATGGATGGCATTAGAGCAGATTATGCTAAATGGAGTTAGCCAATCCCTAAAAAACAAATGCCGAATGTCTTCTCTGATATAAGGGGGGGTGTCTCATAATGGGATAGGGAGGAAGAGCATGAGAAGAAGATTACCACTAAAAAGGGAAGAGAGGTGGGAGGGAAAAGGAGGGAGAAGGGGAGTTGCACGGAAGATGGAAGGAGAACCTCATCATTATACAGAATACATGTATGATGTTGTGAGGAGAAAAAGAAAAAAAAAGTGTGTCACATTAGATTGGGTAGAGAGAAGTGATGGGAGGGGAGGGGAGGGGAAGGGGGGATAGGAAGGGCAGCAGAATAGAATAGACATTATGATTGCCGTATGTATATAGGTGACTGTATGACCAATGTGATTCTGCAATCTGTACAATCAGAAAAATGAGAAATTATACCCCAATTGATTCAAATGTATGAATTGCCAAGATCATTGTAAGGTCATGTGTAGTTAATTAAAAAAAAGAAAAGAAAAGATGAGGGGCTGGGGTTGTGGCTCAGTGGTAGAGCTCTCGCCTCAGCACCACATAAAAATAAGTGAAATAAAGGTATTGTGTCCAACTACAACTAAAAAATAAACATTTTAATAAAAGAAAAGATGATTGATACCAGAAGTTGATGATACACTTAAGTAAGAATTACTTTGAAAATAAACTGTTTTTGTTTTTTGTTTGTACTGGGGATTGAACCCAGGGGTATTATACCATTGAACTACATCCCTAGCTCTTTTTGTTTTTTACTTTAAGACAGGGTCTCACTAAGTTGCCTAGGCTCTTGCTAAGTTGCTGATGATGGCCTTGAACTTGTGCTTCTCCAGCCTCAACTTCCCTAGCTGCTGGGATTATAGGCATGTGCCACTATGCCTGGCTGAAAATAAACTCTCAAGGTTTCAGCATAATATCCTGATTTGATTATTACACAATTTATACATGTATTGAGACATCATGTTGTATCTCATAAATGTTCAATTACTATCTGTCAATTAAAAATAAAATAAAACTCAAAAAAGGATTCAACATAAAGGACCACCTCAGTGAATGTTCAAAATGTATTGTTTCTGTGGTGGTCTAATCCCATTTAATGAATCTGGTAATTATGTATATGTATGTATATATCTATTTCAAAATATATACATAGATATATGGGTATGTATAATCATAATATAAAGATATGTAACATTAACTTTTAAACTTTTAAAGTTCTTAATATCTTGTATTTTATGAGGTCATCTAAATGTCAGAAATGTCTATGTAGACATTTCAGATGATTGAATTGCAAGTTGGGGGTGTGTATCTTCAGAACCTGCCACTTACTGAGGGATCACGCTGGAGTGAGAAAGTGAGTTGACTTCATGGGTCTTTCTTGGGAATTGAAGCTGAAGGCTGGAGACTGGCTGAAATGAATTCATTAGTTTGAGAATCCAGAAGTGACTGGAGCAGAATTGAGTGCAATCCATGCCCATGCAATCCCAGAGGAAGCAGTGAGTCAGAACTAGGTCAGCCATATACATTATTAACTGTAAATGTGAGGTTGATTAAAGGGCATTCAAGAGCAAGATGAAGTAGAAGGAGAGAAGGTCCAGGTCTTTGTAAACAGGGTTGAGTTTCTGGGCTGTCAGGTTCCAGGTTGATGTTGGCTGAAATCAAATGTGCAGGGTCAAATAGTTAATCTTTTATAGTTTTGTGCTCATAAACATTAATTTTTATTTGGAATAAATTTTGTTATACTGAGTTAAAGTAACAAGATACTTGTGTCTCAAGCTTTGAACAATAGCATTACTAGTTTGCAAATGTGGAACAACATATTAATAATCTATTTTTAAACACATAAGTGTTTGCAGAGGTGGGGTGATTACAAAAGGATAGCAGTATGAAGTTTCTTATAGCCCTTGGACTGTTCCATACTCCTGCTGGTAGTGTTTACAAAAATCTATGTATGTGTGAAAATTCATAGAATGGTCTGCCAGAAAAGTCCATTCTACCACATGATAAATTTTAAATATACATTATTAAATTTTAATTGACATGTGCTAATGTACATATTTATGGCATGCAGTGTGACATTTCAATACATGTATAAAATGCATAATTATCAGATCAGAGTAATTGGCATAGCCTCAAACGTTTATTATTTTTTGGAGGGTACATTCAAAATCCTCTCGACTGGCTATTTTGAAATACACTATTGTCAACCATAGTAATCCTACTGTCCTATAGGACATTTACATTGTTCCTCCTATTCACCTGCTTCCCTGTTTGCATTAACTACTCTTTCTCCATTCTACCCTCTTGCTCCCTTCTCAGGCACTGATAATGACTGTTCCACTCTCTTCTTCTATGAGATCAACGTTTTAGCTTCCACATATAAATGAGAACATATAGTATTTGTCTTTCTGTGCTTGACTCATTACACTTAACATGGTATCCTTCATTTCCATTCATTTTGGTGCAAATGATAGGATTTAATTCTTTATGGTTTAATAATATTCCATTATATATATATATATTTTTTTTTTTTCTTCATTCATTCATCGGTTGATGGACATCTGCAAGATGTGATTCTGCATCTTGGCTATTGTGGATAGTACTGCAATAAACATGTGAATATAGATGTCTCTTATACAAGTATTATATCTTTGGGTATATATACCTAGTATAGAACTGCTGGATCTTTGGTAATTCTATTTCTAATTTTTTAAAGAACCTCCATATTATTTCCCATAATGGCTGTACTAATTTACATTCCTACCAACAGGGTAGGAGAAGTCCCCTTTCTCTATATTCTTTCTAATATTTTTATTTATTTTTTGTCTTAATAATAGCCATTCTAACTAGGGTGAGATGATTTGCTGTTCATTTGTGGTTTTGATTTGCAATTCCCCGATGATTAGTTCTGTTGAAAATGTTTTTCATATACCTATCGATCATTTGTGTATCTTCTTTTGACAAATGTCTATTTAGGGAATTTATCAATTTTTAAATCAAATTATTATTATTTGCTATTGAGTTCCTAATATATTCTGAATATTACTATCTGGTTAGATGAAAAGTTTGTGAATCTTTTCTCCCATTCTATACATTATTTCTTCATTCTGTTGATTGTTTCCTTTGTTGCAGAAGCATTTTAGATTGATATAATGCCATTTGTCAATTTTTACTTGTGTTGCCTGTGCATTTGGAGTCATATCCAAAACATCTTTGCCCAGACCAATGTCCTGAAGCATTTCCCCTGTTTCCCTCTAGTAGTTTTATAGTTTTGGATCTTCCATTTAATTCTTTGAATTGAGTTTTCTACATGGTGAGAGGTAGGGATTTAGTTTCATTCTTCTGCATATGGATATCCAGTTTTCCCAGCATCATTCATTGAAGAGGTTTTTCCTTTCTTTAATATATGTTCTGTGTGTGTGTGTGTGTGTGTGTGGTGTTTGTGTGTGTGTGTGTGTGTGTGTGATTTCTTCTTCTTTTTTATTTGTTCTTTTTAGTTGTACATGATAGTAGAATGTATTCTGGCATATCATAATACATGGAGTATAACCTAATATATATTCTTGCTGCTTTTGTTGAAAGTCATTTGGTTGTAGACACATGGATTTATTTCTGGGTTCCCTAATCTCTTCCATTGGCTTGTGAGTCTGTTTTTATGTTCATGCCATGCTGTTTTGGTTACTCTAGCTTTGTAGTATGTTGTGAAGTCAAGTATTACAAAGCCTCCAGCTTTGTTCTTTTGGATCAGTATTGCTTTGGCTATTTGAGGTCTTTAGTAGTTCCTTACAAATTTTAGGAGTGTTTTTCTAATTACATGAAAGCTGTCTTCGATATTTTTGAGTTCATAGGTCACTTTGGATAGTATGGACATTTTTGCAATATTAATTCTTTAATTCATGAACATGGATGTTTTTTTCCTGTGTGTGTGTGTGTGTGTGTGTGTGTGTGTTTCCAGTTAAATTTATTTCATTAGTGTTTTATAATTGTTATTTTTAGAGATCTTTCATTTCCTTGGTTAAATTTATCCCTGGGTATTTTATTATAATCTATGTAGCTATATTGCTTTCTTTATTTTTTTTCTCAGAAAATTTGGTATTGGTATATTAAAATGCTCTGAATTTTATATGTTGATTTTGTACTCTGCCACCTTACTGAATTTGTTTATCAGTTCTGACTTTTTTTTTTTTTTTTTGGTGAAGCCTTTGAACTTTTCTTTATAAAATCATGTTGTTTGCAAACAAAGATAATTTGGCGTCCTCCTTTCTTATTTGAATGCCCATAATTTTTGTTTTTAAGACAAAAGAAAAGAAAAGAAAAGCTAACAGGGAAATAAAAAGACCTTTTTAGTGATAAAGCACATAGTAAGCTGAAGTAGCGCTAGAAGGCCACAGGAGGGCAAAGGTCCTAAAGGCATGCTGATTGCCTGTTTCTCAGCTCCTTAGGTGAAGGATGGAGGGCCGACTTTCAAAGGTGTTACCCGGATGCTGAAAATTATTTGGTCCACAGTTTTTTTTTTTTGTTGTTGTTGTTTTAATCTTTCCTTTTAAACAAACCTCCTTTCCTTTCTTCCTCCTTCTTGAGTTTACTTCTCGCTTACTGTTATGATGAAGTAATATCTTAGATGACAAATTTTTGCCACAGGGGCTTCTGGTAGAAGGCACAGGAGAAGTGAGATGAGGGCCATTGTAGCTCTGTAGTCTGAGGGTGGACAGTTGAGTCGGAATAAAACCCCAAATAGAAACCTTGCAGTTCACACGCACACCAGTGATATCCAACCCATCCTGTGGGTTCCCTAGTTGAGACGGTAACTGTTGTTCTGCAGCTGAGTATGTGGTATGAGGAGAATTGAGGCAGTTCCAGAAGTTGGGTGTTGTCCAGAACTGAGGGCTCTTGGAGTAGCCCTTAAATAAACTTTGACCTTTTAGTGTTCTTTGGGTTAAACCTCCCAGCTTCCTCTTGTCCAAGATTAACTTTCTGCCCCTTGGAAAGAATAAATTGAATCCTGGGTCTGAACCAAATTTAAATCTGTCTCCTAGAGATTTTCAAGGACTATTAAGGCGTAACACGACACGGCCCCTTTCCTCAATATTGTCTCTCTAACTTCTCATTTCCTTGGCAACTTTATATCTGATTTTTTGAATGGGTGTTGCTCTGGTCATTTGCCCAGAAAATAGCTCTGGATGAGCAACCATAGGAGAGAGTTTTATATCTCTTGGGAAGGGAAAGGTTAAAACTTTTATTTCCAAGAGCACTGGCTGCATGAATTCTTGGATGCCGTAGTCCCCAGGAGAGTGTGGTGTGCTGGGCTGTAGCTAGTGCACATAATTCCACACAGGCGGGAGTTGGCTGTGCAGAGCCGCCTGTTTACAGCAACTTCCTGAGTCTGCTAATACACCAGATTGAGTGAATAAAAGATTAATTTGAAGTTCTTGACTCACATTCTTTACATTGAACATTGGTAACCACTTTTTCCTTTGATCCTTATTCTAGGTTATTCTGGATTTTAAGCTTCTAGCTATGAGATAATATTAAATAAATTTCTTGATGTTTGCCAACCCTACTCACAGCCTTTGCTTCAGATCATTTCGACATAAAGCATTTGCCTTTTAGCTAGTCTGAAAATATATTGTAGAATGTTGCCAGTAATGGATTTCTTGGAGTTTAATCTTTGGGTATAGGGTTTGTGATTTGAGTTCACCATCTGATTTATGTATTCTGTGGCCATCATAACTCATATTTGCAAATCTGCATACTACTGAGACACTGGGGCTCTTAAGTCTGATTTAATTGCATATTTAAATGTAAGACTAGAATGAAAGCTAAAAAAGCAGATGGATTTGGAAAGGAGATTGCCCTGTTTTGAGGTCATATGTGGAGCTAAGAAATTGCTGGAGCAGCTCTGACAGAGATTTCAGGAAAACTGTCTTGTAGTATTTCCATTTATCACATTTTGCAGTCTGGCTGAAAATGTAGTTAGATCAGCCTTTTGCAGAGCTCTTGGAATTTCTGCAGCTCTTTTTAGAAAGCCTTGAAAATGAAAAGCAAAGGAGTCCACAGAATCTCAAGTATCCATGCCTCAATCATTAAAACTCTTAGATGATCTAACTGGGAAAGAGATGAAGCCCTGTTAAGCGAAGGTGTGCATGACATGGTACATATGTGGAGGCTGCTCTTGCACATATGACATCATGCCAAAGGCACTTGATGGCCGTGGGGAGAAAACATCAGCTCCACAGCACACACACCAAAAAACGTCCTTTGTAGGAGCTCTGCCTATTATAGTTTGAGTTTCCATTATTTTAGATTCTTTTTTATCCCTCACCTGAATCAGCTGTGCCATCTAAGTAAGTGAGAAGATATCTCAGAATTTCCAACTGGTCCACTTAGTCCTGTATTAATATGTCATTTACTATCCCTAATGAGAACAAACTGCATTTGCTCCTAAAGCATTTTTTTTTTTTTTTTTTGGTGGAGGTGGGGAGTGGTTACTGGGGATTGAAATCAGGGACGCTCAATCATGGAGCCACATCCCCAACCCTGTTTTGTATTTTAATTAGAGACAGGGTCTCACTGAGTTGCTTAAAAACGCCTTGCTTTTTCTGAGGCTGGCTTGGAACTCACAATCCTCCTGTCTCAGCTTCTTGATGAATCTTTCCAGAACTATCATTCCTGTTCTTCAAGAAAAAGAAACAAGGTATCAGAGAATTTCTGTGATTTGTTCAAAATATATGACCAGACTACAGGATCACGAGGGCAGAATAATATATTTTATGATGTCATCTGCCAACCCTCAGGTACTTGAAGCTCTCCCTATATGCAATGTGCATAAGGAGATTTAAACCAATAGAAATGACTGGATTGTATCAGTGATTTTTAAATATTTTTGACCAGTGAACTTATGTAATAGCTCAATGTGTTAAGCTACAAGTTCTATTTTATCAGCATGGATTTATTTTGCAGGTTCATGTTTCTAATAACTATGATTTTCATTTTAATCTGTAATACTCACAAGGCTATTACTGGACATACATATTTGAAATTTGGATTTATGGATGTCAGTTGGAACCTCAGTATTCAATGCAATTTTAAGTTTTGTTTGCTTGGCCAATATTGAAAAGTTTTTATTTATAGATAAATTCTTGCAAATAGGTATAATTTTCTTAACACCTAAGCCTACTCAAAATATTCTTCAATCTGATTGACCTGAGCACTTGAACAATGACTAACAGGAAGTTTTAGACTCAGTTAGAATAGCTATATAACTATTCCTGAGGAGGTTCATCATTCTCATTCTCTCTTAAACCTTGTCCAATCACCATCCTCTGGAACAGCACTGACTGGTAAAGGTCCCAGGCCCCCTTATAGCCAATCTGGCTGTAAATTCTAAGTCTTACCTCAGGGGGACCTGTCCAGCAGTATTTGATACTCTCCATCTTTCTCCTCTCCACTAACCTTCCAGGTCTCCACTGTCCTGGATTTCTTTCCACCTCGACGGACACTTCTCACTTCCCTTTCTGCTTTGTTTTCATTTCCTGACTCCTTCAAACCTCTATCAACATTTCCCAACCATGGCTTCTCATCTGAACCACAAAACTCAGAAAGTGATTTGAGGGACTGTTTTCTCATTTTTTCCCCCAGAGAAAATAATATTGTTCTAAATGCATAGGAAGGAAGTTAATTTTTTTATATACAAGGGTGTTTTAGAACATTTATCTAATTTTTTCCCATAACCTAAGTTGAACAGGTACCCAGACTCAGTCCATAGACTTCAGGGATTTGATCCAGTGTCATGGCCCTCAATGTCATCTATATGTTGATAACTCCCAAATTTGTATCTCTAGTGTTCTCCCCTACCTGAACACAAGGTAGTATTCTATCCAACATCCAGTCTTAAATATCTAGCTGACATCTTAAACTTAACATGTTCAAAATCAAAACCTGATCTTTCCCCCCAAAGTTGTTCCAGGCATAGTTGTCAGCTCTCAGGGGCAAAATTTAGTTATCTCTGAACTTGTCTCTTTTGTTCACATTTTACATCCAATCCTTCTGCAAATCCTGTTGTATATATCTTCCAGATACACTCAGAATATTATTAATTATTGCTTTTTTGACTTTACCACCCTGGTCTAAGCCGTATCCCCTCTCTAGAACTTGAAATCTTCAGCAGTTTCCTGCCAGGCCTCCCTGCTTTAGCTGTTGGACCCACAGTTTATTCTGTACGCAGCAGCCACAGCGATCCTTCTGATGTCAGCCCTTCAGTGGCCCCCGCTTCATGGCAAAAGCTCAAGACATTTCAGTGGCTGTTATCCATGGCACCTCTTTCCAGACCCTGTCCAGAGTTTTCGCTGCTCCTCCAACACAGTAAGCTCCTTCCACCTGTGCACTTCCTGCTGTCTGGACAGGTCTTCTCTCCCTGTCCTCAGTCCTCTTCGTTTACTCCCTTGTTTCTCTCAAGTCTTTGCTTAAATGACAATTACCTCAATGAGGCCTTTTTATACAACCTTTTTAAAACTGTAAGATTCTCTATCACTCTCGGTCCTCATTCCATTGCTCATATCCCTCCATTGTGCCTGTCATTTTCTAGTATTTTACATGGCTTTATTATTTTTATTGTCTGGCTCCTCTACTAGTGTGCAGGCTCTATATATAGACAGGGGGTTTGGCCAAGTGTCTGGAACAGTCTTCATAGAGCCTGTTCAATAAGACTGAATGGTGAGTGAGCATTTGAAATTTGGAATGTGATGAATGGAATTTCAGTCATTTAAAATTCTTCTATTGCACACAATACCTCTTAAATATATCTTATAATATTATGAGATTTTCAATGGTGGAGGTAAAAAAACTCAGATACCTTCATAATCATTCCTATTAAATCTTTACTCAAAGATTCAAAACTGTCATTGGCTTTGTATATTAAATTCTGTTGCATGCTGATTTTTAAAAAATATTTATTTTTTGGTTGTAGTTGGACATAGTACCTTTATTTATTTATTTTTATGTGGTGCTGAGGATCGAACCCAGGGCCTCACACATGCTAGGCGGTTACTGTACCACTTGAGCCACAACCCCAGCTCTGCATGCTGACTCTTCATCTGCATGCTATGCATTTCAATGCTATTATTGCTGAATTAATCAAATTGAGCATATTATAGTATCAGCCAGAGTGCAGGTACCCCAGATTCATTGGCTCCTCTCCCCCTCTATTTTATTTGTAGGGGGCTAACCTCTGCAGATTGTGGTTCTCATGTGTGAGCATCCTTCTGTGGACATTGGCTGGGCTAGTAGGAGGCACTAGTGGCTATCAGTGAGGCAGGGAGAAGCCTGGGACTTGCCCAGGCTTCTGCCAGCTGACTGTCAGCAGCAGAGTCTACTTCTATCAAGTGATTCCAGCCTAGAGTTCTGGGGCCAGCTCCCACCAGTTCACAAGGGATAAATTTATTTTTTTCCCTAATTTCACATCTAGTGATACAACACTGATAACTTAAACTAGACCTTGATGGGAACATCTACACTTCAGAAATTACAAATGTTACAAACCAAGCTTTCCCCCAATGGAGAGCCATTTTGCTTAACATTTACCAGAGGGTGGGCCTAGCCCCAGCCTATGTATTCTGGTAATACCATAACACCCCCTTCTCCTTTTAGTTCTCCAGTCTAGAAATGGTGGTGGTATCTGATTGTTAAAAATATCTGGATTATACACTTTTCCTTGCTTAGAACTATGTTCCTGAGTCACCTTCCCATTTAGAAACAGGGAATGATTTCTGTTTTCCTATACCCTGATTGGTATAATAGGTAACCTAGAGCAATCAGGCTATGTTGGAGTGAACTCAACCTTTGGCAAGACAAAACAAAAATCATTTAATCTGAAATTCTTGTATCAGTGCCTTGCCTTGGAACAAAAATACTTTGATATGAGAAGTAAACTCTGGATCTCACTGTCAAAATTAATACAAATTATTTTGAAATGCTACAACTTAAAGACAGTACCCTCATATAGTTAATGCTTTATGTAACATTATCCAACATTGTTCTGGAAGATTATGCCATCTTCTTATCAGCTAGTACTTGTCTCTGAAGTTATAGGGAATGCTTGAACACTTTTTTCAATTGTTTTCTTTATAGATCCTGTCATTGTTCTGGCTAGGTCTGAGTCACTATTTGCAGATTCGATCACATTTTGGTTGAGTTACTTAATAATATGCTCAAAGTCACTTAAATACTTTCTTCTTTTTTGATGCATGTCTTGAATGTTTTTTAAGGCCATAAACCTTATGTTTGCCTATAGGAACAAATTGTATAAAAATGGACCGTAGAAAGAACTATAATATCCATAGTCTCATTAGTTGAATTGTAAAGATTTTAGCCATATTATTTATCACATGTGTTAGGTGTCTATTTTGGATACTGTGAGCTATAATATTTGACATGGTATCAGCATTTTTGAGAGTAAGGCAGCTTGGTCATCTAACAGACTCACTTCAGGGTCAGTAGCTAAGGATTTAATAGTGTTTACCCAGTGTGTTTCCCTCACATGTATTGATAAAACTTTTCCCGAATGATGTTTTTAAAGTTTCACTATTAGTCCAGACTGATTAAGCATCATTGAAATTCTACTTAGCTCCATCTATAGTCCTGCAGTTCTACTTAGCTCCATCTATAGTCCTGCATCAGAATCTATTAAAAATTGCTCCAGGTATGGACTTGGACTTTAATTCTATCTTTCATCTCTATGCCCATGTTACAAAGTCCTCCGAGGAGGGTTCCAGCAAGTCCATCTCTCTATATAGATAACCAACTTATTTAAATTCAGAGTGGAGCAAGTGATGGACTATAATGTGAAAGTTTCCTCTATTTTAATGTTTTCATCTATAGATTCTGGGACAGTCTGATAAATTGTGTTAGGTCTAACCTGGTTTCCCAATTCTGGGAACCCTCCTCTCCCCAGCTGATCATATGTCAAGCTTCCTCAGATTTATTTCCCTTGCTGATGCTGGCTGCCTCTATCCTTCAGCCCTGGTTTGAGAATTTGAATCCTTGCTTCGTTCTAGTATGCAGCCTTTGTATTGTATTATTTGTAACAGGTCTTTCAGCTGTCTTGGTTCTCATTTACCTGCCCACTCAACATCTGCTTCCTTTTTCTTACTCTTCCTTTTCCCAGGACCTATAGATATGCCCCAAATTCCAACTTGAAGTCTGAGATCCACCAGCTATTGACAGACTTCCTTGAAACTTATGTCTGCATTTCTGATCTCCTGGACAGTGAGTGAGTCCTCATCTCGTCTGTCTTGCTGTTTGGACCATTATTTGTTGACTGTGGTACTTTGCTTACCAAACTGAACTTTCCCTTATTGTGTGGGAATGTACCACTTCTCTCAGTGACTGTGGCTAGACTAATTCTAAATTCACAAACCTCTTCCCACTCCTACCTGCAACCTGTTGAGACCTGAACAAAGTAATTACCTACTCATTTAAGTCCCATGATAAACCAAACTGGACCACTAACCACTTCAATTATGGTAAGTGCTTTTATGAGAGAAAGGAGCTGCAAGCCTATGATGGTACCTATGTGGAGTTAGTACCACTGGCTTCAGCCCATGATGGAAGCATTTGGGTTGGATTCAACTTTGTAGTGTTTTTCTGGGAGCATCCATGGAGTACTATCAATATGGGTCTCACATGAAGTCTTCCTATGTCTCAGGAAGATGGAAGGCAGTTTTCAAGAATCTTAAGCAACTCATGGGGAAACAGCCTTAAAGTAATTAGTATTAGAGCTTCCCTGGTACTGACCTTAGAGGTCACCTGGATATTAGTCTGAATC
The DNA here is from genome assembly GCF_048772815.1 of Callospermophilus lateralis. NCBI lineage: Eukaryota > Metazoa > Chordata > Mammalia > Rodentia > Sciuridae > Callospermophilus > Callospermophilus lateralis. The sequence goes on along the minus strand of NC_135317.1, from coordinate 95,034,199 downwards.
TTGATATGGTTTGAATGTTTTCGTCAAAGATCATGTGTTGAAAAGTTAATCCCCAAGTCAGTGTTCTGAGGTGGAGCCTAAAAAGATGCAATTAGGTCAGTAGCACTCTGTCCTCATGAATAAATTAATGCCCTTATCACAGAGTAAGATAACACACATATCAGGAGAGTGGGTTGTTGAAAAGGGAGTTCAGCCTCCTTGCTCTTGCCTGTACTGTGCTCTCCTGTCCTTCTGCCTTCCACCATGGGATGACATTAGCAAGAAGGCCCCTGCCAGAGGTAGCTCCTCAATACTGGACTTTCTAGCCTCCAGAACAATGACCCAAATAAACTTCTGTTGTTATAAGTGACCCAGTTTGAGGTACACTGTTAGAGCAACATGAAATGAACTAAGATGACATTTGTTTTTGAGGTGCTGACCGGAAGTTCCTGAGAGAATAGGAGATATGCAGTATTTTCCTACCTTATTTCCTCATCCCATTAATGTGTTTGGAGGAAAGGAGAGGCAGAGTAGAAAGGGGCATGATCCATCAGGAAAGGCTTGAAGATCTATCTTAATTGTTTGGGCAACCAAGTTTTTAAAATGGACAGTATTCATTGGGAGTTGAAATAGGGAACAGCTTTCCCCCAAACCCACTACTCTGCTTTCCTGATGTTAGACTCTTACTCTTCCATTTGTCTTTTCTTTTCTAAAGTTTTATTTTTTGTTATTATTTTGCATAGTGCCTTTATTTTGCAGAAAATGCTCTGCAGATTGTCTTCAGCTACTTTGTCAAAAGAATGATATAGAACAGTCATTGATTTATCAACATAAGAGATGTTACATGTACTTCAACACATTTTCGTGGGTAGAACAGCCAGTTTTCTAAGTCAACAAAAAGCTTCTTTTCTCAACTATGATTTTATTCTGTCCTTAACAGTTCAACTCAAAACTATGTTACTTGCCACAAAATGCTTAAAACTACTTGAAAACAAGAGACTTCAGGTTTACCTTTTACTTCACTAAAATAGTACCATTGGAGTTTTCAAATTCTGGTATACCAAAGTCATCTATATACTGTATACAAAGCAAGCAAACAAAAAGTTTCAGGAATCTGGCAAACTTCTTCTTTTTTTTTTTTTAACTGTGAATCATGGTGAATTATGTCAACTATATTGCTTGAATACTTGAATTCACCTGTAGCACATAAATGATTCAGGACAACACTACTACTGCAGATAAGAAAGAGGATAATAGTGATGGGATTGGATAGAAAACAATATATATATATATCTCCTCTTATTTTAAAATGAAGTTAATAGGTTTTATTTCCTTCCCTTGACCCATGAGACCCATGTCTACATAGTGGATCAACTGAATGAACAACAGAAAGGCTGTTGCATCTTTGAAGACAAGGATCTTGGTTCCATGGAAGATGGCTAAACAGTTATCAGGAGAGCTTGGGCGGAGGCATTGTACTGGCTTACCGGAATGTCTATAATCATGGCAACCCCTTCAAACAGAGCTATATGCTGTATACAAAGCCCGTGATGGAAGCATGGGTTGGATTCAACTTTGTAATGTTTTTCTGGGAGCATCCATGGAGTACTATCAACATGGGTCTCACATGAAGTCTTCCTATGTCTCAGGAAGATGGAAGGCAATTTTCAAGAGTCTTAAGCAACTCATGGGGAAACAGCCTTAAAGTAATGCTGGTTTGAGTAGGTATTCCCAGGCTGAACCAATTGTTAAAGAATTAGAGCATGGATAAACATGCAGATGAATTGTCAGAGTCTGTTGGGGAACTGTTGCCATGAGCACAAGGCTGGGTTAAGAGATTGAATGATGGTATCTCAGGGCAGGGTGCCTTTCATAACCTGTGTGGAGGGAATGAGAGGGAGCCTCTAAACTGAGAATGGGTACTGATTTCAGGAGTGAGCCACCCTCCTTGGTACCCATATTTCTGTCTGTCTTGAGGTTCTTCCATCGTATCTTTGAAATTGCTTCTTTCCTTTGCATCAAGAAAAACTTTGCAAATGGACTGTATTTAATTTTAAGAGCTGTGATCTCATTCCATTAAGCTCCCACAGATATACACTGGTTCTCTGGAAACCAGTGGCTGGGAATTGTATATTATGGACTCCTGACTCTCACTATATATGAATTTGAAACTCATGCTTATTAAGGAGTTCAGAATGATCTGGTTCTTGGATGGAGCTTGTTGATGAGCTTGACTTTGTTGAAGGAGGCAGATGTTTTCACCTAGTAACCCCTGAAGCTGGGTGAGGCAGGGCAGATGTTTACACAGCTGGGAGCCTGCAGCTCAAGCTAACCCTCTGGCACACATTTCCCATTTTTGCACTTCTAGCAGTGGTTGTCTGCCACCCAAAAATCCAGCAGGGCAGAATATTTGGCATTGGCATCCAGCACCAGGGACATCTGCTTTCTGTTCTTGGTCATGATCATCTTGAAGCTCAGCCATAGCTCACTCTGCTACAGGCCCACGTGCAGCTCCTGCTGCCATAGGGCAGTAAGAGGACAGTCACCCTTCTTACTTCTCTGTGGCAATGTGTTCACTTGTCATGGCTCAGCAGGTGGTCCAGTTTGTATTGCAGGCACCCTGGGCACAGGTGCCAAGGGAGCTCATCCACTTCTTCCCTCCCTCCCCAGAAGTCCATCTCACTCGCTGAGAGCCACCTTCTCTCTCAGTGGCCATTCAGGCCAAGATCTGTGATGGTTCCTTGGACTCAGTGTAGTCTCAGGAGGAAGGTGAGGATAGAGATGTGGGAGCCAGTGTCAGGAGGTGATTATGCTTGAACTCCCTCAGGCATGACTAGAATAGGGCTCTTGCTCTTTCTTTTTCCCATCTGCTGTCTTCTGGGTCTCTTCCAGCAAGATTGGAGAAGTGGTGGGAGTGGGTGACTAGGAGGAAAGGGCTGAAATGCTTTTGCTCATCTGGGTGCTGCGTATCCTTGATGCTCTCTACATGACATGCTAACACATGTCTTCTCTCTGGGCTGTACTTCTGCCTTCTCTTTACTCTTTCTTTGATTTTATCCTAAGCTCCTGCCCCAAGAGGTTAATTGACCCCACCACCTCTTAGTGAGTCAGCCCTCTTAGACAGGTCTACTCAAATGTCTCAAGTCTGAATTAACTCTTTGCCGATTCTACTCAGATCCTAGGAAACACAGACATCCCATAGTAGTTTTCTGCCCTTACTTTGCACTCTACTCTTGTTTTGGCTTCAGCCAATCTCTTCAGTGGGAAACAGATCCTGGGCTCTAAAACTTTCAGATTCCACAAACCCCTGCATCTATTCCCTAGATACTGTTCAGTCAGCCTCTGTCCACACAGCCTGCATCACTCCCAGCTCCAGTGAGCAGTTTTCTGGGAGCTCTCCAAGTCCTCCACCCTTATTTCACTTAATGGGTATAAAGGGAGTATATTTGTGGGTGACAGAAATATCACAGCCAACTCTTGCTTGTTACCTCAACCCTCTCTTATGGTCACTAAGGTGAATGGGGTGAAGATGAACGTCTAAGGCCTTTAGGTTTACCCTTGGCAAGCATCCCAGGGGAATCTACTACACATCCTGCTTTAATCATCTGGGGAATTCTGCTATGTGTTCAGTTGAACCTTTGGTGCTCAGTGGATTCAACAGCCATGTTGACCTTTGCCCTAGGGTGTCATGGCAGATAACTCTGCAAGTCTCCACCATCTCAATGTGCACAGACGATGGCAGATGTATTCACAATTAACACCTATGATGACAGTTCAGATAGCAAATAGATACTAATTAAAGTCACTTTATCTACCCAAGAACTAAATGGTTAGTCTGTTAGCTAAATGCAAAGTTCTGTGTGGTCCTGAGTAAGTCTCTCAGTATTCTCATCTATAAAACTAACATAGCAGTAGAGGTTTACTTGGCAAGGTTGTTCTGAGGATTAAAGTACCCTAAATTGGGTAATTAAAATGATCATAAAGTATTTTCCAAAATTGAAGAGCCACGGAAATGAAAAAAATACTTACCAAGGGACCCAGTGAGGGGCTATGCTTGAACTGTGGGCCATTCCTTGGGCAGTAGTAATTTCCTGGCAGGAATTGTCCTGGGAGGGACCTTGACAGACATTACACAGAGCTAGTTTAAGAAGGGCTGATTGACGTGTAGTTATTATTTTATCTTTGTAAAGCTGCAGTGTGAGGCCGGAGACAGTGGGAGGAGGCTGTTGAAGTATTCACTTGACAGCCTGCCATTGTCAGCTCTAATGGGAGGGAGACGTCAGTGGTCAGGGGACAGCCTTGGGTGTAAGCAGTTCATTTTTAGTTCAGCTGCAATAACTCCTGCTGGTGATTTAATACTGTTGCTTTGGACTCCCCATGTGTGCTTGAGTGAATAAATGTGTGTGTGCATGTGTGTGTGTGTATGTACACATTCATGCAAACAATTCCTATTCACTCATTTTGTGATTGTCAGTGGGCCACATTTTCTTAGGTTTCTGGGGCTTAGTATTAAGCAAGTATTTTTTTTTCTCCCTAAGGATGATTTGTTTTGTTGCATAAGAAAGCAAACAAAAATAAATGATTAATTATTTTGTTTATGTCTTCATGGCTGCTAATCGTGGCTGGTATTAAGGGCAATTGAAGATGGTTCAATATGGATTTTAATTTTAGTCTCTATAGTAGAATGGAATTGTGAAAGTCAAGTGTTCTAGTCTAAAATAAAGAAATGTTTTGTGACATTCTTATTTAAAAAAGTTTTATAAGAGGTTAGGAAGTCCCTGTTCAACTTTAGTTTTGCCACTGCAAAATTATTAAAGACTTCAGGTTCTAAGACTTATGAAATGGTCAGGAGGTAGTTTTTATCAGTTGGCACTGAATAGTCCACAGCTTAATTGGGACTTGCCTGTTCATCCTTTGCATTTGATGATCGAATAACAGTGGGATGGTGACTTGTAAAAGAAGCTACATTGCCATTTTTCTTTAAAATCCAGGAATTTAAACCCAATTTTGTTTTGCTTTTTTTTTTTTTTTTGTTTCTTCAAATGATCTTTTTGGCTAAAACATATCTTTCAAATTCCAGGATAAGAAGTAAATTAGCCACATGGAATATGATTTCCACATGCCATAGACTGAATTTTTGAAAATTCATATGTTGAAACTTTATCCTGAATGTGATAGCATTTGGAGGTGGGGCCTTGGAGGAGGTGGTTACTCCTGAGGGCAGGGTCCTCAGGAATGGGATACATCCCTTAAAAAATAGGCCCCTCTTCCCTCTACTATGTGAGGACACTTTGAGAAGGAAACTTTTGTGAACTGGAAACTGTGTTCTCACCAGACATCAAGTCTACCTTGATTTTGGACTTCCCAGCTTCCAGAACTGTGAAAAATAAATATCTGTTGTTTTTAAGCCACCTGTTTATGATTTTCTTATACCAGTCTGAGTAGATGATGTCATGATTTTGCACATTTTATTTACTTATATCCCCAGGCCCTAGATCTGAGCATGGCATATGTTCAATAAACATTTATTTAATGAATGATCTGATACAAAAATGGGCATATAACCTACATGGTTTCAGGGTCTTGGCCTCATCCTATCTTTTGGGGTCACTTGTGTGGGTATTATATTTGAGATTCCCTCCAGGTTCCCAAATTCTTATTCCTTAAGCCATAAGGAATTTGGAGTTTGTCTCTACCACAGTGATCTGTGAAATCACTATCCAAAGGTTTTTCTCCCTTTCCAAAAATATTTCTTGAATGAATGAATATTATGGGTGGAGGATTATTCCTCTTTTTGGGCAGACATTTATTTTCTTGTTTCATTTTTTAAAAATTTTGTGCACATGTCCCCTGTGATGTTAACTTAACTCAATGACCAGTTTTTTTTTCATCTGAGGCACATTTCAATCCATGCCTGAGAGCAAGGCATTTCAGTTTTTGGATGACGATATGCTATTTCTGTTCTTTTTTTGGCCAGGTGGTCTATCTCACTCTTTTTAAAACTCAGAACTAATTTAGCATAAGAGATCAGAAAGAGAACCTATCCCATCTACCCCAGCTTTTCCAGCATACACAGAAAACTCAGTGCCACAAAACCACAGGAATAAGAATCTTGCTCCAGGATTAAGGAAAGTTGATGTTTTTGATGAGACATTTAGTGAATAAGTAAAATTTTGAGTCAATAATAATCTTAGCTTCATTATATAATTTAAGCCCTCTGGGCCTTTTACCAAAGCCCTGAAGAGCACAGAACAAAGAAGTCTAAGAACTGGAGTCAAGAATTAAGCCTCTGATTCAAAGTGAATTTTCTCCACAATTATCCCATAGCAAGCCACAGGGAATAAGTGTCTTTTAATTAAAAAAAATAACTATAGAAAAAATGATTAAAATCAGAAAGAAGAGTACAGATGTTACTAGTTTTTATATTTGCGCTGCACCAGCCCCTTGGCCTTCTGATAGAACTTCAAGGGCCATCACCAGTGAGTCTTGGCAAGTACTTAACACCCACTGCTGAAAGGCTGGGAACTGGAATTTGGAGGAGGTGGTACAGATGGAAAGGCTTGGACTGGGTGCCTAGGAAGCTTGGTTTCTGATGCTGATTTTGTGCAGGAAAGAAATTAACATTTATTGAGCCATTATCCTGATATATATATAAATAATCTTGTTTAATACCATCTCTACTAGTGAGTATGGTTATTCTTATTTTAAGAATGAGGAAACTAAGATTTAGGAACAGTTAGGGAACTTGTTTAAGTTAAGGCTATACAGCTAACTGACATTTGAACTGCATTTGAGCCTCAGTTGACCTTATCCAACAGTTATCTCCCAATTTCTCCCTCTGGGCCTCACTGTGAAAAGAAAGTGTTTGGATGATCTCTGAGATTCCCTCCAGGTTCCCAAATTCTGGAGACTTTGTATACAATCCTATTCTTTTTACTGATGTTTAGCTTGGCAAATTTAATGCAATCATCTCTCCCCACTTCTTGTGTTATGAATTGATAGATATATAGATTTTCATATATCTGTCTTCCAGGAGGCTCCCAGAGAGAGCAAAAGTTGTTTCTTTTAGATATAAGGCTTATTGCTCAGAATGCAGTGCTATCACTGGCAGCTTAAATAACTAGGCAACAGATACTATAGCCATTTTATTTTTACATTATAACACCTAGAAGGTAAGAATCTACCATTTTACCAATTAGTCCAAGCAACTTCTAGCTCATAGACCAGATTGTTATCTCCAGATACATATTAATCTGGATTCTCAGGAGAACGATGGAGAGGAGTTGGGGGAAAGAATGCCCATACATACAATGAGAAAGGCAGGGTATGGAGAGAGATTACAAGGGGTTGCTCATGTGGTTATGGTGTCTATAAAGTCTCAGGAACTGCAGTTGGCAAGATAGAGAACCAAGAGAGCTGATAGTATAAGTCCTAGCATGAGGACAATTTGAAGGCATGAAATCAACGTTCCAGCTTGGACATAGGGAGGAAGGGGAGAAGAGAGGGAGAGAGAAACAGGGGAATTCTCAGTTTGACTTTTTGTTCTATTCAGACCTTCAGTGGATTACATGAGGCCCTCCCACATTGGAGAGGGTAGTCTGCTTTACTCATTCTACCAATCCTAGTGTCAATCTTGTCCAGAAATAGTCTTACAGACATGCCCAGAATAATGTTAAACTAACAATCTGGATTTCCCTTAGCCCAATCAAGTGCACATATAAAGTTACCATTACAATACACTAAAACTATTATTTTTTCATACTTTAAGAAAGATTGAAGTGACTCAAGAGATCAGAGCAAAATAAAGGGTCTTTTTATGTTGTTAAAAAAAAACCCTGTGTATTAGATCATACAAACTGTTATAGCAAGTGGACTGTAAATTTTAAACTGACTCAAGCATGATTTAGGTTTATTTCTTGCTCATAATAAAGTGCTGGACAAGTATCAGGTCAGCAGGGTCCCCAGCTGAAAGAGGCTCTCTCCTTTTCAATGTGCAGTTTCTGAGGTCACCCTTAGAAGTTGTCTCTGTGTCATCCAGGTGGCAGGAGAAAAAGAACACAGAGAAGTGCCAGGTGGGAGAATTTTATGAGATAGGCTAGGAATGACCCATGTAATTTCTGTTACGTTCTTTTGCCTAGAACTGTCACATGGCTGTACCTAACTGCTAGGACACTGGGAAGAATAGTCCCTGACCAGGAAGCCCACTTCCCAGCACTGATTATACGAAGGATGGAGGAACACAAATCAGAGCTTTCCTAAGTTTCTGTCATATTCTGGATAAAGAATCAGGCTCGAATTCTGGTACTGGCTTCCTATTAACTGCTGGGGTTATTTTCTCATCTGCAAAATGAGGGAATTAATTGAGACCCAAGACATCTTTTTTTGTTTAATATTTATTTTTTGATTGTAGTTGGACACAATACCTTAATTTAATTTATTTATTTATATGTGGTGCTGAGAATTGAACCCAGGGCCTTGCATGTGCTAGGCGAGCGTTCGCTCTGTCGCTGAGCACAACCCCAGCCCCCAAGACATTTTTTTTGCTCTAGAATTTCATGGCTCTATATTGCTCTTTCAAAGAAAATGTTTCATGTGAATGCAGGTAGTTCTTTTCCTGCATGCAGCAGAAGTCTTGGTTAATGCAGAAACCTTTTCTTGTGCTACACTTCATATTTGCAAAGTCAAGTCTAGGAGTTCTTTGATCCTATAGCATGTAAGTTATTATCCATGGGCATTGATTCATGGCAGGCAGTTCACTGTACTTTAGAAGTCTTCTGACCAGAGTGTATGTGCCCTTGGGGTGCGTGATAATTTTTCAAGGGGAAGGGGTTATAGACAGAGGATTTAAAGATAATCAGTTTTATTTAATTTTTATATTATTCTTTCCTAAAACTGATTAAAGAACATCTAATAGCTAATGAGTTTTATTAGTTATTTTTTTCACCTCCCAGTTCATAATTGATCCTTCCCCACTTTACAAAGAAAGATCTACTGCTTATTTGGCCTGAATCTTATATAATTTATTGGTCCAAGTTTAAATTCTGTAGAGCACTAAATGAGACAATGTTTTAAAAATATTGATGTGACTCATATTGAAGATATTAACTAGGCTTTCTCCATCTACTTCATTAAGAAGTACATTTCTAATAAGAATGTTACTTTCTGTGTTTAGCATTTATTTATAAAAATTGTATTTATGTTTTTTGATCAATTAAGTACTGATAATTGAGAATACAGCTCATAAAATATTATTTAACTTAGAGACCTATAGTCACAATATTTAAAAAGTTACTTTTGATTTATATATGATACTTTCAAATTTAAAACTATTTTGCATTAAGATAAAATTCCATAGCAAAAGTGAAATAAAATTTCAGGAAGCTGAAGGAGTGGCTGTGTACTTGGGTTCTAGTTATGACTGAGAAAGATTGTGCTCTCATCGTTAACATACTACTGAGGAAAACAATAAAAATAAGGGAATTAGCAAATGTATAAAATAGTTTCAGATCATGCTAGCTCGGCTAAGCATCAAGTAGCCTGAAGCATTGGAAGGAGCTCATTGAGTATGAGGAGGGTCATCTGGCAAGGGTATTGAACAAAGCCAATGGAAGGTATAGCTTGTGCCAACTGTGGAACTACTGGCTAGCAATTTGTCAAGACACTACTTTTGTCCCAATCCTTAGTTACAAGTTCAGGAGCACTCCAGTCTTTATGCTTATAAGTCAGTATCTTAATATTTGCATGAAAAGAAAGACAAGTTTGGTGCATAGTCACTAGTCACATAGTCATAGTCACTTAGCTATTTTCTCTCTTTAAATATTTCTTTATGCGTTGGTCTGGATACTGCAAAACTCTCTAATGTATAATAAAGAATCCTATAAACTCTCTAACATGTCTAAAAATTTATTCTAAGCAGCCAGAATTGTAAACCATAAGTTATAGTTTAGCCTAGGTGTAAGCTGCTACTAGTTGTATCATGGTCATGGGGATAGTTCTTTTGAGAGTGTGGGGCATAGAGAATTGGAAAGAGTTTCAGTCTCCAGTAAAAATTAAGAGATATTTAGTGCAACAAAGATTTTTTTTTCTTGATCATTATGAACTTTGAGGTTTGGAGAAGTCTTTGTTTTTCAGAAAGACATCCATGATCATATAGAATCTTACATTAAGTACTCTAGTATAAAAATCATCTTTGTGCTCTAAAGAAGTTTAAACAGCCCAAAGTAGAAGTTGTTTGGCATGGCACAAGGAGGAGTGACCAAGAATAATAAGATATTAGGAAAATTCAGACTGGTGGCCAGAAAAATTTCCCAAGAGCAAAAATTTAGGTAGTTGAATCGTCTCAGATGGAGTGCTGAAAAACCTACATATGTCCTTAAAAGTTATTATATTATTCATTTACTAATGAGTCTTAGATTGCTTGACAGGCTTTCGTTACTTTTTGAGAATAAAGTACTAACCCTCAATTATTACCTGTTCAAAGATATTTATAATTTCTTAAAATGTTAGGCGATTTATATCATTCTTCATTTGATTTGCTTGTTAGCAGTTGTATTTTTGGAATTGTCTTATGCTATATAAAGTTACTATATGAATAATAGGTACTTAAAATGTAGTGCTTTTTTTGTTTTTGTTTTTAAGTAAAAACAATGACATAGGGCTGGGGTTGTGGCTCAGTGGTAGAGTGCTTGCCTAGCATGTGTGAGGCACTGGGTTCGATTCTTAACACCACATAAAAATAAATATGGATTCACCAACAACTAATAATTTGTTTAAAAACAACTGCATATACTTTCATTTCTAGCCATGAGGGAGAGTAGGATCCCCACTTAACATCCCACCGAAACTAACAAACCAAACAATCCTTAGAAATAATAAAATAAAATATATGTTTTCAGGCATCAGACAGCAACTAATGTAAGACTTTCATTCCTGAGAAGTGAAACAAGCGATAAGAACCAAACCAGTGATCATCCTGGTCCTTTTTTACTCTCTAAGTAATTTTTAGACTATGGTGCAGGGAATGGAAACTAAATAGAAAGCTGTGTTGTACTGAGTTGTGAAGGCAGAGGTTAGAATTCAGGTGAGCTGTGGCAGCTAGAATTTGGGAGGCAGAGTGGAAGGAGGGTGTTCTTCTAAGAAAGAGCTTCAGGATGGGTCACCATGAGTCTTGACCAAGTAGAAATCTGCAAAAGTGCAGGGCGAAATTCTTGGTAAAGAAAAGTTATTAGGTATCTGCAAGCTGAACAATTCTCAGAAATCACACAGGGCCAGAAATAATTTGAGTTTTTACCAGCCAGAGAAGAGAGACCTCATTCCACACATGGAACACTCATTAGAAACCTTGTAAGACTCAACTGTTAGTGGTACGGCTAAAATAGCCCTAAGTAAAGGATAATCCAGACATACATAAAAAGCTTTAAAATAAGCATCAAAAGAATCAAAGTAATCCACAAGAGATTTAATTACCTGTCAGAACAATGGCCAGCATTTTTAAAAGGAATTAAACAAGATCTACAACTTACTGCCAAATTCAAAATGTTTGGTATCTGATAAAAAATTACCAGACATGTAAAAGTCAGGAATATGTGACCCATAGACAAAGAAAACTCAGTCATTGGCACAAACTCCAAGATGACAGAGGTAATGGGATTAGTAAAGGCATGAAAATAGGTATTATGTATACACTTAATGTGATCAGTTATTGAAAGGAAAATATGAATGTAATGAGAGAAAGGAAAATATAAAGAGAAACTAAAGAGCACTTTTATCTGAAATGAAAATTCCTTTGATAAAGAGATTAAATACACAATAGACATTTTATAAAAAGATAAATAAACTTGAACAATTAGCAATAGAGCCTATCTAAAATGAAGCTTATGCACAGATATATGCTGAAGTCTGGCTGCAGCAAAATAATGGGAGGGGGGGTGACGGGCAACTTGTGTACATTGATACAACAGGAGTGGGAGCCGTTTATTGTAAGACAACAGAGGTATTTATACATTCCACACAGCTTATCTTAATTAGCATAAACTAGATACAGCAGTCAACCAATAAGAAATCTCCACACTTAATGGCTCGCTGGCTCCACCTCACAAACCACTCCCCCTGGCAAAATGCCAGGCGCCATCCAGACTTGTTTACAGACTCTAACATTTGCCAGGCGCAATCCTGACTTGTTTACAGACTCTAACAGATATATAAAAGGCTAAATAAAATAAAGGTATCTGTGGGACACTAACAAGCTGACTAACATTTGTAAATTTGAGTCTTTAGAGGAGAAGAAAGAAAAAAGAAAACAGAAATGATGTTTGTTTGTAGCAACAAGGAGGAAACTGGAGGTCATTATATTAAGGGAAATAAGCCAGACAAAGAAAGATAAATACCACATGTTCTCATTCATTAATGGAAACCCTAAGTCACCTTGTAGAAGAATAGAATGGAATGATGGTCACTAGAGACTGGGAAGGGCAGTGGGGAGGGAGACAGAAAGAAGTTCATAAGGGACACCAAAACATAGAGTGGAGGTATCACTTTATTACCTCTAGTCCGTCCTTCCTTCCTTCCTTCCTTCCTTCCTTCCTTCCTTCCTTTGTTATTGGAGATAAAATCTGGGGCCTTCTGCATGCTAGACCAATGCTCTGCCACTGAGCTACATCCCTAGCCCTCTACTTCTTCTTTTATAGCACAGTTGGTTAACTATGGATTAAAACAGCCTACGATGTATTTCAAAATGTGTAGAAAAGAGTCTGATGAAATGCCTAACACACATTCTCTCTCTCCCCCCACTTTCTTTCTCTCTCTCACTCACACCCCAAAATATTTCCCTTTTCTCTCTATAAAGTATTTTGTAAGCCCAAGTATGTATTTTTGTAAGACCAAGAATATATAAAGAACTCTTAGATCTGACTAATAGAATGAATTAAAAGGTCAATAAAAGTGAACACATTGAATGTACTCTTCATCAAAGAAGATACACCGATAGACATAATATCCATGAAAAGATGTTCAGTATCATTGTTACGGTTTGGATCTGGAATGTCCCCCAACGATCATGTTTTGGAGGCTTGGTCCCCACTGCAGAAGTGTTTAGAGGTGGGGGGTTCAGGAAGGTGATTGGATCATAAGGGTTCAGGTCTTATCAGTGGATTACTCTGCGATGAATTTACAATTTGATGGCTTTATTGGAGGAGATGGAAACTGCAGGATGTGGCGCCTAGTTGGAGGAAGTAGGACATTGGGGACATGACCTGGAAGGTAATATCTTGTCCTGGTCTCTTCTTCTCTGTTTTTGTTTCCTGGGTGCCATAAATGAGCAGCTTTGCTTTACCATGCCCTTCTACCATGATGTTTCTGCCTCTCCACAGGCCCAAAACAATGGAGTCAGCTGACCATTGACTGAAACCTTTGAAACTATAAGCCCAGACAAATCTTTTCTCCTCTAATTTTAGTTTCTCAGGTATTTTGTCATGGCAAAAAACCAAACAAACAAACAAAAAACTGACTAACACAATCTTCATCATTAGAGGAATGAAAATTAAACCAGTATGATACCCCTACACATTTACTAGAACATTAGAGTGGGTAAATTTAAAAGACTGAAAATACCAACTGTTGATGAAGTTGGGAAGCAACTGAAACTCTCATATACTGCTGATGGAGATATAAGATTGTACCATCACTTTAGAAGGTAATTGTGGCAAATTCTTATAAAGTCAAATATGTACTTATCACATGATCCAACAATTTCACTCTTAGGTATTTATCCAAGAGAAATGAAAGCATAGTTTACATAGAGTTGTACACAAATGTTCCTTTCACTTTATTTAAAGCAAGCAAAACTGGAAACAGCATAAATGTCTATCAACAGGTAAATGAATAAATAAAATATTTAACAATGGAATATTACTCAAACATTTAACAGTGGAATATTAATCCACAATAAAAAGAAACAAACCACTCAATTATGTAACAATATGGATGAATTTCAAAATAAATATTGTAAATGAAAGAAGTCAGAAAAAAGAGTAGATGTTTTGTGGTGCTTAATAACATGAAACTCTAGGGAAGAAAAACATATTTATAGAAAGGAAGACCATGATTGCCTGGGGCTAGTGATAGGGTGAGAGTAACTGGGAAGGGCTTAAGGGAATGACCTTTTGAGGTGATGGAAATGTTCTGCATTTATCTTGATTTTAGTGATGGTAACAGGGGAGTTAACATGAAATATGTAACTTAAAATAGGACTTATGTATGGAAGTTCCTCTGTTTTTGTGTGGCAAAGCCTTGGAGTCAGTGATGAGAAACTCTAAAGATGTTGGCAATTTTTCCATTGTGTAAAACCTGTTATATGTTGAACACTGTCAGGAATTCCTATGACTTCAGCATTTGTATTTAAGTTGTGATGGAGCATAGTGGGTTGAGGAAACAAAGTAAAGAAGGAAGAAGAACAAAATATTTGGGAATCAATTTATTCAAGAATTATTTGTTGAGCACTTTACATGTGAGTAGGTACCCAATATGCAAAGATGAATATAAATGGTCCTTGACCTCTGAGGGCTCATAGTCCACTAGGGTGTAAACCAAAATACAATGTTATAAATGCTGTGATTTAAATTTAAAGAACTGAATGCTTCTCTCAGTACAAAATTTTTTGAGTGTCTTTCAATATGTTTATTTATATTTTATATACATGAAATATTAGCCTAATATTTATATGCATTATAAAACATAAAATAGAAAACAACAGACGAGATAAATATATAAATCAGAGTTCTGTATATATGTATACATAAAAATGTATATATATAAAATATTTTTTTCCTTCTCACAAACCACCAATCCATAGTTTCGGGCACCATGTAGGATGTCTGCAACCCACTTCAGACTCACTGGGGTCTGAGAGAATGCTCAGGCCTCCTGCAGTGTTGTGAAGTGGGGAGGTTGGCGGTAACCTTCACCTTGGCAAAAACCCATTGACCCTTCCTTTCTTTTCCCCAGAACTGTTCTTTGTGTGTCCCTCTGCCCTGAAATAGGTATTATTTGTGAAACTTTCTTAACTTCTGTGCTTCATTGCCCTAGAAGGTCACTGTAATTCAAAAGAAGCAAGGTTTAACTATTTTGGCACAAACTTTGGCTGGACTACAGAGCATCTTCCCCCTCAAAAACTCACTAAAGCCAAGAGATGGGGTATTCTGAGGGAAGTTCCAACCAAACTAGACCCAGAGGAAGGTGCTTACATGGTCTGGTCAGCCCCAGAGGAGTTGATCAAGACCTCTCTTCCCTAAAAGGGGAAAGTGAGTGTGTTAGATGCATCGGGACTCTCAACATTTGAGGTAGATGTCACTGCTAATGTCCTGCCTGACTCTCTTCAAGGACTGCCTTTCTATTTCAATTTCCTTTGAGGCTATGTGAGACCAGCTCTGACAGTCTGTCATACGCAAAAGGCTAGTGTTGCCAGATTTTAATTTGAAGAGTACAGAATATAATTTTGACTAATTGGTCCAGTAGGAACTGGAGTGGAATCTAAACAACTCTGGAGGTCTGTGGCAAGGAAACAGGGATGGGGGAGAGATTTAATCAGCTTTCTCTCAGGCCTCCTGTTGGCAGATTTCTAGGCTGACCTCATCAATGCACTTATTTTTCAGGTAAGCTTTCAAAACTATTTGGGCCTGATTCCACTATTCTTCCCCCTGCCCATGATGTTATACTTACAAAATAATGAGCCTGGAATTCCTTTAAGGACACACAAAGGAGTCAAACATAAGCCCCCACACATTTTTGTCCAGGCCAAAGTGGGGAAAGGCGGCGAGTGTGTGGCAGTTGTGACTGGGCCCCTTAAGCTTCATTACTGTGAGTTGTTTTTCAGTCCACAATGAAGCTATCAATTTAAATCTCTCAAGTGTCCAGAATCAATGTCAACCATGGTTGAAACAATGAACTTGAGAAATGAATTCACTTGAGCTATGAATCATAAGCCTATCACCCTCTAGAGCAGAAGCAAAAGTGAAGAAGTCATCGAATTCCATAATAAGTTCCATATGTTGTTTTAAAGAAAGGCTTAAAAAATGATCAGACTTCAGCTCACCATACTTCTGTAACAGGAATTTACATATGTGAATGCGAAGTGAAAGAACTGACTGTCAAATTTTGCTCTGACTTCTTTTTGACAGTGGAACACTTTTTTATTTAGCTCTGGAAGGGTGGACAGGGGAGAGGTTGATAGGCACCAGAGAACATGGAGGAGCTGGTAGAGGAGAAGATGAAGGGAGGTAGAGGCAGCCGGCTCTCGGCGTCAGTAGATAAGGAACCACAAATTTGAGATAACCCTTTTGGCCTTTCTCCTGCCACCTTATTGAAGAGAGTTGGAGTTTTTTTTTTTTTTCCTAAATACAAAGCCCAAAATTAACATGGCCACAGTTCTGTGGAATTTTTGGAAGGCCATGACAGGAAGATCTGTTTTCAAATTTAGACTCTGCTCTCTGACCCTGGGAAAATCATTTTACTTCTCTAGGCTTCAGCTTCATCTCTGCCTCACAGAGCTCTCAGTGTCATACACTTGTGTATAACCCTCTTTTGGCATCTATCCTGTCACTTTGAAATGTATCTCTTTTCAGTGATATGGATTGTGGACTTCTCAGGGATTTAGAGCAGTTAGCATTGCTTTAGACCAGTTAGGGGAGGGCACTTGCTTATTTATCTCTGTTTTACTGTGCCCCCTACAAACCTGGCACAATGATTAGGCAACAGGTAAAAAGTCTGTGCCTCGGCTTTGTCCCTGTGCACCACATGGTGCTGGTGAGGTGGAGGCAACCATGTGTCATGTTGCCATCTTGTTGAGTCAGATTGGCCCTGTGACTCCCAGCTAGGGAGTTGGGATGCTAAATCTTTTATTTGCACAATTTTGCTATTGTGCTAAGAAGTCAGAAGCCAGAACACAGTCTCATTCAGTGTCTCCTTTTTTTTTATTGGAACTGGCAAGGTCAATCAGTGGCAATGAAAAAAAGTGGGGAAAAGTGGAAAGTTGTTAGGGTTTTAGGAGAGAAAAATTAAAAAAAAAAAAAAAAAAAGAAAAGAAACTGCAACCCATTTGGACTGAAATGGTGACACAGAATGAAATGATCTTCTTTCTCTCAGACACATGCTGGAGTGCATTTCATAGAGACTTAAAAATAAAGCCAACGTACAACCAAGTGCCCAGACCCCACATTCCATCCAGCTCTGATTTGTCGGTATTGAAATGGAGGCATTTAACAAATTTGGCTATCAAATACTGTGTGTGTATGGAAAAAGGGCAGATAAAATGGGCCAATTAGACCTCAGCACATCTGTCAAAACTCTGACCTTTAACCTTAGTGAAAACATAATCTAGGATCAAACACAGACACCCTACAGATGTATACAAGTCATTTAATGCAGCCTTTGAAAAGACTGTGATGGATAGCTGGTGTTATTCTGAAAATCTGATGAGAAATCCAGGCTTGGCCCTGCTAGGAATATTTGTAATTTTTTAAAAAAAGTAGGTTCAAATTCAATAAGTATTTTATATATCCCAGCAAGGTCCTCCCCATAGGCTGAGTGGAAAACACTTCTGACTGTTGCTACGCATAGCAGTTTCCAAAACCTGTTTGAAATTTGAGAACAGAATTTGGTTTTCAGTTACCTTATTTAGCCTTAGAGATTTTTTGGTTTACTCCACAATAATGTGAGGGTTTCATCCTTAATGGACTATAGGTTAAATTTAACAACTGTCCCTCAATATGCATGTGAATGCTGGGTGCATTTGTGTGGTGTACACCCTCACAGAGCTTGATGTCAGAGGGAAGAATGTGGGAGAATAAAACGTTAGAGTGTTTTCACAGGGTTCACTGAAGCACAAATGGGGTTCTCATTATAAACAGGGATTGCATCTTCTCCAGTATTCATGGAACATGACCAATGTAGCATTTACTGATAAAAATGTCACCATGCTGTGGCAAGCTCAAGCTTTAGGGAGGGTGTTTTTAGAGATCTTAAGCCAGGGCTTAGTCTTGTGTTTGCACAGGGTGCACAGGCAGCAGGAGATAAGCCTAGTAGACCTGTGCAAGAGGAGTCAGGAAGCAGTGTTGGTAGTGCTTTTCCCTTCTCGGTTTCACTGTCTCTCAGTGTTCCTATATTCATCTGGTCATTGAATTTTTTTTTTTTTTAATATTTTAGTTTTAGATGGACACAATATCTTTATTTTACATTTATGTGTGCTGAGGATCGAACCCAGTGCCTCATGAATGCTAGGCAAGCGCTCTACCACTGAGCCACAACTGCAGCCTTGGTCATTGAATTTTTGATCTCACATGGGATAGGCTTGCCATGTTATATATGCCAGGTTTGTCACTCAACTCCGCAACTTTCTGCACCCCCCCCCCCCAGAAAAAAAAAAACAAAAACATGAGTTAATCAATTTAAAAGGAGGAAAAGTTTATTTTGTCTCATAGTTGCAGGTAATTCAGTCCATTTTTGATTGGCTGGTTTTTTTTTGGGGGGGGGCGGGGTATCTGTGGTGAGGCAGAACATCATGGTGGGTAGCACCTCATAATAGCCAGGAAGCAAAAAGGAGACAGGAAGGACCAAGGGGCCCAATCCCCTTTAAGAGCATACTCCCAGTGACCTAGCTTATTTCCAGTAGGCCCCATGTCCTAAAGACCCTTCTACCTCCCAGAAGTGCAAGAGGCTGGTGAGCAAGCCTTTTGCACTTGGACCTTGGGGGAGGAGGGCACTTAAGATTCAAACCATAACACCAGGTGCTGATCCAAAAGACTGAAAAGAAAATTAAAATATGAGCTAGTAGTAGCACTCACTCCAACACAGGGTCACAAATCCCCCTACCCTGCTGGATGACTACTGAACCTACTCCCTTGGCCTTGACACCACTTACAGAGATTTATTCTTACTCCAGAATTGAAGATCAGGGAAAGAACAACATATTTAGATGGAAATAAGTCTGCCTCTCTGAATAAAAGCTCCTCGCACCTAGTTAGTCTATGAAACAGGTATCTGGGTGTTTAGTAACACTAACTAGATCATTACTATGTGAAACTAATCAAAGAGCCCTCTGTGTGGGGCAAGGCATTATCTGACCAAATGTAAGGGGAATGATATTTGTCAGAATACAATATATGTGAAAATTATGGTGTCCTTAAGAGACTGTGAGAGGCTACGGATTGGCCTAGAGCCAGCCTGCTCTACTTGCCTCTCCCAGAGTGTTTTCTTGAAAGACATTTCCCTGAATGTAGACTTGCCATTTTCCTATGGCCTAGTAAAGTGACTGTAATTAAATAGATTACACTTCTCTTTAGGGTAAATAGAAGAGTGAGAAAAGACCATTCTTTAACCTGAAATGTGGGAAGGCCAGTCTATTCAGAAGTTAGTTAAAATGATATGATTTTTGTGCATTAACTGGTCCATTCAACTCCCTGAGTCTAGCATTTGTAGATTTTTGCATTCCACCCATGAGAAGCCCACCTCTGAATCCTTTTCAAAAGCCCAGATTCCTGGAACATATAATGGTGCTATTTTATAAGTGGAAGGTTAACACTTGAAGGCTTGCAGTAGATTGGAGTGGTGAGGGAGCCCTGGGGTCAGGCCACTTGAGAGATACCTTGGGGCTTATTCCTTAATCTCTCTTGATCTGAGCTCCTCCTGGGGCTGTTATGTGGGTGGACTGCAGCTTGTGAAATACCAGCCCTGTACCTGGCAAGGCAAATGGTGAATGTACCATGGTGGGGGTCACATGTCACTGTTTCTGTTATTGTTGAGACCTAAAGGATGACACAAGGCTGAATCAGCTTAAGTTCCTTCAACTTGAAGATAAAAATTAGCCTGTTGAACTGGACGATGCTCCCCTGATGTTTTTTACTTTTTGCCCTCATTCAACCAGTTCAAACTGGAGTTTACAGAATTGTGAAACATTTGAGCCTGGAATAGTCATGTGATTTACAGTTTTGTCTCATTTTAAGCTTTCAAGCAAATATAATCACTGAGCTTTTGATCATAATAAAAACTCAGGCCAAAAAACTGGGCCCCGTAGAATTCCCCATATCTCTCCTACAACCCTGAAGGATTCTTCGGATCTCAGCCTCTGTTTTATTTAGGTGTCCTCTCCCTCCCCCACGTCTGTCTTTGCTGAGTTTTCACCAGACTGCTCACTAGGAAGGAGCCCAGCTGTTTTCCTGGGCTTGGCTCTCTGTGCTGAGCAGGAATTGCTGAGCAAAGAGCAGCGTTTCTCCAGGGAGGTTCGCAAGGGTAGCACAGACTCAGTCTGGATTTTTCTTTATTATTAAGACCTTCTGCCAAATACTATCAGGGACAGGGGGAAAGCACACAAAGCCTGAAGCCCAACTGGGCCAGCTTTTAAAAGCATACCAACTTGAATAAATCAGGAATGTCTTATACTTCTTTAATTTTCTGCGTTTATCAAGAGACAGTTGCTCTCAGAGTCAGTTTTAACTCCACAGACACTGGTGTGCAACCTTGCTTGGCATTAAGTGAGACCTTTCAGAATTAACATTCCTTTGACATGGTTGCTCAGTGATTGACATTTATTCCAAAATACATCATGGTGGGAAATGCTTAATCCCTTATTCTAGTGAAGTGTTTTTTAATGAAAAAAAATATTGTTTTAAAAGGGTGATAAAGACTTTTTAAAAAATTGAAGTAGAATAACAAATATATGGGCAGTCTTAAAAAGAGACAGCAGTTTAGCAAGGGAGGTAAGAGTAAGTTTCAGGAAGCAGAGAAAGCATATGAAGAATTAAGTTGCCTTATATATACTAGAAATGCAGTTGAGATTCCAAAGAGGAAGAGAATATGATCTGTTGCTGCCTTACTTTCTGGTAAGTTGATGTATATTGTCACTGCAAACACAAACAACACTTAGTAATGCTATAAAATGACATTCTTCCTTCCCTGGGACAGGCGCTGCCCAGTTAGGAGTCTCTGGTGCCATGGTTTCCTGGGGTCCTTCCCCTCTGATGTCCGTTGGTGTTCCAGTCTCTATTTTTGTTCAGGAATCTTTGATTCCAGACAGGTGGTTCTTTTTCTGTTTTCAGAGATGATGAGACTGCTATATTGTATTCCTTACAACCAGAAAACTGTACCTTAAGACCTTCTAGAGTTCTCCAACTTGTAGATGTCCTAATAACAATCACAATTAGAAACTCTAGCACTGAGCCAGGACTTGGAAGCTAAGGATTGGTGAGCATGTCTAAATACAAGCTTTACAACTCATAATTGTTTATAGCATAAACACTTTGCTTCTATCTGAAGGAATATTTTTAATATTTCATCATAATTGACTACATATCAGAGAGTTTTGGAGTGTCCTTGAATAGTTAAAACTCAGATATTATATTCGTGGATGCCAAGGGGTTATTAAAATACCATACTGCTTGTTTGATTGTTGAATAGTAAATTCATAATATGGGAATAAGTACAGCGTATGTTTTATGTACCAAAAAGCATATCCTTTTACCATTTTATTTGGTAGTTTCAATCCTTCAGGTTCGCTTGAAAAATAATTCAATGCATGTTAATTTTGTTTTTACATTTGGGGGAGGTGAGTGTTGTATTTTTTAACTGTGGGGCATCTCAATGGCTTGGTAGTGTGTCTATTCAGATTAAAGATGAGAAAACTGAGGCCAAGAAAGGTGAAATGGCTTCTCAGGGGTTACATAGAGAATGAGCTCTAGGCTCATGATTTGAACTCAGGTTTTCTGATTAGAATTCAGTACTTTGTGCACTGATTCTGAACCTTTGAATAAAACTAAAATGCGAAGATTGTTCTTGATAGGAAGAGTTAAAGACAGGAGAGGATAAAGATAAACAACCTGTCTTTCTGGACAGGACCTCAGCTCATTAGGAAGAAGAATGAGTAGGAGAGAAGGTAGGAGGAAAGAAATGGCAGAAAGACAAATAGTCATGGGAAGGAATAGGAACAGAGCAGATGCCAGAAATTTTAATGATTGGAAGAAATCTGGGTTGAGTTTGAAAATTAAAAATATCTTTTCAGGTATAAGCAAAGAGTTTATGTGCATACAGGGCCCCAAAACAGAAATACTGTATTATTAATACATACAATGGACTTATCAGGGGCAGAAAGAAGCATGACTTAAAAAATAAAGACAAGACACACCAAGCATTTCCGTAAGGCTCTGAATATTAAACACCTTTTTCTTCCAAAAATATTTAAAGTGGAGAGAGAGTTGAAAAAAGATAATAATTTATGAGGGATGTCTCATGTACTATTTATTATCATAGGAAGGAAAGTCAAACTCAATAAAGTACAGATTGATTGATCAAACAAAGCCCAGCCTGGAATTAATAAAATACAGATTTGAGTGAAGTTGTGCCCTAGCACATTTTAAAGCCATGTTTCAAGAATGTTATCCGTGGGGGGTATGGATAATTTTTATCAAATGGCAAGAACAGACACTAATAATGGCAAATTTTTGTGTTCTTAGATTGCCACTTAACTACTTATGTTTTCAAGATTAGCCTCTGAGAAGCTGCTCATTCATTTTTGGTGCTTAGTGACCATTTAGGGGATGAAATTATCAACGGGGTCCTTGTTATGGCCATGGAAAATGTTATGGTCACCAGTCAATGATTATTTTGAAGGAATGGAAGAAAAGGTTATTAAGACTGTATATTATAGGGAATGTATCATATCATACACCATGAGTATTTAGTAAATATGTTAAAGAGAGTATGCACAAATAAAAAGTACACAAATTTCAAATAAATACCTTTATTTAAGGAAATATGCTTTCTCCTGGTAATATCATATTATTATTTTTTTTTAAAGAGAGAGTGAGAGAGGGAGAGAGAGAGAGAAAGAGAGAATTTTTTAATATTATATTTTTTAGTTTTCAGCGAACACAACATCTTTGTTTGTATGTGGTGCTGAGGATCGAACCCGGGCCGCACTCATGCCAGGAGAGTGCACTACCGCTTGAGCCACATCCCCAGCCCAATATCATATTATAATACTAAATATTTTCACCAATATATAAATTTTGATTAGACTGATCTTTGGATTTAACTTTAAACAATCTTAATAGAAGCCCCTTAGTGTTGGTAGAGATGTTAAGGCTCTGGAACTTGAAAGCAAAGTGACCTTTGTGGCTTTTCTTATCTGCAAATCGTTTCTCTGTGTCAGATGAGCACACCTTTCCTCCATTCTGTCATCTTGTCTTTCCTGTGTTCATTTTACTCCTTTGCTTCATGTAGTAGGGATGGTTTACAATCCCAACAGTTTTTTTTTTTTTTTTTAACCAGGGATTGGAACCAGGGTCGCTTAACCACTGAGCCATATCCCCAGACCTTTTTAATTAAAAAAAAAAATTAACATTTTTAAAATTTTGAGACAGGGTCTCACTAAGTTGCTTAAAATCTTGCTAAACTTGCAGAGGCTGGCTTTGAACTCCAAGTGCTCCTTCCTCAGCCTTCTAAGCTGCTGGGGTGACCAGTGTGGGCCACAGGTGTAGCACCTAACTACAACACTTTCATATATATAAAAAAGAGTTCTCAAGAAATTTTGTTTTGAATTTTTGAGAGAAATTTTGCTTCTAGGTACTATAATCAGTTATTTATGTTTATGTATATTCAGCTTTCTTCCCACTCCCACTTGAGGCTGATTTGATCATCCAGTGGTTTAAAAAAAATTCTTTTTTGGTCATCATGTGTTTTGGATGAAAATCCTTCAAAACTGATTTTCAAAGGATCTTGTAAGACTAATGATATTTTAGAATCATTCTTTAACTAGAGGAGGATTCTGCCTTCTACTTTTACAGTGATTTCATCTTGTCTGATGTACGGTTGTGTGTATTTATATTAGTGGTATTTGCATGGAGGTTGGCTTGTAAGCCTTGAACAGGTGTTTTAGGAAAGAAAGTGGTAATAGTTCAACTCTTATGATGCGTAGCATATCAGAGGTTGAAGAAGATTCACACATGCCTTCTATTTTAATTCTAACAAAACCCAGCTTCACTATATAGGCTTCTAGCTATTTTTAGGAGAATCAGTAGGAGATCTATAATGTAAGAGTTGTTGAAAGAAAGTATGAAATGGAACTTTAGACTTGGAGGGGAAAAGACGGACTGGCTATATAATTTGTGGGACTTAGTGCAAAATGAAAACACAGGGACTCTTGTTAAATAATGAAGAATTTCAGGGCAGGGAAGGGAGAGCTTTCAACCAAGCATGAGGCTCTTGTGAGCATAGGGCCCTGTCTGACCATACCGGTTGCATACCCATGAAACCTGCCCTGGTCAAAAGTTGAGAGGATAATAAAAAGGAAAAATCTATTTTCCCTTGATGTTTCCTTCCTTGTATCCCACCCTTACAAACGTACTTATCAGGTGATCATCTCTCAAGGGGGCACTGTTGTGGCAGTTAGGAGACTCATCTCTAATGCCTGGGGAAGGACACCAAAGGAAGGTTATATCCCACCTAGCATGGGAGGGTGAATGGAGCCAGGAGCCCTCTGAACTGACCTAAGAGAGAGAGTACGAACTTGGGAACTCAACTTTCTAGCAGTGTAGTACAGTTATTTAACTTGTCTGAGTCTCATTTTTCATGGTTGTAAAATGGTGATAGCTACCTTGAAGGGTTATTAGATAGATCAAAGATAATGCAAAAAAAAAATCTAGTGCAGGGACTGGTATGCAGTGGAAACTCAATATATATTGCACGTAGGATCATTTTTTGTGAGGACAAATATTGGGGATGAGTGAGAAAGGTCCCAAGTCTCAGGGGTGGAGGATATCCAAATGCTTGAAGGGCTGGTTGCGTCTGTGGTCCTCCTCAGTTACTGAGTGCTCTGGAATGGACTACAACTTGGAATTACATCTTCTCCCAAGCAGGGCAAGGAGCAATCTGTGGGAAGTCAGTACACAGAAGAGTTCAGACTCCAGCACTGAAAATTTGCCAACTTTCACCCACATTGCGGAGATGAGAGAGCAGCTGTGGGCAGACAGTAGAGTAAGGGCTGTGGGGTCACTGGGCTGTGTTGTACTTACAGATGTTCCATTGTTTGTTCTGAGATTTTGTCATTTGTCTATTTTATCCACTTATATTTCCATGATATATGACTGATACAGTCAGAACCATTTTATGCAGTTTTCCTACTTTGTTTTGATTTATTATTTGTTGTTTACAGTATTATCTCCAATAAAAACAATGGAATTTCCTTCCCTACTAATCTGGCCTGTTTCCATTTTTGCCTGTTTATTTTAATTTCCTTTTGCTTTTGGCCTGAAACCTCTACATGACTCTGCTTTGTTTATTTCCTTGCACGGATGTGTCAGCATCATTTATTAGCGTGTCCACTCGGAAGAACTTTGTTCATTAATCATGGTGGCTCTGTTTCCTGACTTCTAATGGGAGTGTAGTAAGTGCTGTGTCTCTTAAGTACTTCAGGATGGCTTTGGGTACCAGTTTCCTCATCACTGCCCAGATGCGCTGGCCTCCATGACTTGCAGATGGAGCACATGAGGCCCCAGGGCACAGAAGTAACTTCTCCGCAGAAGACTCTTGTTTTAAATCCTTTGCCCTATAGTCCTGTCCCTCTTATTGATTTTACTTTCCAATTATTTTTATTTAGGGGAGTGGGTTATAGGAGCATAAGATCTGCTTTTTGCAAATATACTCAATCCCCTAAGACATTTTCATGAGAACCATTCTGTTGTTGGCTAATAAGCAATTCCATCTTGCAGTATTAGCTGTATGTGTGTGTGTGGGGGGAGTACATGATGCGTGTTATTAGACTAGTCTCCTTACGAAGAATTTAGTCCACTAAGTCAATAAAGTTAAGAGGAAGTGATAACTTGACTTTTATACCTCTTATTTGAATATGATAGGTCTGTTATTTCATTTTGCTGGATTCTCATGACTGAGAAAATCATCACATTTTTGTTTGTTTATTTGTGGTTTTGGAAGTTGAGCCCTGGGCTTCACACTTGCTAGACAAGCATTCTGCCACTGAGCTATAATTGCTAGCCCAATTCATCATATATGTTAGTATTTACTCTGTATATAACACCATCTTTAGTTTGAAGATACTTACAAGACTTAAAGGCAGAAACAGTTGAAAGTTAATAAATATAAGCAAGTGTTATGGGTGACACAATAGAAGCCCACCCAGAGTCTATGAGCATCAAAGGAAAGAGAGACCTTTATTACTTTGGGGTGGGAATTGGAGAGGATGTGTCACAAACAAAAATGGAAGGTTCTGGATGTATTTAGAATGCATAAATACTTTCAAATGGTTGAGGCAGCAGCAGTACATGCACAAGGTAAGAGAAGGGAGGCATGAAGGGCCTTAGATGCCATATGTATGAGTTTCAGATCCTCTTCTCTAGAAAGTTTTAGGTGGGCAGAACATCATTAGCAGATTTGCTTTTTTTTAAAAAAAATTACCATGAGAAGAATCAATTCATGGAGACTCAAATGGAGGCAAGGGACTCCTTATGACAGTAAGATGCTGAGCCAGCCAAGATATAATGAGATTCTGAGCAAACCAGTGGTCCATGGAAAGATGTCAAAAAAATTAACTTTGTAAAATTGATATTGATTTTTAAATCTTGTCTTACAGTAATTGCCAATAAGACCAAGAAAGTAACACAGACCATAAATGTCAAAAAGTCAAAGGGAATCTTCTTCTGTGCTTTCATTGCAGAGTTGGTTTTCATTGTTGTTTTTGGTATGGGGTTGAACCCAGGGCCTTGTGCATGCTAGGCAATTGCTGTACCATAGAACATCCCCAGCCCTTCATTGCAGTTTGGAAACATGATTACTGTGGCACTTCACATACTGTATTTTAGCATGCTACATTGTCAATTCTTGATTACAGATTTTCTGTCCTGGGCTCTAAGCTTCTTAGGTTTAAGAACCAAAATACTGAATTATTTGTGTGTGCCTAGCATGGAGCCTTGTATAGACAAGGAGATGTTTGAAAAGCAAAACTTCTTACACAACAGCCAGTACTTCTTCCACACGTGCCACATGGCATTTTGGAAGTGTGCAAAGATCACTTAGACTTGCTTGCCATCCATTCTTTTCCATTGGCTCCTCATGAGTGGCCAGAGCAAAATGGCAAACAGATATAATAGGCAGAAGACGTTTTTTATTTGCTTTAAAGTTTGTGTCAATTTGCCCATCATCAAGATATGTCCCTGTACCTCTACAAGTCTGCATTAAAATACCAATAATGAAAATTTAGAATATAAGAAGTGTCCATAAGAATTGATGCCTGTTGTAAGACTGTCTTTGGTAGTCTCATTGTCCACAAGATGATTATTTGCTTCCTCTGTTTGCATTATTTAAGGTTTTAACTTGGATCACACTTTATTCTTCCACACAGATCCGTAATGCCTCCTGCCTGCCTCTTTCAAGATGGAGGAGAAACCTGTGATAGAGCCTACTCAAGTGGTATCTAAACTCAAACTTTCCACCAAGGTAGAAGGCACAGGACACTGGCTGGTGGAAGATCATGCTCGAATATGGGAAGTTTTAAAGACAGAGGAGGTAAGCCAACTCTAACTGACGCAATTGGTGCGATGATGGATTTGCTCATATCCAGAATTGTAATTCTTAGCACAGCCAGCACCACGGGCCTGCTGGGGCCTCCTCAGGGGCTGCAGGCACAGCCATGACTGGAGAACAAGAGTCCGGGTGTGTCCCATGGGTATTAATGACTACACAGTGATTCAGGCAAAGGAGGTGACACTTCAAGTAGGCTTTAAAAAGAATGATCTGAGTCTTATATGCTTGTAGTCTGCACTTTGGCCTCAGATATACCATGGCATAGCTGGAGGCCACCCTCTTCCTGTCTTCTCTCAAGGCTGCCGTTCTGTTACCCTTTTTCCTCTCTCGAGCCTATTATACCAAAGTTTCATTTTGTCATATCCAATACTGTATGTGTGTGTGTGTGTGTGTGTGTGTGAGTGAGAGAGAGAGAGAGAGAGAGAGAGAGAGAGAGAGAGAGAGAGAGAGCATTCAAGGTGGGTGAAGATAATCTTCTTATTCTTTCAGTGGCAATTATAAATTATAACTCTCATCTTTTTAGGTGTTTGAGGTAAAATCATAAATACTAGGTATCAAAGAACTTCTTCACTATATACATATTTGAATGAAGAGTTGAAAAAGGAAGACTGGAAAAGAGAATGGGATGTTCACCTACACATGGGAAAGTTCTAACTTCACTGAGCTTAGGATTTGTCTTATGTGCACTAAAGCTGGAATGAAAGTTATTGGTTTTAATACATAGGAAAGAACACTTTAGAGAGAAGTACAAAAACGAGCTTCAAAATAATGACTGTGATGTAGAAATGCAAAAGGCAAAACATAGAATGCTTAGTACCAGAAAGAACAACATCTATTTTCTGAGGGGACCTAGGTGGTATTCATTATCTTGGGTGGTTGTCTAGGATCTGGTCTACATACTGAAAACATAGAAAATTGTTTTCTCATATATCTAATAGCAGAATGTTTTTAACACAATCATCATCATCATCATTATCATCATCATCAATATCATCATCATCATCATCCTAAGATTAGGAGGAAACTTTGGAAAGTTATGCTTTTAAGAACATACTTACACATGATTGTATGTAAATTTTTTTCTTGATTGATACTTATTAGGTGGATTTTTTTAGTTAGATACGTGAAAATTTTGTTTTCCAAGTCATTGTCAAATAGTTTTCCAAAGTTGTGCCAATGTATGTGCATAAAATTTTCCCTTGTTTCACGCTCTTGGTAACTCTCAAAATTGTCAGATTTCTTAATTTTTCTATCTAGTTGGTGTGAGATAAAATCTCATTCTTTGTCAGTTTTTTTTGCATCTCGTCTCCACTTGAGACCACTTTTCTATTTTTCCTTTAATATTTAATTGTCTAAGGGTCTAACAATAATAAAACTCACCTCCTCTTCACCCCATCTTAAGATGTCTTTATTTTGAGTGCACTCTTAGGAATATAGTTCAGATGGGTATGGAGTTATAAGCTATTTTCATTCAGTACATTGGAAGTATTCCACTGTCCTTTGCTTTTCCATTGCTCTGGAGGAGGAGCTAGTTTAATTTTAATTCTTTTGAATATAATATCTTTACCCTTTAATACTTAAACCTTCTTTACATTTTTGCAATTATACAAAACATTAATTCATTCTTCTGTTTTTGGTGTGGATTTCTATTAATTTAATGTTTTGGAATTCATGATGGGTTTCACAAATAATTTCTAGTCTGGAAACATATTTATGATTTTCTTTTCAGATTTACCTCATTCTTTTGTAACTCCAGTAAGGTTTTATTTTTGCTTTTCTCACTCTTTATTCATGTCCCTAACCTCTTTCAGGGTTACTATGTTTTTATTCCTCTTGTGTTGCATTCTGGTTTATTTTATATTTATCTTACAATTCACTAATTCTCCCCTCAACAGTATCTAATCTGCTTCTTAACTCAACCATTAATTTTTAAATTTCATTTCTATTTTTGTACTTCTAAAAGTTCATTTTCTTTTAAATCTTATAAGTTTTTCTTTTAGCCTCTTGCTTGCTTTTTGTTCTTATTTATATTTCCTAAGACATGTTTGTCAAGAACTGTGAAGGGTCTGAGGTTTTACTTCACATGCAAATTAACTTGGTACAATTTTGTGGATGCTGAACGATGACATGAGACTCTTGGCTCAGAGCAAAAGACTTTAGTATTCACAATAAAAGCAGTAGTCAGAGTATCATGTGTGTTTTGGTTTCCTATGTCCTGATACGTATAGGAGTGACATAGGTGAACCTAGATAGATGTCTGCACCAGAGAGGAACATTGAGCTTGAGAATCTTTATAGTAGGCAGTAAGCAGTCTTGCATTTTGATCTACTGGTAGACATTAGCACATCCCTCAAAATTGCCTGTTACATGGTCAGCCTGAAAAATGATCTAGGTAAAAAATAGTTGGGGACTTCAAATTGTGGCATATATAAGAAAACATGCAGGAACATGAGAGGCCCATGGAGGATTGTTTCCTAACAATTGTAAATCTAATGGTTTTATATTCAGAGTCTAGAGATTCCCAGAACTATGGGTCTTATTCTACTATCTGTTTTTCTTGTTGGACCTTTTATATGATTTTTTTTTGTTTATTTGTGATTTTTGACTGTGAGTTCATTTGTATTGTAATAAAAAGAATTCTCTTCATGGAGAATTTGCATTTGTTTCTGAAATCAACTGGAAACCACTTCAAAGTAAATTCTTAGCTTGATTTTTAAAAAAACTGTTCAATATGAATACAGGGTAGAAACCTATGCAAGGACATTCTTGTAGTGGTGAATTCTAAGGGGTGTGGATAACTCCCTCTTGCTATCCCTACTCAGCACCATATTTCAAGATAATCAACTTTCCTTGTATTGTTATAGAGAAATATTACTAGTTCACTCCAATGCTGAGGGAATAGCATTTTGGGGTCTCAGATTTATGTAGTAGGGTTTCCTATAGATTCTTTTCATTGAACCAGTCCTAGGCTTTATATTATTCTTTCTTGTGTGTTTTTAGGTAATAAAGCCTATGTTAACTAGAATAACATAGAGCTGTAACTAAATACTATCCAAAATTTAAGTAGCTTAACCCAATTAAAGTTTATTTCTCAACCACATACTAATCCAGTTTAGGTGTTTCTAGTGAGCGTGCTTGCTTTTCTCTGTGTGGTAATTCAAGGACCCAGATACTTCCTTCTTGGATCTCTAAAACTCTGTGGCCTGGCAATCTTCTATATCAGCTAGCAATTAAAAAGGTTGACCTAAAACAAAAAATCAGAAATACTTTGGAATTAATCTAACCAAGGAGGTGAAAGATCTCTGCTATGAAAACTATAAAACACTGAAGAAAAAAATTGAAGAGGCTCAGAAGATCAAAAGAACTCCCATATTCTTGAATAGGCAGAATTAATACTGTCAAAATGGTCATACTACCAAAAAATAACATACACATTCCATGCAATCCCCATCAAAATACCAATGACATTCTTCACAGAACTAGGAAAAAACAGTCCTAAAATTTATTTGGAAGAATAAGAGACCCAGAATAGCCAAGGCAATTCTGACAAGAAAAATGATTCAGGACACATCACAATACCCATTCTCAAATTATACTGCAGAGTTATAGTGATAAAAACAGTGTGGTATTGGCATTCATAATAGACATGAAGACCAATGGATGAGAACGGAAGCTATAGAAACAAACTCAAATTTTTACAAGCATCTGACATTTGACAAACTGCAAAAAATATACATTGTAGAAAAAGCAACCTTTTAAAAAAATGTTGCTGGAAAACTAGATATTCATATGTAGAAGAATGAATTTAGGTCCCTATCTTTCACCCTGCAAAAAAGTCAAATCAGAGTGGATCAAAGATTTTGGAATTAGACCAGAAACCTTGCAACTGTTAGAAGAAAACACAGCGTTAATACTCCATTTATATAGATTGGGCACCAATTTCCTCAACAGGATATCTAAAGGTCAAGAAATAAAATCAAGAATCAATAATAGGATGCCATCAAATTGAAAAGATTCTACAGAGCAAAGGAAATGATAAGAAAGTAAAGAGAGAGCCTATATAATGGGAGAAAATCTTTGCTATCTATTCCTCCGACAGGGGATTAATATTCAGAATATATAAAGAACTCAAAAAACCTCAATGCCAAAAAAGGAAATAGTCCAATCAATAAAGGGGCAAAAGAACTAAACAGGAACTTCTCAAAAGGAAGAAACACAAATGGCCACGATATATATGAAAAGATGTTCACCATCTCTAGTAATTAGGGAAATGCAAATCAAAGCTACACTATGATTTTTTCTCACTCCAGTCAGAATGGTAGTTGTCAAGAACATCAATAATAATAAATTCTGGTGAGGAGGTGGGAGAAAAGGTATACTCTTATATTGTTGATGGGACTGCAAATTAATGCAGCCAATCTGTAAAAAGTGTGGTGATTCCTTAAAAACTAGGAGTGATTCCACCATATGACCCAGCTATCTTCTTGGTATTTATCCAAAAGATAAATCAGCATATTATAGTGATACAGCCATTTTATAGCAGCAGAATTCACATTAGCCAAACTATGGAATCAACCCAGATGCTAGTCAATAGATGAATGGATTAAAAATGTGGCATATATTCACAATGGAGTTTCACTGAGTCATAAAGAAGAATGAAATAATGGCATTTTCTGGTGAATAGATGGAAATGGAGAAAATTATGCAAAGTGAAATAAGCCAGACTCAGAAAATCAAGGATTGAATGTTTTTTCTCACATGTGGAAACTAGAGCAAAATAAGGGAAAGAAGGCAGTTGGGGAGGATAGGATGTCTTAAAAATCCAGGGAAGATCAGTGGAGTAGAAGAAGGGGAACCAGAGTGAGGGAGGAAGGAAGGGAAAGGGGAAGATAAATGGATGAATCAATAAAATCATGTTAACTTCAGATATAAAGGTACCAAAAGGAATTTCACCTTTATATATGTGTAGAAGAGAGGACGTTTAGTCGAGAGGAGACAGAACAGGGAGGAAGGAGGAAAAGTGGGGAGAGAATGGGGATTGAAGTCAAATTCCTTGCATGTATGATTCTGTCAAAATAAATCCAAGGACCATGTATAATTTTTTATAAATTTACAAAAAGAGGTTGAAGAAGATACACTCAATTCCCAACCCTCTTGGACTAGAAGTGACATGCATTATATCAGCTCCTACTCTGTGACTGAGATCTAGTTCCACTACCCCACAGAAATGTGAGGGTGGGGGAGGTTGGAGAAATGTAATGCTCAGTTGGGCAAGTGCTTACAGTGCTGGCCCAATACATGGAAAGGCAAGGCAAGTACAAATTGAATTTTGGTGTATAGTTAATAAATATTACCAAAAAAGAAAAACAAAAAAGGCTAAAATGTACCTGGTTTGGCCAGTGATCTCTAAATGAAGCTATCTTTTTTGTTTGTGTGTGTGTGTTTCCCAGGGATTGAACCCAGGAGCACTGAACTACTGAGCCACATCATCCCCAGTCCTTTTATTTTTTATTTTGAGATGGAGTCTGCTAGTTTGCTTAGGTTCTTGCTAAATTGCTGAGGCTGGCTTTGAACTTGGGATCATCCTACCCCAACCTCCTAAGGAGTAGCTGGGATTAAAGCATGTGCCACCTTCCCTGTCTAGAAACTAATGCTCTTCTTTGTGGGTTCTACTTTCATTTAGGTTTTGATTTTTAGAATTAATTTCTTTCCAGCTTATCAATGTACTGTAAAAGGTATTTTAGTTCTATTTTATGAAGCATTTTTAGTGGGAGAGTCATTTAGAAATATTCCACCATACTGCTAGAAATGTGAGTTGTCTAAAACTTCAAAATCTAGATTTTAAGAACATGCATCTTTAAAAAATTATTTCAATGGGTTAGAATCATCTTAGGTAGTACTGAATTTGCATTATTTTTTGGTCATATTTAGTTAAGTACTTGTTTACTACTGACTTCTAATCAATTAAAAGTTTTATGTAGGTACAAGTTAGTATCAAGTATATTGGAAGTTAAAGTATTATTTTCATTTTTAATGTAGTGATTAATTGTAACTATTCCAAATATGCTCTCTAAATATAAATATTTAATTTTAAGTTATAAATAATACCTGTATGTAGTAGAAAATATTAAATTGTTAAGGAGGGTCAAATACAAAAACCAAATGTCCCAATAAAATGTCAGCATTTTTTATTTTTAAAAGTGGGCAAGAGTAGAGGGAGGATAGGACATGTTTTGTGGTGATGAAAATGTTGCTTTTTGATCACTTTAGTAGCTTATGTGGGGGCACATATTGTCAAAACTCATTGAGCTATATATACACTTAAAATGGACATGTTTCATTACATATAATGGTACCTCAATAAAGTTGATCTTAAAAAAAGGGCAATGGGTGATACATCAGAATTGTATCACTCAATAACAACAGCACAGTTGTGCATGTTAAATGGTGCTATGGATGGTGGATGTGTTTGCAGGTGTTTTGAGAGCCTGGAGGGTATGGTCCAGCCTGGGTCTGAGTGTGCTCATGTACCTGTGGGTTCAGGGAAGGCGAGCTCCCCAGCAAGCTAGTACCTGAGTTCACTCTTAAGGGAAAAGGAGGAATCAGCCCCGCAAATAGAATTTTAGAAGGGCAATCAGATAAAATATTCATTGAAGAAGGAAATCTGTGTTAAGGGAAGTGTCAGAGAGATTGTCCTAGAGTTTGGAGTATCTTAAGCATTCCTCTTATCTGAAATGTAATGAGAAGAGATGACACCCAGAGGACTAAATAATGAAAAGTCTTGCTTCTCACTTAGATTGAAAACTATCCTGTGAGTAGGGGGTCAATGAAGAGTTTTAGGAAGGGGTAGTGACCAGGTCAGATTTATTTTTCAAAAATAAAACTGTCAGTCCTGTGTGGGATGCCCTACAATGCTGCAAAGCCACTCAAGCTCACACTGGTCTCTCTCTTTGTTCACATTGGGTTGGGCAGAGCTAACCCAGGGATTATTTGGGTTGTTCTTTTTTTCTCTCCAGCCAGACTGTCTTTAAAACCATACTCATTAGTCTTAATACTGCTTCACTTAAAATCCCAAAGCACTGACACACTGTTGGATCCAGATTGAAATAAATGCTTGGTGATTGATTGATGAGTCATTTTCACTATTTAATGATAATGTCTTATTTCTCTAAATCATGGCATAAACCGAAATGTTGTCCTCTCTGATCTCTGAGTGTAAAAGAGATCCACTCATTTGATGCACTATTGGATAGCATTAAGTCATGGTGATTTTTGTGTATTTATTTTTGGTATTGCTGATTGAATTTGCTTTGGGTCATCCACTAAGCATGGGGCTTATCTGTGTTCATTATTTTACATTTGTAAGAATGCCACTCAAATAAGTGATACTCTCTGTGGTCATGGAACAGAGATGTTCTGTGGGAAGTAAATCCAGTGGATGCCTGTACAGAGATTGGATAGATGACCTCTTCCTCTCTCCAGATCAGGAATGGGCCCCACATTGAAACATCACATTCTTGGAGGAGGAAATAGTAATGTGATCATCAAGCATGCTTTGGAGATTAAATCATACTCATCTGAGCCACAAGAAGAGGGAGAACTTAAAAAAGCTAGATGACAGTTTGGACAAGCAGTGGGAGTGCTTTGTATTAAATTCTAAAGAGCCAGCTCTTGCTGAACTTGAAGGCTCTGCTTTGAAGACAGAGCTAGGGTTTTCCTTTAGGATTCTAAATTAATTCCTTTTTCTTTCTGTCAAAATTCTCATATGAGGCAAAGGCATAGAAATTTACTTCCTAGGAAGTTATTAATATATAAAAATGCTTTGAAGCATGGGTCTCTAGGATGAGTAAAGTAGACATATCATTAGTAATGAGAAATAAAATAGATTGAATAATATTCAATTGAAATCTGTAAGGGAGGGAAAATACCATTATGGGTACCTACTTCAGATTAATAACTGTGCTTGGCAATTTCATATTCATCAACACATTTAAGTGTCATAGCCATGGGAATATTTTTCATTTAACTCATAAAAATGTTTTATGTTTATTTTTTATGCATGTTAACCCCTCTGCAAAGGCTGTCCCTGCTGCAAAGGACCAGCTAGCATCACTGCTTTGAGAGCTGTAGAGATATTTAAAAATTATAATTAGTAGTGCCTATTAATTATTCAGAATAATGGGGTTCTGTGTGAAATTTTTGCACATGCTTTCAATATACTCCAACTGTATCCCTTCCCTTTCCTCCTCTCCCTTGCTCCTTTCTCTTCCCTAATGTCTTCTCCCTCTGGATTCCATATATGAGATATTGTCTCTCTGATTCTTATTTATTTTACTTAACATGATAACCTCCAGTTTCATTCATTGTCCTGCAAATGACGTGATTTCATTCTTCTTTATGGCGTCATAATACTCCACCGTGTGTGTGTGTGTGTGTGTGTGTGTGTCTCACATATTTGTCCATTAATTTGCTGATGGGTATCTAGGCTGGTTCCATAACTTGGCTATTGTGAATAGTGCTACAATAAACATGGACATCCAGGTGTCTTAATCATATGCTGACTTTGATTCTTCTAAGTGTAAACCCAAGATTGGTTTAGCTGGATTATATGATAGTTCTGTTTTTAGATTTTTGAAGAATTTACCTACTGGTTTCCATAGTGGCTCTACGAGTTAGTTTACATTTCAATAGAGTAAAAGAGTTCCTTTTTCCCACATCCTCTCCAGATTTTTTTTTTTTTTTTAATAATAGCTCTTCTGACTAGGGTGACATGGACTCTCACTATATTTTTGACTTTCATTTCTCTGATGGCTAAATAATTTGAGCCTTTTTCTTTTATATATTGGCCATGTGTGTTTCTTTTGGAAAATATCTGTTTAGCTCATTTGCTCAGTTACTTGTAAGAATTTTGAAGATTAGAGGTTAAGGTGCATGGCAAAAGATACATAACTGGTACATTGCAGAGTAAGGTTTAAATTCCACTTTGTCGTTCTTCAGTGCTATTGTTTTATTTCCTCATGAGGCCACCACAATTGTTTAAATCAATCTGATTCTACATTTGGTTTCCCTGCTCAGCCCTAACTAGTCTTGGCCCAGGCAATAAACTCAGCTCAATACTTGGTACTAATCTTGCTTGCAGAGTGTGGCTTTATAATGTCCAGTGTGAACAAACACCCTGTTGAGTCCTAACCTTTTTCCTTCCTCGCATTGGTGGCTTAGTTTTTGTGACTATCCAGTATCTTTCTTAGCCAGCCTAGGCTGCAATAACAAAGTACCATGGACAAAGTACCATAATCATCTCTCACAGTTCTGGATGCTGGAAGCCCAGGGTGTGAGCATGGTCAGTTCCAGTGAGGGGTCTCTTCCAGGTGGTAGATACCTGTCTTCTTTGTATGTCCTCACATGGCAGAAAAAGCTAGAGTTCCTCTTTTATAACAGCTGAAATTCCATTCATGAGGACTCCCCCATTGTGACCCAGATATCTTCCAAAGGCCCCACCTCTTAATACCATCACATCAGAGGTCAGGATTTCAATGTACAGATTTAGGGGAACACAAACACTCGGTCCATGTCAGTATCCCAGTATTCCATGGAGACTGCACCCCTGCCTTTAACTCCATCTTACTTAAATGGATTCTCTCTCCCAAAGTCTGCTTAGCTCTTTGTAGCTTTGTCTTGTGCATACTGAACTGCGCTCCCCATTCCCTAAGCTATTGATTTAGGTCCTGGATATTTTCACCCATGTCGTCCTGAACCCCTGTTGCTTCCTTGGGCATTAATCCTGGCCCACATCAGTGTTTTCCTATGCCCTGCTATTTTTTTTTTTAAATAAGATAGTCATGTGCTGTCACAAGGTGGGATGTAAGGAGGCTGAGGAAAAACCAGAGTTTGTCATCCTCACAGTTTCTAGAGACAGGTAGCAGGGCATGCCACACAGAGCCACACAGGACAGAAACAACCGTGGTCAGGAGGCAGGGGACAGGAGTGAGGGAAGGGTTAGGGCATCCCTCATTGGCGAGGCAAGGCAGGGGGATCCACCTAGGATTGGCTAGTTTGAATAATTTCAGTGGTCACTGGGCTATGGTG
The DNA here is from genome assembly GCF_048772815.1 of Callospermophilus lateralis. NCBI lineage: Eukaryota > Metazoa > Chordata > Mammalia > Rodentia > Sciuridae > Callospermophilus > Callospermophilus lateralis. Next base: position 94,996,558 of record NC_135317.1, on the reverse strand, counting down.
GTCTCTAGTTTTAACCCAGGATGATCAGGCAGAGAAATATTGTCTCCTGAGGTGTACAGGGCATCTCTGGGCCCTTTTTTATGGTTAGGAGTTAGCACTGAGAGTGCAGTCCTTCACAGCAAGAAAGTTTTGTTGTTGTTGTTGTTGTTTGTTTAAAGATGTTGAAGCATAGTTTTATATATATATATACATACACACACACACACACACACACACACATACACACACAGAAAGAGAGAGAGAGAGAGAGAGAGAGAGAGAGAAATTAAATATCTATAATGTGACCCTGAGACTCAGCTATCACCATGACACACAGCCTGGAGTTGGGGAAACCTCTCTAGTTCTAGAGCATCAACTCTGTCTTTTATTCCCCTTCATGGCCCTTGCTGCCCCAGTTTTGCTGTGGTTAAAACTACTTGGGTTATGTCAGTGAGTTTCATAGTCTAAACTAGAGGGGGATTGTTTAGTCAGCTTCTGTGTCACTGTGACCAAAATACTCAACAAGAACAACTTAGAGGAGGAAAATTTTATTTTGGGCTCATGGTTTCAGAGGTCTCAATCCATGGACAGACAACTCCATTGCTCTGGGCCCAAGGTGAGACATCACATCAGAGCAGAAGGGCCCAGCGGAGGAAAGCTGCTCAGCTCCTGGTGGGGTCAGGAAGCAGAGAGCAAGAAAGAGAGTGAGAGAGGGCTGGGGTTGTGGCTCAGCGGTAGAGCACTCGCCGAGCACATGTGGGGCCCTGGGTTCAATCCTCAGCACCACATAAAAATAAATAAATAAATAAATAAATAGAGGTATTGTGTCCAACTACAACTAAAAAATAAATTTTTTTTTTAAAAGGAAAGATAATGAGAAAGGGGCCACAGAGAAGCTGTACCCTTCCATAGCATGTCACCAGTGACCCATCTCTTCCAGCCATGTCTACCTGCCTACATTTACCACCTAGTCAGTCCATTCACACTAAAATGAACTAATTAAATTACAGTTCTCATAATCCAATGATTCTTACCTCTGAATATTTTTGCATTAACACAAAAGCTTTTGGGGGATACCTTATTCAAACCATAAAAGGGGATTCAGAATATCTGAGTTTCATAAGGCTAAGTTTCATTGCTGGTGTGAGAAGATACTTGATTATCATCTCTTCACAGGAGCCCACTGAAGAGATTATCATCTCTTCACTTGACCCTTCTGGTCAGGTTAATGACCCTCCTGCATCATCCCATGACACTTTGTATCACTATCTGAAGACTCATTACATGTAACAGTACTAGTATGTTTATATATTGCTATTTCCCAAACTAGAATAGGTGCTCCTCAGCACCGGTCCTCTGTCGTGTTCACCTTATGTGTCAGACATTAGTCAGTGTCTGACACATAGTAGGTACCTAATAAATACCTACTGAAAACAGAAAATGTCTAGTATACAAAGAACATGGACTCTGATCTCAACAATTTATTAATCTGTGCTTCATTTTCTTATCTGTGAAGTGGGTATGCCAATAGAGTTTTATGAGAGTTGAGTTATAATATGTAAATTTCTTAGGACAGAGCCTCATCATATAATAAGCAATAGACACAGACTTTTATTATCGAATCACTGGGTGAAGAGTACTGTCTTAGTCCATTTTCTGTTGCTAATAACAAAATATGACAGACTGAGAACAGATTTATTTTGACTCACAGTTCTGATCCAGGGTTGAGGGGCTGCACCTGGTGATGGCTTTTTGATGGCAGAGTCCCCAGGAGGCGCAGGGCAACACATGGTGAAAGACAGGGAGTGTGGGCATGTCCTCTACCTCCTGTATTCTTATAATGCCACTGTTTTCAATCAGAGGGCTCCACCCAATGATCTTATCTAACCCTAGTCACCACCCCAGGACCCCGCCTCTAAACACCACAAATGGGTTCCATGTCCACCCTCTCAGTACCTCACAGTGGTGATCAGGAATCTGGCAGAATCTGTGGGTTACTTCCTGGGTCTAGTCATTTCTTCCCTCCCTCCCTTCCCCCTTCCCATTTTTCCTGTTTTTCCCACCCTCCTTTCTTCATGTACATTTATTGCTTGTTTTATATTCTTTTTTAGTACACCATGAGCTCCTAACAAAAAACTTGGTCTGTTTTACTCAAACTTATATCATTATAGTGTTGAGATATTTGTTGAATGAGTGAACAAATGAACTAACCCACCTGTTTAACCAGGTAAACAACTCTGTAGGCATGGTTACCCCAAGAAGAGCTTCCAAGTGATGGAATTTCTGAGGATTAAGGGTGCTTTCTCTGATGTCATATGAGAACAGACCCAAGGCTCAGAACCACAGGTTTCACTGTGTGTGGCTTGTACTTGTCAATCATAGGAAACATCATAATTTTACTAGATTTCGGAGATCAGCAACATATGTACATAGTGAAAACAGTAACAACAAAAGCAAATAGCTGGTGAAGAGAGTCCTCAGTAAGCCAAGGAGTCCTCCCACTCTTGTTTACCCTTATGGTGGGCCATGCTTACAAACTAACTCATTGTTGCCACAAAACATTCATCTTAAGTAGGATGAATGCAGTGCAAGAACAAATGTGAATTGTTTCAAAGTAAAAATATTGACCAAGAAAACTAAAAAGACAAACACAAGGACTTGAAACATTGTGAAGGAAGAGTTGTGCTCCCTCAAGGTGGGAAGAGGAGCAATGTTAAAGGAATAATTGAGGGTGGTAGAAGAGCCAGAATTTCCAAAGGGTGTCCAGAAATAGTTTTAATTTTCTACCAGAAGTTCAAGCTGCTGCTGATACTGTCATGAAAGGTGATTCCCTAACTCTCAGGACTTACTGGAAGAAGTGTCACCCAGACCCCAAGTACCCCTGAAAGGACAGTTATCCACTTTTGGCAGGGATCTCAGTGTCATGTTTTTTCTGAAGCCAGGCAACACGAGAAAGGAGGTGCAGGGGCTGAATTGTCCCAGGCCTGACTCAGAGCTACACAAGGGTGGGCAGAGAGCAGCAGAAAGAACTTGAATTGAGAAAAGAGCTAAATTATTCAGCCTTACATTCCATACTGTTTATTTTTTGTTTATTGTGAAAACAAAATGTGGGGCACTGTGGAAATCATAAAGGATGGCCTACTTGTAAAGTCTAGTATCTGTTTAAAGTCTTTTCACAGCACAATCGCAAGATCATAGTCATTGTAGGACCAGGAGAAAAATTTCAGAGGCCATCTAGTCTGAATGCAGCTTGTCATTTGTCATTCTTAACCAGTGGGGGTGAGTCAGCCTTTTAATGCTGCTTTTCTCAATTTGCCTTGTTGGTCGTGTTTCTTTTGCATTGGAGAAACTTCCATGGCATTTTGTCACCCCTTAATTTCTCATTCTTCAGCTAAATGAACCACAGTGCTTGTGAATGCGTGTCCTGGTTAACTTAATTTTCTGCACATTTATGAGAAAGAGCAACACACAACCCAGAGCAGATACTTAATCGATGTTTGTTAAATGAATGGATGAATAACATATGTGAAAACACATTCTCTGGCTCACAAAGTTCAAGTTCCTTCCAAACATGAATAGAGTTTGAGGATGTGAACAATAAAGAGCAAAGCACTATGTATTTCAGACTTGAATAGAATTGGTTTGAAGATGGTTTGATATTAACTGGCTATATTAATTTGGGGTTAATTAGTTAATCCTTTGAGTCCCAGTTTTTTTAAACATCTATAAATTGTATATAATAATATCCTTAGAGAAAGTTGAATATGGGATGTATATTAACCATCCAGCACAATGATTGACACATAACAAGGGCTTAATAATATTGAGCCCCATTTTAACTCTGGTTTCAGGATTGACCCCAAAACTAATTGAGTTTTGGGTCTTTGAAAATTGTGTTTAGTAGACTGGAAGTCATATGAAAAACTAACATTTGTCAATTCCAAGTAATGGTAACATGAATATGATTATATTTATGCTTTTCTGTGTCTTTTATACTTCTAGAAATTAAACTAATAAAAAAGTGATAAATAAAATGAAAGTTAATAGAGAAAAACCTCTAAAAGAAATTAATCACTACCTTAATAAATAAAGAATAGTGAATCAGGTTTTTCACTTGAATTCCATTAAGTTACATTTGTTGAGTAACTTCTATGAATGGACTGATACATCCTCTCCCTTGTGGAACTTAAAGTTCAGTGGGAAATGAAGATTTTTAAAATAAAAGCTTCAGGCATGTTAATGGAGCAAGTAAAAGGGAATATATAAGGTTGTAAAAGAGCACATATGGAGCACATTTTACCTGAATTTGGGAGGTTAGGAAAAATTAGAAGTGATCAACAATGTTTAGAAGTAAGTGATGTATGGGCTGCACTGGAGAATGGACAGGGCAGAGGGGAGTAGTCTATGGCACAGAGACAGGAGGGAATGGAGAAGAGAGGGTAGTTCAACACAGGCAGAGACGGGTTCCTTGGAAGGAGGTAAAGGAGGGTGGGGAGTGAGGTCATGAAGGGCCCTGTAAGCTTTATACTTTCTTAATGTCTCCCAAAACATCAAGACCCCTTTGGCCGCGGTCGGTGAGATCTCCCTTTGTCCTGTGTTGCTGGTGCTCAGGAACCTATTGTTGTCTAGTGTCTGATAGAAGGCTGCGTTTTGTGGGGAGCCTGGAATCACATTGCTGCTATTTTTAGTGAACAGAAACTAACTTTCACAACTTCAAGTGAAGGAAATTTGCGTAGAGGTTCTGTTTTCTACACATTTCCAGTCTATGAACTTTTCCAAGGATCTATTCTGAGCCAAAGCGCATCGGGTCGGCCTTCATCAATGGCAGATATAAGTAGAGGCTTGTTTAGTGTGTTTCCTGGATTTTCAAAGAAACAGACTGGAAGACAGCTTTTGGGAACATAACTTGTATATAGACAAGCTTTGTAATAAAAAGTTCACTTTATCATATTTTTCTTAGACTGCTAATGTCCTCTTACATCAGTTGGATCATGTTTGTGCCTTGACCTTGAGGTTAGCCGGAGTTTTTGAAACTATAAGTAACTTTACAATCCAGAAGATTTTTCTTTCAACACAACCAATGGCATTTCTCCATTTTCTGTGGAGTTCGGATGATTTGAGTTTGGTTTGGAGAATCTGGAACACGGTTGCTCTGTAACAGAGACAAAGGATGATTACGTTGTAATGACAGTCATGTGCTCTATCTGATCATGTTTAAACACAGGGCCATTACACATGGCTTCATAATGGAAAATAAACGAGTCAGACAATTCAGTATATACAAACCATCTGGTGACCTGGTCTGTGACTCCTCAAGAGAGGGAGTTGATAGAAAAACTGATGACCATAGATTGTGATTTGCCCAAAGTTGCAGAATAACGTCATTATACTCTAACTCCCAACTGTTGCTCCATATACTTGATTTTTTACAAACCTAAAATTCTCAAAGACATTAGATTTTGTTACCTTTAGTTATATGACAAAATTTTTGGTCATTCTCTTAATTTGGAAGTACATCTCTGGTGTCATTTAACTTATTGCTTATGATAGTCTTCTACTCTCTGTTCTGGTCTGCCCCTTTCTCTGTCCCTACTAATATAAGAATGTTCATATTTCATTTGAAATGGGATATTTAAAAGGGCAGGTCATCTTTATAGTAATTTACATTTTGCTTTGCACATATGTGAAAATCTTTGAGTTACAACTCCGGGTAGGAGTTTTCTTTCCTCTAGTTGTATCCCCCTCGTTCCTTATTTAATGTGCTCAGCAGTTCAGAACGGATCTGCTTATTTTTGGCTCAATTTCCACCCCCTGGTTGTGTGACTTTTGAGATGTATATATGTAATCGTGTTCTCCAAGGAAGATCTAAGGAGACCCGGTTCTGAGGCAGGGTTAACCACCATGAGGCACAGCTGGTGCAAATCAGCATGATGCATCAATAGCTCAGGGTTATTGGCAGAACTTGTGTTTAGAATTATATAGGAAAGAAGAAAAGGGGCTCTGTATTACAGCACAGAGAAGGGAGGAGCTGGGGAGGGAGAAGAGGGGATATCAAAGATCAACAGAAGGGGAAGACATGAACAGAGTAGGGATTTTCCTAGTGATCTCATAAATAAGTAATAAGGGGAAACTATATACTGTGTAAAGTTTTATTAAGTTAAATAAAATATAATGTTTATATATAATTTTTTATGGTTTGAAAGATTGGAGGCACCTTGTTTTACATAATATGTTCCTGTCCCTTATGGAGGTAAACAAAACTGTGGGGTAGCTTAAGAGCCCATGGGGAACTGGGAGGTTCTTGAAAGAAATTAAGAAGAATGGAAAATCTAGGATGAAAAATGGGCATGAATTCCATATTCCATATTATCTGTCCTCAGCCTGATTTGATATATGTCATCATGGTTCAATTACATGTCTCAGGTTTTGGTTCAAGATGTATATGGTTAGCATAAGTCTCTCTTACTAGGGGAACAGACTTTCCCAGATCATTACCAAAATGAGCTCAGGGTTCAGAGGATTAGCTGAATTTCCCAAGGCCTGGATTCATTGCTACTTTTTAGGCAAATGAGCAGTGATAGGTGGAACAATTTCTAAAAGAAATGATTCTATTGTAGTCTTCTGGTAGATTGGTTCACTTGGAAACACTGTTGGGTCCAGGAACTCCCCTAGACTCTTCTCTCAATCCTTCAAGGGACACCTGTGACTGGGAGGAGCAAAGAAGGCAAGTCTCCCTCTTCTCCCAAAGCACAGACCCACATCATAGGGGAGCAGGGGAGCTGCCTGTATTTTTATGATAAGGGATTAAAAATGTTGACTCTTATTTGTAACATTGTAAATTTTTTTTTTCTTGTGAGTAAAGAATTTAGAGCTGCAGATGTGCTCAGATTTCAAGGCATATGAGAGGATCCCCAGCCCTAACTCCAGAACATCATGTGAGTTAGCTCCCAAGGTTAATTCCAGGTTAAGATCAACATGTGAGATAACCCCTAAGGTTAATGCCAGGCCTCTAGATGCACTTCAGATATTGGTACATGTAGTATTTCAGATATTGTTTTTTTTTTTTTTTTTTTGTGGGTTGTGTTGGAAACTTTAAATAAGGAGATAGGCACAAATGTGAAGAAAGATGATTTGTATCTTTTTATGAATGATAGGAAAACATCTGTGTTGGAGTCTGTAATCCAAATGAAAAAAATAAGTTTTTTTATGCATGGTGTGTGTGTGAAGAACATACTCGTGAAGGAAGAACTGGGTTGTATTGAAGAACTGTCCATTTATAAGAGAGAAAATTAGTATCTAATCAGCATGAAAATGCTCAGATCAAACAGACTAAAAGGTAAATTCAGTTTTTATATGAAGTATTTTATATTAAAAGTTAGGTATCATGGAATCTCATAGAGCTCATTTGACCTGTAAAAATGTATAACATTCTTTTATAAAATTTTTTTTACTGATGCTTTATAATTATACATAATAGTGGTATACATTGTGATATATTTGAACCTGCATATAACATAATTTGGTCAGTTTCATTCCCCACTACCTCCCCTTTCCCTCCCAAAGAGAATATTCTTTTTTTTTTTTTTGGACTTCACCTGTGCATGTCTCTGGTGCACTTCAAAGAATACATCAGTTTAAATCAGAAAGTGTCCATGGATGCCTGTCCTAGAAGTTTCACATGCAGGACCTCTTTGTCTGTGGGAGAGAATGGATGTCTGAAATGGGAACCAATCTTAGAAATAAAGGCATTTGAAGCTGGGCATGGTGGTGCATGCCTGTTATCCCAGTAATTTAGGAGGCTGAGGCAAGAGGATCAAAAATTCAAGGCCAACCTGGGTAACTTGGTGAGACCCTTTAATATATGACAGCGGAATGCATTACAATACATATTACACATATAGAGCACAATTTTTCATATCTCTGGTTGTATACAGAGTATATTCATACCAATTCATGTCTTCATACATGTACTTTGGATAATGATGTCCATCACATTCCACCATCATTTCTAATCCCCTGCCCCCTTCCTTCCCCTCCCACCTCTCTGCCCTATCTAGAGTTTATCTATTCTTCCTTTGCTCCTCCTCCCTACCCCACTATGAATCAGCCTCCTTATAGCAGAGAAAACATTCGACATTTGTTTTTGGGGGATTGGCCAACTTCACTTAGCATTATCTTCTCCAACTCCATCCATTTACCTGCAATGGAATATTTGTTACATTTTATTCCCAAAGAGAATTTTCTTAATGTTCTAAATGGAGTACTTTTCTTCAAGGAATTATTTTATTGGGAAAATGGGCCCATAGTGTGACAGCCTTCTTAAACAGAAATGGGTTGTCTCTGAATACGTAACTATCTTCTATCTGGCAACCAGTCTAGTTTTACAGATGTTTGAGATCTGCTTGGTGGTGTTATTCCTCATCCATTTGGAACAAATACCAGGCGGTGTGATTTTAATGTTACTAATATGCTTTGTGTCATTTTCCAAGAGCAGGATAGATTTAAACTAATACATCTATTCTACTTTGGACCAGTTCCTCTTGTCATCAAAGGTATCCATTTTTTAAATAGCTGTTTGGGTTTAGGGATACAGGAAATGACCCCAAACAGATCAAAGCTTATTGGCCCCAGAGTAGGCACATTCACGCCCTTGGTGTCATTAGCCTTGTGCTGTGCTGTAACTAGCTGAATTAGCCTGCCCTGGGGGAAGGTCCACTTCCCTGAAGAAGCTTCAGCATTTAGGAATGATCTAACAAGGTTTATGATTTTGCTGAGCTACCCTGCTTTTACCTCAGTGATGAATGCTTAAATGATGAGTGAGAAGAAGGGAAGATTCTGTGCTAATCCTGGGATTAGTTGTTCTGGGGCCACTGTCAGGTAAAAAAAAAAGTTAGAGTTATGCCTGTTTTATAGGATTTACATCTAGGCCAATGCCAGTGGATTTTTTACTCAGATAAATGTGGGTAACTTTGTTCCATCATGAAAGCCATTAAGGTATATTTTGGCCAATAGGAAGCCTCCATATATACCACAAATAAAAGTTGTATGACACTTTCAACACAGTGGACCCTTTGAGTCTCAGTTTTGCCTTCCCTCTTCATACTATCTGGATCATTAATTGCATATGACACACAACTAACTCTGACCCTGAAATGGATTCTCGAAGCTGTAGTTCAAGACTGTACACAAGAGCAAAGGCTTCTTTTTCTTTCCCAGGCCCAAGGAAACAAAGGAGTCGTGCTGTTCAGTAGAATGGGAGTCACCAGCAGCTCTGGGAGGCTGTTCTCTGCTGCTGGTTTATATTCCCCACACTTCAGGCCATTGCTGAGTGGGTTTGTCAACATTCCCTCCCAGCACCTCTTTCCTGGCCTCCTCACTGCCCGTGGGAAGGGGAGGGGAGAAGAGTGTTCCTTCTGATTCTATCTAGATAATTGGGACATTTTGATTCTTCAAATTTTCGGGCAAGGACTAAGTGATTCTTATCAGTCTCTTTTTCCAAAGTAAAATAAGTGGAAAAAAATTAAGTTCAAGTATAACCCAGATTAGGCAATTATTCTTCTTCTTCTTTCTACTTTCTTACTTCCTCCTCCTTCACATCCTAATACAGTACACCCCCCACCCCACCCTGACAAACTTCTTCCTCTTCGTAGATGGGAAGACTTCCTCTTTAGCTTAGTAGTATTATAGATCTTTTCTGCTGAGAATCTCTTTTTTTCTTCCCTCTTTGGCCACATACCCAATCACTATTGAAGGGACTAACTTAGGAATCCATTAAATAATAATGGAATATTTGTTAGAATTTTTAGTTGCTGGAGAATATAAATAAGAAACGTAAACTGGGTTCTGATCTCTCTCCAAAATGCCACCTACCCTGTTACGCTGTTCCTCTACCCCATCTCAAGTCCCTTGGAGTTAACTGCTGTTCACCATTCTTGAAATTTATTCTGGAAGAAAAAATCATGCCTATGTTTGAATGTACATATGTACCCATCCCACATATATGTGTGTATATTTTAATATGCAAGGGACCAATCTCTACATGCTGTTCTGTATTCGGCCTTCTTCCTATAATGATGTGTTTTAGAAAGTTTCATCTGGGCACATACCAATTCATCTCATTTTTTAAACCATTGCATAGTAATCCATTATGTGGATGTGCCATTTATATTTTAACCAGTCCTTGTGCTGACTGAATTTTTGATGTATTTTAAAAACCATGACAAATAATGCTTCAGTGATCATCCTTACACATATATCTAATTGAAATGTTCTATAAATATCCATAGGGCAAATTCCTAGTAGTAACATTTTTCCTGCAATGTAAATGTGTGTTTTAGATATTGATAGATATTGCCAAATTTTGCACTCAAAAGTTTATGGCCATTTTTACTCTCGAGAACATAAATATTCATTTTGAATAGGTAGAGAAACACTGCTTTCCCATTTTCATTTAGCTGATTTCTATTTTCATTCTTAAATTGTTGGGTGTTTTAGCCTCTGGCTATTTGATACATAAATAAGTACTTCTCAAATCATCCCTCTACCTGCTCTTTCCTGAGAATCCATCCATCACTGAAGTCAGTCAGAGTGGCTCCTGTACATACCTTAAAAGATAAGTGTTCAAGGGCTGGGGCTGTAGCTCAGTGACAGAGCACCTGCCTAGCATGCATGAGGCACTGTGTTTGATCCTCAGCACCACATAAAAATAAACAAATAAAACAAAGGCATTCTATCCATCTACAACTACAAAAAAAAAAAAGTGTTTAAACTGTGCCAGGCCAGAAAAGAATGTGAGTTCTTATTGTGGGTTTGGTCCACTGAAGGCACTTGGTCCCCGGATACCTGCCAAAAAGGACACCAGGGCTCTAATTCCAGGAGACAGAAATAGAGCATTCCATCTGAACCCAGACACATAGGTTTTCACTAGTTCTGCTGCCCTTGCCTAGCCTCTTCAAGTCTGTGAGACATGAGAGCATCGTCTTTGATATGTCTGAAGGAAACTCAGCACCTATGGCTTCATCCAAGAAGCTAGGCAATAATGACTAACTGATTGAAAGCACTTTGGAGTATGTTCAATCATAGCTGAATGCTTCTTCATAAAGCCTGGCTTTTGATGTCTGTTTGGCATCATGGGCCTTCAGACCTCATAGCCACAGAGTTGGCACTATATGTTTGCTTTTTATAGTTGATCAAGAGTATTACACATGAAAGCAGTTCAGGTGTTTAGGTTACAAAATAATGCAGGTAGAATATTGTGGTGGTGAATTATGATTATTTTATTTTTGCTAATGTGATCCAGCTACCACATAGGGATTTGGGGAAGTTGTAGTCATGTTTTCTAAAGTATCTGGAACTTCTAAGAGAAAAGGTAGAAAATGAGTGCAAAATAATGACACACAATTTGCTTAACTCTGTCCTGTCACACAGTGGCATAGACATGGGCAAAGTAAGAGGCAGGCAGTGGATATCCTGCCTTGGTCTCATTGCCATATGGGGAACAGGAAGCTGAGCCTTGTACTGGATGCCAGAATCCACTTTGTGCACTTTAATCACAATCAGAAGCGTCTACTTGTCAGTCTGGCTTTCCCACCTATGCCTTTTTTGAGCCATTGAATTTCTAAAAGATAGCCAGGGGATGGTAGAGCCACATCCCCTCTCTTCTTCTGGAATTGTTGATTGAGGGTGCTAAGAAGGCACTTGACAGCACAAGCTTGTTCACTTACAATCCTTGACGGACCAGTACTTAGTTTGGGAAGCTAAGCTGTCTTTTCCTCCCTCCCTCTCTCCCTTTCTTCCTCTTTCCTCCTCTCCCAGATATTTTGTCTTGCTAAGTAATCAGACATATCTTGGTATTATTCCCAAGATATTTATATCCTTGGGGAGATAAGGCATGTAAAATAAGAAAGAATGCAATAAAGCCCATAATAGAATCTCAGATAATGAATGATAGAGTTCAGAAGGAGTGTAGTTTCCAGTTGTGTGTGTGTGGGTGGGGGGGATTATGGATTATCATCTTTTTTTAGATTCATATTTATTATGGCAAGGAATGGGAGGAAGCCCTTTCTAGATCGTGGGGTTGGCAGGACTAACTCAGGTAGGTCTGTGGGCATGGCGGACGATGATGAGATTATTTTGACTGCAGTGGAGGGTACACAGGAGTAGTGAGGAGGAAGCTTCAGTGGTATAGTGGGGCTCTCATCTTCAGGGCCTCAGATATCTTTTGCCATAGCTTAAAATGTTCTTAGAAATGGCCTGGTGCACCGCAAGTTGGAAGGGGCCAGATCTGCCCACAAGGACGGGCGGGAACTGCAACGAAACCTAGGCTGGCAGACAGGGCATTGGCAAGGATCGCAGAAGAACACGGCAACAGACGACAGGTGGTCACCCAGGCAGACAGAGTTGGCACTGGGAGGTGGGCGACAAGTCTCAGGGAGGGAGGTGCTGGTACTGGGAAGTGGAGGAACAGGTGGCACTTAGAAACGTAATCTGGAATAAAGGAATAAAAATGTCTGTCAGCAGTTAGCAGGCTCCAGCCACTTTGCTCAGGTTTGCGGGCAGACCTCCAAGCTCTGGGAGGAAAGAGCAGGATGGAAAGCAAGAAGCTGGGCCCCAACCCCAGAGGGACCAGGCAGGTTTCCAAGCCAGGAGTCAGACCTGGAGCATGGGCCTGACTAGCAGAAAGGATGGTTTGACGCTCCATTCCAGAGCACCGAGCCAAAGTCTTTCCATTCCTTCTGCATAAGGTTTCGCCTGGTCTCAGACGCCGGGTTTACAGGTGGGAGCAAAGAGGCCCAGCTGTGCGGAGGGAGCACACGCTGCAGAAGCCAGGGCCTCTGCTGGCTGAAGAGTTGGGGTTTGTTTGGTAGGCAAGAGGGTAAAAATGGGAAAACTAGAACAGGAAAGTATCTCAGTTGGAGCTATATTTTAGGAAGAGGAGTTTGAGTCTCGGGTGTAAAGTGAGCTAGAGTTAAGTGAGTCCTCATCTGTAACACATTTTTGCCACTTCTCTTCCTAAATACTTCTCCAATATGTTCACTTCCCTCCGTGCCTCCTTAAATACTGTGAGGTAAATAAGCCACATGGTTGAAATTAACAAAAACTAATAAAATATTGATTTTACCTTAAAAAGAAAAACCTCTTTTAATGGGGTTCTAGAAAAGCTGAACTTACGTAAGTGGCTCACGTTGGACTTCCCTGGGGCAGTGCTGCTCTGATCCTTTCTCCATACTGCAGTCGGATCTTTTTAGCAAGTCTTCTCAGATAACTGTTGCATGGTGGTCTCTGCTGCCCCAGGACAGCGTCCGCATTCCTCAGCATGGCTCCCAGCTCGTCATAATCTGGCTGTCACACGCATCTCTCATCAAACCCATCTGTTCCTTAAGGCACATCAAAACTATTTTCACTTCCAGTGGGAAGCTGTTTGCTCTCTTGGGCACCCATGCTTTCACTGATTGCTATTCTTTCACCTGAAGACCTCCTCTCTTTTTCACCTCTTAATCTCCTGCTTCTCATTAGGGCTCAGCTTTGGACATCCCTGCCTCCTTGATGCTAGGGCCCAGGCTGTGCCTGCTCCACCACAGCATTTCTCACACTGTTGCTGACTTGTCTTGCTCCTCCTCTATCTGGAATGTAAGTTCTTTGAAAGCCAGGACTCTGACTAGGTCCTCACAGTGTGTTCAGCACCTAACTCGGTACCTGGAGCATGATGGCTGCCCACTCGATTGTGTGCATGAAAAGACGGGCAGTGTGCCATGTGGTACAGACTTGAACTGGGATGTCAGCCCTGGGCATAAAAAGGTCAAGGCTCTCAGGAAAGAGTCACTAAGGACATAATTCTTGAGTGCTGGCCACTGTGTGAACGCGCCTCCAGTGCCTAAAGGGTATGGAAAATGAATGTGCTTCATGAGATGCTGTAAATTCTAAATAATATAAGCAAAAATGCTATTGTTAAAATGTCCTAAGGGGGAAATCATTCTCTGAAAGAAGTGTGATATTTGGAGTCAAAAGACTGGGTTTGAGATCTCTGTCTAGCATGTGGGTTGTCTTTATTCTTGACATTTCAGTGTTTTAGGTCATAAAGTGAAGATAAAAATACTTTAACTTTGGGTGATGGGTCATTGGGACAATTAAGGAAATATATGTAGAAGAACTTTGTAAACTGCAAAGTGACAGAAAAATATTATGGATCACCCACCAGTACAAAAGTAATGATACCTGCAAGTAGGTGATGATCATATTGACTAAATTGTAGGGGATTCTGAACCACCCAAATGATATAAATCTCCAATAAACCGTCCGAACACAGGGAGCGTGAGCAGCCTCCCTGGGTAAAGTTTCCGATGGTGTGAATCCTGGATACCCTGATGGAAGTGCCAGTGGGGGTACAATCGTGGCTGTGCCGGATCTGGGATGCGCTCTGACTTTGGCTTTCTTCTTCCATCCCACCCTGCTCACCTCAGCCCCTCACTGCCACCTTGAAACTCCTCAGATGCCTTAATGGGGTGTGATTTCTTCTTTCTCAAAAGGTTCCCAGCACTCAGGCCTTTTAAAGTTGTCTTTTCTTTCCTCCTTCAAGAGATGCCAATATCTGATTTTCCCTCCCATTGCTGGTAAGGGACAGCTCGAACACCTAAGCATTTCCAAGGCAAGAGCTGAAAGAGGCCCTTTCTGCATCTGTGTTCTTGTCACCAGATATGTGCCAGACTCTCACTTGGGATGTGCCAGAATGGCTGTTCTAAGGGGAACAAACTGCAATATAACACCTAATTTGGAATTTAGAGTCAGAATTCCCTAGGAGCACACATCACCCTCTTCCCTCTTAACTTCTTACACTGTTCATTCTTGTTTGCCTCCTAAATCAATCAGGATTCTCCAGAGAAGCACAACCAATATGATAGGGTATATGCAGAATTATGAGAAGTTGGCTCGTACAGAGATGGAGGCTGAGAGGTCACATGATCTGTGACTTCAGTGGCTGGGGAGACCCAGGAAAATGGTGATGTAGTTCAGTCTGAGTACAAAGGGCAGAGAGGCCAGGGGAGCTTGTGGTGTCAATTCCAGTGTGAGAGCAGGAGATGAGGTGAGATGTCTCTTGCAGTTCAAGGAGCGAGGCAGGAGGAAAGGGGCAGATTCTCCTTCCTCTGCGTTTTGTTCCCTTCAGATCCCCAGTGGACCTGATGATATCCATCAGCATTGGAGAGGCTAGGTCCACCATTTCAAATGCTCAGTTCTTCCACATGCCCAGCACCCTTACAGACACCCTGATTAATCTGAGTACTCCTTGGCCCAATCAAGTTGACACATAAAATTAACCATCACACCCCTTTACTTAGATCCAGGATCAGCGAGCAAAATTCAGTGTTTACACAGTATGTGCTCTGTTGAGGACATTCAGATGGTTATTTACTTACCTGATCCTTGACAGAGGATTATGGGATTACATGGAATAAAACAAAAGGCATACTTCATGTTTCCAAGGGACATATATCCAGTTAGTGTATTATACCACGCAATTCCTCCTATCCATGGTTTCACTTTCTGTGGTTTCTGTAACCTGTAGCCAACTGTGGACCGAGAATGTTAATATTTGTCATGACTCTTTTGAGAAAGACCATATTCACATAATGTTTTTACTATAGTATGTTATTATAATTATTCTGTTTTATTATTATTAATTTCTTACTGTGCCTTATTTATAAATTAAACTTTAACATAGCATATATAGGGAAAAAATCACAGTATCTATAGGGTTGGGTGCATATGGGCTTATAGACCATATCAAATTAAAGAATTTCTCATTGCTTGTCCAATCCCCACTTGACCCATAGGGCTTCTCAGCCGGGGTTGGTTATGTACACCAAGAATGCCAGCTGGTCCTCATGATAAGGTCCTGAGCCTTTGACCAGGGTGGCATAGTTTCCTGAGCCTCAGGGCAAACTAACCTAACAGAAGAGCATTTGGGCAAGTTATAAAAGAGAAAGTCCTTGGAACAACTTTAAATATGACCTACTTGACTGTAAGAAAAAGCATATTACTTATTTGGCTATAGGTGGCCACAGATGTACCATTATATTGTCATTTCTTTAGTGTCTTTCTGTTGAGAAATCATAATTTTTTATGACCAAAGTTTGAGATGAGACCCAGTCTACTCTGTCAATTTTTCCTGCCCACTACACACACACACACACACACACACACACACACACACACACAATCCCTGGACAATCCCTGAAGGAAAGGAGAGAGGAGAGAAGAGGGTAGAAAGGAAGAACCAGGGTAGTACTGAGAGTCACATGCGGCTTTGTGGACCAGAAGCTCTTTGCTCCTCTAGAAGAAGCAGGATCAGCTTTGGTACCTAGTCCTCCTGGCCCCAAAACAAAACACATTTTCGTTCTCTAGGCCTCACTTCATGCCTCAGATTCAACAAGATCAGCATGGGTCACGATGCGCCGATTCTGCCAGTCTAAGAGGAAAGTAACAAGAATCAAATATCTGGCTAAATTTGTTCTGGCAAAGGCAATATATATTTTCTGTTTTTTAAAAAGACATTATCTGATTGATGCACAATCCAGTCTACTTTCCAAAGTGATAAAATTATAAAATTTACTTTCTTTTTGCTTTTGTGTATCTCTGTGTGAGTAATGAGTATATTTGTAGCATTTGCGTTCCTTTTTGTTAAAGCTGTATTTCCATTCTATATGTTTTTCTTTTTCTTTCCACCTTCTCAAAAGTTCTCCTTTAAGGCAGAAACTTTCCATTCTTGGTTTTATCCAAAAGACAAATATTTCTGGGAAAACACTGTGTTTAAGCTATTCAGCAATTCTGGTGTTATGTAACTGACCACACTAAGACTTTCAATTAACTTTGGTTACATTTTATTGAAGAGTGTCATAGAATAGAATAACTGGTGATAATTTTTCAAAACTTTTATGTTTTTAAACAGAGGAAACACTCTTAAAATACACACAGTATCTCGTACTAATGATAGAATGTAAAGCTCTGTTTGAAATCCTATAAAGTGCATCGACTCTATTCCAAGGCTGATTTTACTGTGTTTGACTTTGAGAATTTTTTAAGAGCAGTGAGTTTTCCTTTTGGCATTAATTTCCATAACTCTGTCTCTCCTTGGTATTCTTTCCCTCTTGTTCTCTTCTCTGGCCATTTTTGACTTTTCTTTGATGAGTGCATCGTAAAGCTGTTCAGATTTGGCTTCTCTTCCACTAAAGGAGGCAGCGTGTGAATTCATGGTTTCTAGAAACCTTTTTGATGTGTCGTAACTTACTGCTACCCTTCTTCATTTCTAGTCTTCCCCTTTCCTTCCTGTGACTTTTCAAATTCTCTATTTTCTTTCTCTCCAGAGATAATATTTTCCCCAAAGCAGAAGCCCTCTCATTGTCTCTATTTTTGGGTTCCTACCATAATCCCAGTGTCCCTTTGCAATTGTCTTTTTTTTGCATTTTGCTCCCCCTCATTTATTTGTAGCATGCTGATGATCATTGGGTGGGAATATTTGGTTTTCCCCAAATATCACTCAGATTCATGTCTGTATTCAAAACCCTTATATTGTCTCTCTTAGTATAGGTGTTAATTATCAGGCACATACCTTTTTTTTAAAGTAAATTTTTTAGTTGTGGATAGACACAATATTTATTTATTTTTATGTGGTGCTGAGGATCAAACCCCTTGCCTCACAAGTGCTAGGCAAGTTCTCTATGACTGAACTACAACCCCAGTCCAGACACATACCTTTAATAGCCTTCCCTTTGTATTTTCTCCACTCAAAGCTAACCTGAGAACAAGTATTAGCATTGTCTCTTGATTCCCTCTTTTATTGTTTTGATTATCTTTTAAGAAAAATAAAAAATCTCCACCAACTTGCTGCTTTTCCTGCTTCTGCTTGTCTGGACTATATGGGCCACTTCTCTAACCCACACAGCATCTCTCTTTCTCTCTTTTTGATACTCAGGGGCACTTGACCACTGAGCCACATCCCTAGTCCTATTTTGTATTTTACTTGGAGACAATGTCTCACCAAATTGCTTAGTGCCTCACTTTTGCTGAGGCTGGCTTTGAACTCACAATCCTCCTGTCTCAACCTCCTGAGCCTCTGCATTACAGGCATGTGCCATTGAGTTCAGCACATGGAATCTCTTTCCATCTCCTTTGAACATGCATCTTCTGTTCTGAAGATCCCTTTCCCTTCCTCCCAAAACTTCTCTTTCTTCAAAGGTAGCATTAACACAGCCTAATAAACTGTGTTAATGGTCCTTTAAGAGTGAGCACCAGCTGATTAATTTTCTGTGCCTTTCAGTGCCACATTGCTCCATTGGCCCTGATCTCTTAATCTGCACTTGCTGATCTTGGCTCTATAAAATCATTTTTCAGGCATTTCCTTTATGTCCTTTTTCTGCTTTCAAAGTACTAACAACTTTATAGAGACAATATCTAAAGATTTATGTATATCACACAACAATAACTAAGCACCTATTGGTTTTATAGAATGACCTTGCTCTACCTAGTAATTCATTGAGCGTCTACTATGTGCTAGGCACTGTCTGAGGTGCTACAATACAATGGTGAGAAGAAAGCGATATTAGCCCTGCCTTCACAGTTTACAAACATTTATCCAAAAACCACACAGTTATACAACAGTATTTAAGCTACAAAGCAAGAGGATCATGCCATGAGAACAGAGACTTGGTGTATTTAACTCAAAACAAGAGAGGAGAAAAGGGAAGGGAGCCTCAGACAAGGAGAACTGTATGTACACAGGCTCTGTGACAGGAGGGAACAAGACATGTTCAAGACACTGAAAAAAGACTGGAGCAGCTGGAATGCAGAGAGCATGGTCAGAGTGAGGGGAAGGAGGCTGGAGAGGTGGGCAGGGCCAGGCCGGGCAGTGCCCTATGAATTGTGGAAGGGACTGAGGCTGTTATCCTCAGCAGTGGGGGCCCCTGGGGGATTAGGAACAGAAGATGGTACTGGGATTTGCAAAGATCACTTGGATAGCTACATGGAAAGTGTAGTAAACTGGAAAAGAAAAACCAAGCACACTATTTTTCTGTGCCATGTAGTAATTCAGAAAATGTTGCTCATTGACTGAATAGTTTGTGGGGTTTATGATCCCTGCTGTGATCTCTGCATCATGAAATTGGAGTCTTAAGCTGAAAAAAAAAAAAAAAAAAACCCAAACTTTCTTTTTCTTGGTTGGTGCCTACTGGGGTTTGAACCCAGGGGCACTTTACCACTGAGTTACCTTCCCAGTCCTTTTATTTTTATTTTGAGACAGGTCTCACTAAGTTGTAGCTGGCCTTGAATTTGTGATCTTCCTGCCTCAGCCTCCTGAGTTGCTGGGATTATAGGTGTGAGTCACCACACCTGGCTAAACTGGAAAACCTTTAGCTATTCAAGATACGGGTCTGATTTTTAATATTGTCCGTCTCCTGTAGCTTTTGCAACTCCTTGACTTGACTTATAACAACAACAATATCAACAGACAGCATTGAACATTAGCCATGGTGCTGATGCTGTGCTAAAGGCTTGATGTGGATCATCTCTAATTACTACTCTGAAACAGTGAGGATGGTGTTTGCATTCCTATTTTGCGGGGGCTTACAGGTGTTAAAGACCTTCAGAAAGTGATGGATCTAGTCAGGGTGCCTCTGACTGAGGAACCATCACTCCTAACCACTCTGCTGTAACCACTCTGAGTTTTCAATACCATTTCAATACCATTATTATGGAAAAGGGAAGTTCCTTTAGCCTTGAAAACATATATACCTTGGCTAATTGCCTGGCTGCTCCTTCCATAATCTTGGTCACAGCCCGCCATGGCCTCAGGTCACTTGCTGGTCTTCCACTTGGCTCTGTTTTATTGTACATCACAGCAGCCTGGCATTGTGTCTGCACTGATTGTTGGGTTTTGACCTTTTTGACCACATGAACAATTTTCTGGCTGTGTGTCCTTTCTTCTTTTACAGACATCTATAATTATGTGAGGTAATAATGCTCATTAGCCCAAGTTCCAAATAGCATTCCAGCTCTCAACTCCCCCCTCAAGAGAGCATCACCAACAAGGAAGAATGGGCGCCCATAGTTGGCAAACTATTAGCTGAAAAATGTTTGCCATCGTGACCAGAGGAACCCTGAGCTTCTGACCTGCTTGTTTATATTTCCTCTGCCTTCATTTTCTATTCCTGAGGACAGCCTCTTCTTTAGTAGGTCTGCTGAAAATGGGGTGTAATGTGCTTGCCTAAGGAGTAGAACCTAATGATCACTGAGAGTTTTAACTCATGCTTTAGACTATCTGTGTAAAGATTAATAAAATCAGTCTGATCTTTCAGAAAAAAATGGAAGCAACTATCTACTTAAGAAATGTTCAAAGGACTATTCATCTTTAACCAAGCATGACTGGCTCCTTTCCCTTTGCAAAGCAAAGGTGGAAGGTCAAGTAAAAAGTGAATGGATAGGCCAACCCCAGGTTGTTTTGTTTTGTTTTTGGTGCTGGTGCTTGAACCCAGGACATTGCACATGCTAAAGCACACACTCTACCACTGAGCTCCACCTCCAGCCCAACCTCAGTTTTTGTAGCTCGAAAACAACCATAATAAGATGCCTAAATGACAGTGGGAAGCCGAGCACGGGAAGTTAACTGATGAGCAATACAGCCTGCAAACCTGAAGAACAGGGAGAAGATTTCATTGGGCTGTTCAAAGGATTAAGTAGCTTGTATTTTGACAAGACTTTGGTATTGTTGGAGGAAGGAGTTAAGACATAACACCCATTTGCTTATGTCCTCCTCCAGAAGTTTTAAAGAGGTCTATAGATAGATGAAGATATACTTAATAAATAAAATATTGCAGAATAATTATTACCAATGTCATTAAAAAATCTGCTACCAGAGCGTGGGAAGGTTTTCAAATTACTCTGTTTAGATAGCAGTTGCAGGCAGGCAGAGCCAGTTTGTACTCAGCAATCTCAAGGTACAGAAGGAGAATCCTGACCATTCACTTGCTTACCTTTCTTTATGGGTTATTACTATTTCCTCTTAGGACTATTTTCCTCTAAATTTTTGACTGGGCAGAGGTATGTGTAGTCTAGCAATGAGTTGGAGGATGACCAAGCCAAGGTCTTCCTATTTCTTGCTGACTTACATTGATATATTCAAGACAAGATTTTTTTCAGATGGGTTTATTGAGGTACGAGTGACATGGAAAATGTGGAACATGGTATATCCCCATGCAGGACATGTCACTAGACATGTCCATCACCTCTCAGTTTCCTCCTGCCCCTATTACTATCATTATTGTTGTTGTTTGCGGTGTTAAAAATACACCCATCCCTCTATGCAACATTCAAGTGTATCATACAGTATTGGCAGCTACAGGCACTGTGTATATAGTAGATCGTCTGCATTTACTCATCTTGTGTAACTGAGACTTTGTATTTTTTGCCCACCATCCCTCAGCCCCATCTTGGGGTTCACCTTCTGTCTTCTACTTCAATAAGTTGGACTGTTTTAGATTCCACATGTGAGAGCATTGGTATTTGTCTTTCTGTGTTTGACTTATTTCATTTAACATCTTCCAGGTCCATCCACATAGTCACAAATTGCAGGATTTATATTTTTAGGGCTATTCCATTTTACACACACACACACCACATTTTCTTTATCCATTTGTCAACAAATTTCTTGGTTCTCTCTCTCTCTTTCTCTCTCTCTCTCTCTCTCTCTCTCTCTCTCTCTCTATATATATATATATATATATATATATATATATATATAACAAGGGGTGTCTAACACTAAATCATATACCCATCCCTCTCTTTATTTTTCATTTTGAGACACAGTGTTACTAAGTTCTGAGGGTTGCTGAGGCTGGCTTTGAACTTGGTGATCCTCCCACCCC
The DNA here is from genome assembly GCF_048772815.1 of Callospermophilus lateralis. Lineage (NCBI taxonomy): Eukaryota > Metazoa > Chordata > Mammalia > Rodentia > Sciuridae > Callospermophilus > Callospermophilus lateralis. Next base: position 94,974,671 of record NC_135317.1, on the reverse strand, counting down.
AGCTTCCCGAGTTGCTGGTATTACCAGCGTGCAGCACCATGCCTGGCTGATTCTATATCTTGAGATTTTGATATAAATTCTTTTGGACAAATACCCAGAGTTTGTGTTACTGGATCTTTCTTTTTAAAATATTTTAGGAACCACCATGCTACTTTTCATAGTGGCTGTACCAATTTGCATTTCCAAAAATAGTGTACCAGAGTTCCCCTTTCTCCACATCCTTGTCAACATTTGTTGTCTTTAGTTTTAAATAATAACCATCCTAATCACAGGAGTGGGTTGCTATCTCAGTGTGGTTTCCTTGCATTTCCTTGGTGATTAGTGAAGTGGAGCATCTTCTCATTACCTGTTAGCCATTTGTATGTTTTGTTATAAATATCTTTCATGAACATTTTTAGTATTTATTCATATGCATTTCCCATGCTCTTTGGTTATTTAATATTTATAACAGACTTCACAGTCATCTGAGGGAAGTTGGTTGTGTAGTCAGTCCTTTGTTTTTAACTATAAAATGGCCAATAGTCTACGGCCATACCACCCTGAACGCGCCCGATCTCGTCTGATCTCGGAAGCTAAAATGGCCAATAAAGGATTTTCATTCTATATGTTTTATTAAAAATATTTTTCCTAGTTGTTGATAGATCTATATTTTATTTACTTATAGGTGGTGCTGAGAATCGAACCCAGTACTTCACACATGCTAGGCAAGTGTGCCACCGCTGAGCCCCAGTCCCAACCCCTCATTCTGCATGTTTTTTTTTTTTTTTAATGTCTATTCAGTTCCTTTGTCCTCTTTTTTCCCCATATGGAGACATGAACCCAGGGCCTTGCATATGCTAGCAAGTACTCTGCCACTGAGCTACACCCTCAGGCCTCTTTGCCCACTTTTTATTTTACTTTTATTATTTTAATTTTTATCAGAATATTATAATTATACATAACAGTGACATTCATTATGCCATATCTATACATATGCACATAGCATAATTTGATCAAACTTGTTCCCCAGTATAATTTTTCCCATCCCCTCTTCTGTGCCCCTGATCCTCTTTCTCTGTTCTGCTAGTCTCCCTCCTATTACTATCTTTTAAAATTATTATAATAAAAATTGCTTGTGAGGATGTGGGGAAAAGGTACACTTGAGTTATGAGTGACATGTAAAGTCAGGTACACGTATACACTGTTGGTGGGGCTGCAAATAGTATAATCTCTATGGAAATCAGTATGGAGATTCCACAAAAGACCAGGAATGGAGCTACCATATGACACAGCTATTCTATTCCTTGGTATTAATCAAAAACAACAGATAATAGAATAATATGATGGTGTATGCATTCCAATGTTTATAGCATTACAATTGGTTTATAGCCAAATTATGGAACCAGTGTAGGTATCCATCATCCAATAAATGGATAAAGAAAATGTGGCATATATACGCAATGGAGTTTTACTTAGGCATAAAGAAGAATGAACTGTGTCATTTGCTGGTAAATGGATGGAACTGAAGAACATCATGCTAAGGGAAATAAACCAAGCTCTGAAAATCAACGTCAAATATTTGCCCATTTTTAAAATGGGCCATTAGTAGTATTATTTTGCTATTGAGTTGTAGGTATTCCTTATCTATTATAGATAACCCTTCTTAGATATGTGGTTTGTCAATATTTTCTCCCATTACATAGGCTGCTTTTTCACTGTGTTGATTGTTTCCTTTGTTGTGCAGTAGTTTCTTAGTTTGATGTAGTCCCTCTTTCTAGTTTTGTTTTTGTTGGGTGTGCTTTTGGTGTCATATAAAAAAAAATTTTCAAGTTCCAATCACATAAAGCTTCCCCCTCTCTTCTAAGAGTTTTTCAGTTTCAGGTTTTAAGTTTTTAATACATTTTGAGTTGAGTGTGTGTGTGTGTGTGTGTGTGTGTGTGTGTATGTGTGGACGGGGGTGTAAAATAAGGGTAAAGTTTTTTTTTTCCTTCAATGTGGAAATCCAGACACTATTTGTTGAAAGATTGTCCTCCCCCGACTCTGTTTTTGGCTACCTTGTTGAAGATCAGTTGGTCATATATGCTTGGATTTATTTCTGGGCTCTTGTTCTGTTACATTGGTCTATATGTCTGTCTTTATCAGTACCTTGCTGTTTTGATTACTGTAGCTTTGTAGTATGTTTTGAAATCAGAAAGTGTGATACCCACAGATTTGTTCTTCTTTTTCAAGCTTGCTTTAGCTGTTTGGGGTCCTTTGTGGTACCATATGAATGTTTGGATTACTTTTTCTATTTCTATAAAAAACAGTTTTTTATAGAGAGATTGCACTGAATCTGTAGGTAACTTTGGTTACTATAGGCACTTAACATATTAAGTCTTCCAGTGCATAAATATGGGCTGTCTGATTATTTGTGTTAACAGAATTACTATTAGAACCTGTGAAGTATGTTCATATGTCTGAGAATGGCTTAACAAGCAGGGAGGTAGGGCATGCACCTGATTTTCCTCTGGCTCCTGGGGATACTTTATCCTGGTATCACAGAAGGATTTAGCCCTATGTGTTTTATAATAGAAACAATCACAGTTTGATAAAAAGAGCATTCTTCTCTCTGTAGTCATTGAGCCTTGTAATTTCTGGTTGTGTGAAATGAACTTGACTGAGTGACTTGAGGATATTCTCAAGTGTCCAAAGAGCCTTTTGGTTTTCTTTGACATGCCTTGCTGTCATTTATTCTGCTGTCTAGGGATCATCAACACACTTGTTCTCCAACTTTTCAGCCCATGTGTATTTATTACTGATCAACGTCCAGCCTCATGCCTGAACATGGCAACTACTAGGAAACCTTTTCTTTTCTTTTTTAACTTAAAGGTGATTAAATTTGTTTAGGGGTGGATAATATAAAACACTTGAATCCCTAAAGGTCTTTGTAATTGACATGAAATTCTGACAGGTGCCAAGTTTGATTGCATTATTATCTGGTATCCCTGTTGATTTATGAAAACTGGACTAAAACATGTAATCGTCTTTTGTCACAACACAGATCTTTCCTTTATGTAAAGCTCCCAATGGCAGTGAACGATGAAGGGCTCTTCCCTGCGGTTGTGACAGCACTGTGCTCATACAGTGCACCAACAGACAACTCAACCCACGAGGGCTGCTCGCAGACTGGGAACCCCCAGGACCACTGATGGCCTGTTTTCTGTACTGTCAGGCCCAGCAAAACCCTTCCCTGCTTTGTGACAGCGGCCAGTTACCCACAATTAAGCTTTATCAGAGTGGCGGTAGGAAGAAGTCCAGAGCGATTTCCTATAGGGAGTTCGCCTGTGGGCAGGGTATAGCTCCGAGGCATAGTTTTTAGGTATCCAGGTAGCCTCTGACCTGATCCTTTGTCCTAATGAAGAACTTCCTGGCTCCTAGAACTGCTGCTTTCGTCCGAGTAAGTCGGATTCGATGATTCTGAATTCAAAAGCAGGCAGATCCTAGAAATGTTTCAGGCCCTCGTCTCCCTTGGTTCTTCGTTACATCCCCGTCGCACACAGGGTTCTATTTTGGCACCCGGTGACCCTCAGGAAAACCTGATCAACTTGAAAGGGTTGTTTCCCGATCCCTTCAGAGCGGGGATCGTTTCCTGCCGGCTCGATCCTCGGGATTTAAGAAAGCGAGAGTGCGCTCGCGGGCACCAACAGGAAAGCCTGACATCACGGAGCGGCGCGGGGAGGAGTCTGCTCCTCGCTCGCTCGCTCGCTCGCCTGCTCGCTGCGCTCCCTTTGTGGCCCGAGTCGCGCGCACCGGCGGCGGCGGGGACAGCGAGGCGCGTGCTGTGCGCGGCGGCCGCTCGGGACGGGACCCGGCAGCTGGCGCCGCGGCGGCCTCGGAGCAGGGCGCATCATGCAGCGTACCGGAGAGAAAACTGAGAATGAAATTGCTTTGGCAAGCTAAAATGGTAACGCGAGCTCCCTGCCTTCTCCCGAGGCTTCTCTGGTGGGAATCTTCTGCCGCTTTCTCTGGGCGTGTTTTGGACGCCCTCGCAGCACGGAGCAATCCGAGCCCCTACTTGTGAGCTGCCGCTTTCTCACTCTGCTTTGTATTCATTCCTCCCTCCGCGTCCTCTCTCTTTAAACGGTACCTACTTTCCGGCCGTGGCCTTTGGTGTGTCTGGGACAGTTGCGTGTCCGGAGAGAACTTTGAAGGAAAACTGCTGCTCTGGGCGGACCGCGGAGCGCTCCTGCGCCCCCAGCAGCTCTTTCACCCCAATCTAAGGTTTAGCTGGCGACATGGAAATCAGGGGGTCGCTGCATAGATTTTTAGCTCAAGCTGCATGATGATGTGTGGCTCTTTCTGCGCTTGCCAGATTATTTTATGGAAATAAAAACTTTCCACCCCCGCTAACTTTGTGGGTTCCAAAACAATAAGAGAAGAAAAAGACACGCAAAGCATTTCACTTCCAACCGGGGTGAGGACTCTTGGCATTTTCAACACTTGTTTGTGTCTGAGTTTGCTCAGATGATTGAGCCGCTTATGAAAGTACAAACTTTTTCTACAAATGAGTTATTTTTCTTTTTACTTAAGGGGGACACGTTAATTGGGACTAAACCACAGTTTCTCTATGAAGAGGGGAAAAAAGACTTTTAAAAAACTATTTAAGATGTGAGCGAGTTTAGGAAAAATAACTAAATGGAAAAGTCCGGGATCCTGATACCACAGGAAACGGCAAGGAGCCAAGAAAACCTCAGCATTCCCTCTATCGCAGCGTGTCTTGCAGTGCTCTGATTGTAATATTTATTTTGAACAGCCCATCTTGTGCCTTGAGTGCTGGTGTAAGCAGCACAGCAGCTGGGATAGATTGTGGTTAGCAGAGAGGAAAAAAAAATACTCTTTCTTTCTCTTTATCCCATCCCTGGCAGAGCTCGATTCAGGACTGGGGTGAAGAGGTAGAGGAAGGCGCTGTTTACCATGTCACCCTCAAAAGAGTCCAGATTCAACAGGCTGCCAATAAAGGAGCAAGATGGCTAGGGGTGAGTAAAGCTGGAGAGATTGTGAACTTTGGAATTTCGGTGTCTGTTGTTCTGTGAATATCATTATTATTTAGCAGAGGCAGCTTCCCCCGCCCCCCAGTCTCTTTTGGACTTAAAAAGGAAACTGCCAATGACCAAGTGTTTGCACTAGCTTTACAGGCCTGTTTTTGTACTTGATGTTTTCCAAAGCATCTCCCCTAGGTTGGTCAATAATTCAGAACCTCTTAGAAACATCTTAATGTATTTGGCAAATAGATTAAATTAGAAAATGACACACAGAGTGACAGGTCCAGAAGGCAACACTGTTAGACAGGAGCCATAAGCACCCTGGCCCACATGGCACCCTTCTGTCTTTCTCTGCCCTCCACCTATTGATGCTGACGACCTCTACTCCCACAATACCCAGAATGCTCAGGGGACAGACCATTCCAAGTCTACTCCCTTTGAGGGGTGACAGGTTTTATATTGTAAACTCTTTTCTGTAGCCTGGGAAGAGGCAAATGCATGGGTGTGCCCAGGACTTCTCCTGTAGAAGAAGGAAAGAGGAGGGGCGGGGGCTTTGGAAAACACTGCTTCTGTAGACAAGACTTCTTTCCACTGAGATTCTAAGTATGGGATAGGGTCATGTAAATTCTTAGCCTAGTGGTTCTTTCAGCTAGTCCCTAATCAAGGGACTGTGGGAAATGGAGAGCCCTGGAACAGGACTGGTACTTGGGCAAACATGAACCCATGATTGGAGGAATTCTGGATCTGGAGCTAGAAGTCATCTTCAGAGAAACTGGGGAGAGGTGACACCAGAAGCCTTGGGAGAGGAAAGAATGGAGGCTAAGTAGGGATGTCCTGCCCCTATCTTGGTTCTGGTCACGCTCAGGTGATGGACTTTGGAGTAATGAAGATTATACACTTGCATCTCATCTTTACTGACTATGAGTTCCAGAAAATTCAGCATGTTGAGAGCAGAAAGGTAGAGTGTGAAGGGGACAAGAAGCACAACTGCCCAGGACCTCGAGGCAGCATGTGGCTTGTAAGTCCTGGAGCGGCAGGCAGGAGGGCCAGCAGCCTCGCCTCCTCTGCTGGGCATGTTGCTCCGGCCTCCCGTGGCTGCTTCAGCCCGGGCTTTCCTGCTACCTTACTTGGCTGAGACACCACACACTAGGGCAGTGCACTCAGAGACATCGCAGTTGTGGTTTGGAAAGATAGGAATCTTTCCAGTGGAAATTAGAGGTCTTTACTACCAAGTAGGCACCTTACTCACAAGATGATCTTAGAGCCAATTATGTGCATCACCAGCTGACCTGATAGGAAAAGCAGAATTAGAATTCTGACAAGTCATTACTTTGTTTTTAGTGGTTGTGTATTTGTATTTTATTTTAATGTGGTGTTGAGGTGGTTAGGCCTGTCTGGCTATTTCAGAATGATTCACAAGATCTGAACCAGTTGCTTTCCAAAGGGTCATTACATTTTCTGGTATTGGCTTGTCCCCCTCTTTCTAATGGGACTGATGTTGCTTGGGCAACAGCTTTAGTTTTTGGTCAAATATAATAGCAATGGATGTCACAGGGAAATGGAGGGGTCCATTCTGTAGTGTCCCCCCTGCCCCAGAGTGTCATTCTTCTGGGTATGCACACTCTGACTCTTCTGTTCTGGACTCCACTGCTGTCTTCTCCCTGCTCTCTTGGTGCTCTCAAATGTCTGGAGTACCGAGGTGGCTGACCCTGGACTTAGCAGTAGGCCTGCAGCACTGAGGATGAGGGTAATGGGAAAAGACTGGTTCTGGTTGGAGGAGGACCCTTCCCCCTTCCCCCTGTTTCAACAAAGTGTGACTTACTGCTAGCACCCTGCTCAAGAGCCTGTTCTTAGAACTACCCACCCTGGTAACACTTGTTTTCTTCTTTAGGTCTTCTATGGGGAAGCTCTGTTTTGGTCCTTGAAAATTCCAGACTTAATTAAATGTGACTCAACCAATTGAGCCATAGCAATTACAAAATCTTTCTTTTTAGGACAGAGTGGCTTCACCATGTTTGTTTTCCTACATACCAATAACCTTAGAATTCTTTAAAGTACCTAGTTGTAGCAATAACTAAAGATTGAGGTTAGGTGAGGAAATTATTGAAATATGAAAATAATCCTATTTTCTAAGGAAAATGAGGAAGTGGTATTATGATTACCTGTTTTGTTTACACATAAGAAAACTAATGCCCAGAGAGGTTAAATTGCTTGCCAGGGTCACAAAGCCAGGAAGGGGTAGAGGCTGGATTTGAACCCAGATGGTTAGTTGTTTGCTGTCAAGAGCTACCTGGAACCTTAAGGCTGTTTCCTTATTAGTAGAAGAACTGGCTCAAGAGCAAGGAGGCTCACTGTGGGCTTTTCCCTGAGGATGCACCTGGGGCAGGCTTGAGAGATAGGGCTTTCTGTTCCTCTTTTATGCTTTGAATGATAACTTGAGCTGCAAACTGAAAGAGGTATTGTGAAGGTGTGCTGTGTTGATAATTTCTCCCTTTTGGATGTGTGAAGCACAGTGCCCTGAAGACATCCTCGAGAACGTGTGTGTGTAGGCACTGCCTCCGTGTGTGTCTGTGATTTATGCTCAAAAGCCTAAAAGGTGGAGCGTGATTTTGTATTTTCCAAATCTAAGACCTCTAAACATGGTCAAGGTTCAGTTCTGAAAATTATAGCAAAATTATTAACCATTGTCAGATGTAGAGTCTCAGATAGTCCAAAATGTTTAGATCATTCTTTTAAAATTTGTTTCTTAAATGTTGTGTTTAGTTGATCTTTTGAAGTAAGACAGTATATCTTTGGTTGTAAAACATACCAACTAAAGGGGTGCAGGCCCTGTTTGTTTACGCAATGCAGGCTTATCCATCACACTGGGGTTGTGTTGCCAATTTTGAAAAACGATAAGTATTATTGAAACACTGAATCGTTTTTCCTTTATTATCGCATCTTGGGCTGAGATAATTTTACCCACCGATAACTCTTCTAGAAGAATGACTCCAGCTATGTCATCTAGCCATGCCATCTCAGGGTTGGAAGGGACATTTAAAACATGTTTTTATCCAAACATTCCCTGAGCCTGTGGAGTGTGCTGTGAGTTCTGGAAGGGCAAATGGTCAGACTTGTTGTTTGTCCTTGGTCCTAGCATTGTGGTTGTACATTGACTCTGATATGTTGAAATGAATTAAGAAAATATCTGTAGTCTCTGGAAGCAGGAAATGGCCCATTATAGGGAGAATACTCAAAGGGACAGAAGAAAAGAATCCAGGGAAGGGACTTTGGTGTCTTAGCATAGCAAACTCTAGAGTCCAGAAAAATGTGTCAAACCCAAGATAGTTCAACAGGGGGGTATTGTTAAACAAGCAGGATTGAGAGTGCAAGGTCAACTCTGCAAGGTTTGAGGGGAGTGGAAGGGTCAGTGGATAGTCACGTGGCTTTCCTCAGTTCTGGGCTTCTGTGGTCATGAGGTCGTTGTGGGGCCCTGTGCCTCCTTCCTTGCGTCCATGTTTATCACACTGTTTCCCACACAGACTCTTGATAAATGTTGGGCTGAGCTGAAATGCTTGATAGCTAGGAGGTTGGTAAAGATAGTAAAATAGGAAAGAAGAACGCAGAATATAGAAATAAAAGGAACTGGAAATCTCATGTAGCACCTCATGTTTGGGATCTGGGAGTGCAGTGTAACCCTCTGTAGCATCTGGGCTGAGAAATTGATTAAAGGGGATATGTGATTTGGATCCGCTCTACTTGGTATTTGGGTAGCATTGCTAGGCATGTTGCCTTAATATGGTGTACAGTTCCTTGAATTCTCAGGTAACTTCGCTTCTGGGAACCCTCTCAATCCTCCAGGTCTGTGTGGGCTGTCCTTCCTGTATCTCCTGTTAGGCTACCTCACTCTGTTGTAATTGTCTGTGTGTTTGTATCCCCGACTAGACTGGAAAGCTCACAACCATAGCGATTCTATTGGCAGAAACTCAGTAAATGTTTGTTGAATGAATGGACCTAGCATCATCGTTCTTTGGACAACTAGTATTGTCTTGATAAATATGAACATGCGGCAGCTTCTCATTTAAAACAAAATCAGCATGAACATGTTAGCTTATAAAGAGAAGGAGAGGGGCACGTGAGTGAGAAAAAATCAGTCAGGCAATGATTATAGCTGTCTTAACATCCTTCCTGGAACAAAGCAAGCACAAACAAAGGTAGCGATTATTTTAACAAAACTTCCTCAGTGCTTTTTAAAGCCAGGAGATCCAATTGGACTTGTCTTATTACTGAATGCTAAAGAAATAAAGGCAGTGCATGAGTTAAAAAGTGTTTGGCAACATTACAATTGCATGTGGTTGGAAGTGCAGGAGTGGGATTTGAGAATCGTAAGGAGCTAAGCCCTAGAGGAGCCTCTGGTTTACAGTTGGTCCTCCTCGTTTTCATCCTGGAGAACAGGCCCTCGGGTTACGTTGTTCATGTCTGTTGGAATGTTTAATTTAGGCTTTAGAAAGTAAATTTCAAAATTTAGTAACCATTAGTAAATGAGCCAACTGGTATTTTTCATTTTGATCTTGGAAACATGTTTCTAAAAGAATTAATCCAATAATATGGTGGCCTATACCTATCAAGATAGTAAATTTGAATTGCCTGTGATATTGTTATTGGATTGATGTTCTTTACTGCTTTCAAAGTCTGTTGGGATCTATGTCAGAAATATGAGGCATGTAATTAAGAATATTGACCTCAGTTCACCAGTCCAGGGGGTACTGCTTGGAGTTTCCAATACATGTCTACCCCTCGCCAACAGCAACAGCATTGACATTCAAGGCACATTCACCCTTTATACTTAAAAGTATGCATTCTTTTAAATTAATATTGTGAACATATTTCATTCTTATTTCTATGAAATCATAAACAAAAAGCCCATGGAGTTATAAATTAAGACAGACAAGGAGAGCAGTAAGATACTGTGCTTTTCTGTTTTAGCACTTAGTTCAGTTCCTTTTGTCCATGTCAACTATATCCCTGTAAACTTCCCCTTTGTACATGATCAGAATCTTATAGTGACTATCTTACATATCTTATGTTAAAATATGCAAAAATATACTAAATAACTAAAACATTCAAATTTCTACCATGACATTACTTTTTGCAGGAAAGCATTGATTTCTATAAACAAAGCAAGAAAAATATTGCTAATGGGAGAAGATAATGGAACTGCTTTGTTCCCTCGGAGAGACTCAGCAAGTTCTGTGTCTGGGTTGCCATGGGTGTGGCTAGCTCCACAGAGTTGATCTGGAGTTCTCTGGAGTTTCTGGCAGTTTCTGGGTCATTTGTGGTAAACATCCAGTGGGAACCCCCTCACTATTGTTGCACATCTTGTACGATTCTGTCAGCTGCATTTCGCCTGCTGACCCCTCCTTTGATGGCACTTGTTTATTCATCAAAAACCTAGTATACTAGGTCCTGTGATAAAGTTAAAGATTGGGGAGATAAAGTAAGATAAAACACTGCTTGCTCTGAAGGAACTTGCAGGTGATGGGGAGACAGAAGGTTAAACTAGTTGCTGTAGTTTGTAGTTTGTAAGTGTGATCCCAGCTCAGAGAGCCAAGCAAGGGGGCTTTGAAATCAGATGGGAGAGAGGGGTGGATGGTCCAGGATGGTGGCATGGGAGAGAGGGTCCTTCAATGTACAGGTGACCAATGAGTTAGGAGTTAAAAGAGAGTATGTGAGGTGCTGAGGAGGCATTCCAACCTCTGAGTGAGACTCCTATGTGAGGCTTGGCCCAGGGAAGAGGGAAGTGTACCTGGGGGGAAAGTGACAGGAAAGGGGCCAGAAAGACAGGCCTGAGCCCCTTTCTGAGAACCAGTGGTTCTCAGCTATAGGACGGCTAGCTGTGGACTTCACCTGGTCCTGAATACTAGGGCAGCCATGGAGGTTTTAAGCAGAGCAGCACAGCCAGGTTTACATCTTAGGTGGTGGCTGACAGCTAAAAGGTGGACGCATTGGAAGGGACCCAGGCTGGAGACCTGGGAGGAGGTTTTAGAGGTAATGAGGTGAAGAAAAGGCCAAGACCCGAGGGAAACTGAATGAAGAGCCTTGGGGGTGGGGTGGAGTGCAGGTGCGGGAGGGAGGTGGTGGGTGAGAAGGGGGGCTTCGGTGGGCCTGGGTCTCAGGATCTGGGTTTCCACAAGGAGGTCTGCAGAAGCTGTCTAGCTTTCTGAGGTCAGTGCCCTCTTCGCTTTAGGTCGGATATACTGTGCTTCATGTCAGGTTTCCCTATGGAATACACTAACAAATGCTTCCTTTCCCATGAGAAGGCCCTGCAGAAAAGCCAGATCTGGGCGTGCCCGACTGTCCTGTCTGGAGGCAAAATCTCACCAGGAACAGGCGGAAAGCACTGCTTGCCTTCTGAGGTTTTAGGGAACTTTGCAGAGCTGGTGCTTCTTGGCCTTTGCTAGTCTTGTGTTTCCCTACCAACTCAACAAATTGAAGCTGTAGGCCATGGAGAGAGAATAAACATGGAACCCACAGAACTATGATTACAGAGTTGTATTTTAGAGAATGACATTTAAACTATACTTGTGTTATTCGTAAGGACATTAGAAATCCTAGTCTTTTTCTCTTCCCCTTCTCAATGCCTTTAAACCCTCTCTAACACCATCCTGGCTGCTGGCAAGACTGTTCCTGGATGCTCACTTTGAAGTAGTTCTGTGTCTTGTATAAAGGAACAATTTTAGTAAGATCTAGTGCTTTCTTAGTTAAATGCTGCCGCATTTCAGCATTTCTCTCTCTTTCTTAAATGTGCGTGTACACACTCACAGCCTAACAGTTAAAGTGTCATTTCACATTTTGGTTTTTAGTATTTGGTACATCTTTTTAATGTCACTTCATGGCCTCTTCTGTATATTGATCAGAGCTGGATTTTGTCATGTACTTGGTTTTCTTCAATTACATCATTATTGTCATTGCCTGATTGACTTCACTCTGAGAACTGTCCTTAGTTTAAAAAATAATAAAACAGAGGAAGAAAGAATAAAGGTAAAAAAAAAATAAAGGTAGAGCAAGCTTACAACAGTAAACAGGAGGCTTCACCTTGTAGGAGACTCAGAGGAACTGTGCACTTACCACTGGCCCTTGCTCTTTACTCAGTGAAAGTGCCTGGCCTTCTTGTTGGTGTTGCTGTGCTGTGCTTCCCTGATTTGGTTCTGCCCACCTGTTTCCTCAAAGCCCCCTTCTCTAGAGGTGCTGGCTGGGAGTGGCTTGGTGCATCATGGTTGGCTCTAGGTGATTCACACTCACCACCCTGTGTGTTCTGGTGTTTAGCTGCCTGTGCCATCTGTGGCCCATTCACCTGAATTCCTTTCAACACAGCTAATCTTATCCCACAAGTTGTCTGCTTTTTTCTGAAAAGTATTGGTTAATTCAACTTTTTTTTTCTTTTCCTTGTTTCCTCTTGATTTAAATACTCATTTTCATTTTTTGTAGAAGTGAAGCCAAGTCTGAGTCTTTCCAGTTTCATCTTTCCAAAGATCATTTGAAGGTCCTGGCCATGGCTTTTCTACTAAAGGAGGATGCCTTTGGTCAGTCATGTCAACCACTGTCTCTGCACCCTCGTGCCAGTAACTCTTCCTAGTTATGTGCCATCCTTGTGCCTATAACTTCTGTCACTGTTGACAGAGGTAGAATCGTGACCATTTTTATCTCACAAAAGAACATTTAGTGGACATAGGTAAAAATAACTGAAACTGGATTGGACCTTGGCCAAAAATAAAATGTTTTTTAATTATGCCCTTTTCTTGTTAAAATTGAAACACTTGAAATTGTTTATTGAGCGAACTGATACTCCTAAATAGCAACCTCAGGAAAACGGAAGCATTTGGTTAGTTTGTGAAGCACCAGGAAAAGATTTGCCACTTCTGTCTGAAGGTTGACACAATGCAGTAAACAAATGGCCAAGTATTCACAGGACCCAGAGCCATCAAAGCTGGCTGGACAATCAGTGCGTGCTTCTTTCTCTCTGCTGGGGACTGCAGAGGAGCTGGCACTTCCCAGCTGCTCTTCCTTTTCGAGGCGTTTCCAGCAGAAGCTGGATGTAGGAAGTGACCTAGTGCACAGGCCAAGAACCTGTCTTTGGAGCCAGACAGTATGAATTCAGAGTTTGCCTCTGCCACGTGTGAGCTACACAGGCTCAAGCTATGGGGTTATTTAACCTTCCTAAGCCGGAGTTCCTCACCTGTGGAATAGGATACTGATGCCTTCCTGGTGGAACTGCTCTCAAGCCCAGCTAAGCTACCTGCGTAGGTGCTTATCACGGTGCCAAGGCCCTGGTGAAACTCACTCACTGAGTGGTGGGGCTGTAGTTTGCACCCCCTGTCAGGCTCCATTTTGAACCCTGCCATGGAACTCTGTAGAGCCCTGAGACTTTCTTTGTAGAGCCCTGAGCCTTGGGGTCATATGAACTCCAGTTTGCTTGACTAAGAAACTGTGTTAGCAAGGCTTACAGATATGTTCCTGGCACTGTTCTCCCATTGTGCACTTCTAAGAGGAAGGACCAGCTGTGACAGGGTCAGTAGTCTTTGTTTATTGGAAGTAAATATAGACTAACAAACTTATCATGTTTATTGCTAAATACAACTTATTGTTGTATTTTCTCTATCTGGCTGGCTACATAGTGAAAGATGGAATTATTTCTTGGGCTTTAATTTTTTTTTAGGATTTCACAGCAGCTTTATTTTTTTATTTATTTATTTTTTTTTTTGTTTTTGCTTTTTTTTAGGGATTTAATTTTTTTAAATTTGTTTTAATTAGTTATACATGACAGTAGAATGCATTTATACACTTTGATATATCATACATAGATGGGATATAATTTCTCACTTTTCTGAATGTACATGTTGCAGAATCATATTGGTCTTGTAGTCATATATATACATATAGTAATTATATCTGTTTCATTCTACCATCTTTCCTATCCCCATATGCCCTCCCTTCCCCTCCTATCACTTCCCTCTACCTAATCTAAGGTAACGCTATTCTTCCCTAGTGTCCTCCCCAACCCTAGCCTTATTGTGAGTTAGCATCTGCAAATTAGAGAAAACATTTGGCCTTTGGTTTTGTGGGATTGGCTTATTTCCCTTAGCAACCAACCATTTACTGGCAAATGCCATAATTTCACTTTTCTTTAAAGCTGAGTAATATTACATTGAATATATATGCCACATTTTCTTTATCCATTCATCTATTGAGGGACACCTAGGTTGGTTCCATAATCTAGCTAGGTGAATTGGGGCTCCAATATTTTGCATTTCAAATTTCTTCAGGCTTTCCAGAGTTAATTTGTTAGTGTTCTTTTTCTTTTCTTTTTTTTTTATACCTAAAATAACTTAACTATTTAACAGCAGATCATATTCTATCTTTATATTTCTATTTCTGATGGAAAACTGAGATGGTAGGAAACATTTTTTCTACTACCTGCTTAGTAAGCATTATGTTAGCATTGGGGATACTTTAGGATGTTAGCAAACTATGCTTGCATCATAAATTTCAAGTCCTAGATTACACTGCTTGAGATAAAATAAAGATAAAATTTCTTGCTTTGCCACCTGTTCATTAGCCAATATAGCACTGGAGCCCCAAACCAGGAATGAGCTGAATTGCTCCTGAGGTTGTGACTTTCAGATGATTTTGAAGTTGTACATTTCCTTATTTATGAAATGAGAATAATACATGCTTTTCCCTCTGCCTGTGTGTTTTGTAAGGATCGCATGAATTAATATATATGAAAGTATTTTTTAACATACAAGTTGTTAGACAAACATAAGGGTTTTCTTATTATTGTTATTCATCGTAAAGGCTTTTCATTCTCTCTCTCTCTCTCTCTGCCTCTCTCTTTCCTCATCACCTAAAGGCCTCATGAGCATGTGGTTCTGTTCCATAGTCTTCCTCTTCCCTCATTTCAGAGGGAATATTCTATATTCTTCTCTTCCCACGTGCTACTTATCTAATGCTATTTCCATGCTTGACAAGGAGTAGTGTTTCTTCTGTCCCCAGGTGTTTTCCACTGGTATCCAGGTGCATTGAGAATGAGGACAGCTGGGCCTCTCTCAATAGACTGATCATGGGGAAAAACATTGCGTTGTCACAGAATTCTAAAGAGAATTTCAGTCCATATCTTGCATATGAAAACTTTCTATTTTCTATTTAATTCTCCTTTTCTTTCTGGTACTTTTAATTTGTTGCAGAGAGAGTGGTAAAATTAATGCACCAATGAATGGAAAGCGCTTCCAATCTTGTAGATCTACTGGAAAATCAACTCTTAATTTGAGACTCAATCCCAATGTAGGACTTGAACTCATGACCTAATGCCAGAGGCACGAATGTCACCAACTGACCTGCACTGACCCGCATAAGATGTAGAAATTGAAAATGCTTCCTTTGAGTAGTCCTGCTGTTGCTTTCTGTGTTTCTTCTTCTTCCCGTCTTTTCCTGTGGTGTTCCTGGCCTCCCTGTTAGGAACACAGTTCTATAGATCTATTTTTCTCGCTCTTTCCATTTGCTTGATACAGATGCTTCCTTCTTGCTTTCCATCTCTCCCTTGTAAGTTCCTTTTTTTGTTCTTGTTCCTTCCTGTCCTTCTTCTGGATTAAAAATAGTCTCCAGGGTCTTTGAGCTACTTGGCCACAAATGTGACCTTTCTTCTATTCATGTGGGGACTCCCCTGAGCATCTTATTATCCTTTCCTATTTACTCAAGATACTTGGATCCAGCATCTATTCCCTGTTAATTCGTGCCTGTTCCCGCCTGACTATGGAGCTAACTAACCCTTGTACTCACAGCTGAAAGTGGAAATTAAAGCTCTTATACAAAAGTGCTTAACAAGTGATTTGCTCACATTAAATGTTATGAACACTGAATTCTCTCTCATCTGCTGGCTCTGTGTGTGGTGCTAAAGAAAGGACTCTTTTTATATTCTCTGCCTTGGGATGCATGCGTGACACTTGTCTTTGTGCAGCGTCATGACACTGATCGCTCAGCCCCAGGTCCAGCTTTCAGACAACATGCTGCTAAGGCTCCTGGAGGGACCTGCGATTGTTTTGCTCCACAAAGTGTTTCTCAGGGAGCTGAAGTTGACTCGTGTTTCTTCATGAATATTCTTCACTTAGAGTTGGAGGATTATGATATTCTATACAAAAATGACTTTATCCAGTGTTGATCTAGACAGTCCACAAACGAGTGTCTGCTCAAGAGCAAAGGCTGGTAAAACTTCAGATGACCGCGCTGAGAAGAGCTGATGGCAGCAGCTCTGGTTTCAGCCTCAGCCCTCACCTGTGTGCTGAGTCGAGGCAGCAGGGTTGACACCTCTCTTCTCAGAGGCAGAAGATTTAAAAGGCTCCCTTCTGTGGCCCTCCAGTTCCCTGTGGTGATGCGTCCATGTGAAGACCGGGTCCCATTCTTAGTTGAGGGTCGGGTTGTGGATTTTCTCATCCCGAGTGAAGTTGGCTGCCGGAGCAGCGTTCTCTTCCTGCGTCCTGCTTGATGCCGTTGTGCTTTATGTTTGCGGGCGGCTGGCCAGCTCCTGCTGACCTTGAGTCTGAGCTCAAGTGTCGTCCCCACTCTCCTACTTCCCTCACCTCTCTTCTGGACCAGTTGTCCTTTTGTCTGGGTTTCCTTGCATCTTCCCCAGGAGCTCTGTTACATCACTTATCACCTTATTAACTATCTTCAAAATATTGCTCTTGGCCCTGTTCATTTGAGTGCTTTAAGGATGAAGCCATATTTAATTTATTTCCATATTCCTAAAACCTGGGACAGTGTCAGGGACATTGTCACTACTCTGTAAGCATCTTATAAATTGTTTGGCCTTATCTCTATTACACATGCCTTACATGTATCTAGAACATGTATCTTAAATGACAGTTTTTAAATTGTCATTGGTAATATTGTAAATCTCAATTTTTGAAACAAAAAAACATGAGTTAAAATAGAATTTAACTCATGTCATATACTTCAACTAGTGACTCCACAAAAAAAGGAAAGTACAGTTTTGCTTCCTCTTTGTCATCATTACTTGACCTACACACTTCTCAGAGGCATTTTCATTAACAAGACTCAGCTTCCTTTGCTGTCTTCCCTTTCACACTTCTTAGGAGAAATGACCTAGCAATGATGGCGACCTTTGTAGATGGGCAGATGGAATTGAGAGTCTATCTGTAAACTTCTTGGGGACATGTAGGTTGAGTCATAGTCAAGAACAGACCTCTAGAAACCTGATTTCTGCTCTGATTTCCAGAACTCTCTTACTTGGTGTTTCCAGGTGTCTTTTATCTGAGGCCTATAATTTATTTCAAGTTGGCATAACCCAATATCAAGTCAGTCTGGCTTTGCTTTGTCTAAACACATTTTTGTGACATCTGACCTCCTCTGTGCACATCACAACGAAGCCTCCTATTCTGAGACATAAGTCGTAGGCTTGTCATATGGTTCCCGTGGTGTGCTTCTCAGGACTCACTGGCCAAAAAAAAAAAAAAAAAAGACTGAAAAATGAGTAACATGAATTATATACTATTGTCTGTATTGCTTCTCAATTTTCATTAATAAGACTCAGCTTCCTTTGCTGTCTTCCCTTTCACACTTCTTCTATTCTGTGACCTTAAGTTCTTAGTTCTACCTTAGGCAAAACTTAAAGCCTAAGTCGCAGGTTGTCAGTGCTTTCCTTCAGACTATCCCAGTTGTAATTGGCTCTGTCAACACCAAGCTCTCCACCGCCTCTGGTCCTTCTTGCCTGAGTCCTTACTGTCTTCTTCGTACAGGTGTCCCCTTGTGTACCTTGGAAAAGGAGGAAGAATGTTTTAAGCAATGCCGTTCTTAAAAGAGGGCTCCAACAACCTTGCACTCTTGTGTGTGTGAAAGGAAAAATTCACAATCCTTCCATGGGAATATAACTCCTTTCACTTTTGCTTTTATCTTCCAAGTTCTGTTCACAGGACTCATTTTAACATAGTTGCAGGCATGCTGTCTATTCAGTTTTTGTAATCAGCAGATAATATTTTTCAGAACAAATTCTGTAAAAGTTACTTTCTAGTTTGAATTGTGTGATATTTGTAATGTTTCTGATGTCACAGACAAAAAATGCATTTGGACTTTGTGTATGAGGAGTTTCAAGGTGATAATGCCTATTATTGGTTTACAAGCCTCATTTCTGTTCTTTTACCTTGAAATTTCCCATCCCTTATCAGGGTTCTGGGCTGCCTGTGAGAGGGCCTTGTGACTGAATGTGCAGGAGTGGATGGCGCCCCTTCCTTCTGCTTCCAGACAGCATGGTGGGCCCAGCTGCTCTGGGGATGTGGGGCCAGAGTGCTCTAGGGCTGCTTGCTCGGTGTGGTGGTTACTGGCCACGCACACTCACACTTGGAATGTGGCTCGTCCAAAGTGAAATGTCTGTCACGTAAAAGCCACTTCAGATTTCAAAGACTCAGTACTAAGAAAAGAATGTAAAATATCTCAGTAATTTTTTAGAGTGATCAACATGTTTACATGATGACATATAATAGGTTATATGAATATAATAGGTTAAATTAAATATGTTATTAGAATTAACTGTACCTGTTTGTCTTTGCTGTCTTTAATGTGGGAACTAACACGTTTAAAATTACCTATGGCTGGCATATTGTTTTTCTTGGACAGTGTTGCTCTTGAATCTTCCTTTTCAATAGTAAGTTGTCATTTATCAGTGGGTTCTGAAGTTAATTTAGTGGGTTAAAAATTAGTACTTTAGGGCTGGGGTTGTGGCTCAGTGGTAGAACACTTGTATAGCATGTGTGAGGCACTGGGTTTGATTCTCAGCACTGCATATAAATAAATTAAAGGTCCATTGAAAACTGAAAAAAAATATTTAAAAAAAAATCAGTATTTTAAAATCAGAATGGAATAGAAAATGTCAGAGTGGCATTATTTTTGTTTTGAACACACACACGTGTGGACTGAGTACCATGTAAAATGTATTTTTTAAAAATAATGAATCATGTAAAAAGTGTAAAAGTCAGTGTTCTGGGTGGTCTGGTGTAACCTGAAGTATTACCAGGAGGCCTGGTCTGCTCTATAGGAGGGCAGGTTGGTACCAGGAGCATCATGTGGATTTCAGGTCTGGTTGGTGGAAGCTCCTCTGGAACTCCTCATCTAAACCAGACCGTGCATGAAAGTAAACCTGGACATTGGTCCTCATTAGCAGTAGCCCCTCAGGAGACTTCCAGGGGAGGGGTGAATGAAGGATGCCTGCAGTGCTACTGAAGGCTGGACCTGTGTGCTCTACCCTCAAGTGCCCCTGGAGTCCAGGAGTGACCTTTGTGTTATTGCTTGCTTCTTGAAGACTTCTTCAAAATGGTTCAGGGGCAGAGATACTTTCTAAGAAGCAGGGTGGTTTCTTAGTGACCTTGGAGTCAAACTGGATTGAATAGGGTTTCTTGTGACCCTTCGCCCCTCTTCACCACAGTGACTTGTTGAAGTCAGAAGAAGCTGTTTTCTAATCCAAGAACACATCTTCTTCCTGCCTGACAGAAAACATGTCCTTTACAGTATACAGATGTAGGGGCAGTCACCAGGGCTACGCATTTCGTGGGGTTCTAAATAAAGGCCTCTTAAAGCCACAGAGAAGACGGGGGAAAAAAAGGCTCCAAAGATTGAAGTTTATGGAGTTACATGGCCTCGTATTTATTCTGACAGTTGTAAAAATTCTTTTGGGCTGACCCATTTTTCCTTTCTTAATTTGAAAAAGAAAGTTCTGGCAGGCAGGAGTAAGAATGTAAACCATGTGACTAATGCTTCAGCTTTCTCTCCTGGAGCCAGATTTTTAAAAATTATATCTTAGATGTGCTTGATTTTTTAAAAAACAGTTGCCCACCAAAGTCACCAAACACTTGCTTCTGAAACTTGTAGACTTAGATGGCATTCGTTTTCAGGAAAGAATCCCGAAGCACAGCATTTAGGAGTTATTGATGGAAACCTTCTTTGGGGATTTTGCCCTGGTGAATTAGATTATCCCAGGCACTGACCGAGGGCCAGGCAGCTTCTTCCTCTACTTTGCTTGAGTATTTCCAGTCCTCTTGGTAGCCACCCAGAATTTTCAAGAGAGTTAGACTAAATGATCCTCAAGGTCCTTTGTAGATGAAAAGTATTGAGTCCAGTGACAGGCGGGATTGGCAGTCAGAAGCCATGTTTATGTCTACCTCTTCGGTCCCTGCTTATCACACATAGTTCATTTGTTCAGTCACTTATTCACTCAAATTTGAGCACGAGTTATGTCCCAAATGTTGTTCAGGATTTCAGAGCATTTATCACAGTGAATCAAGGGCCCCCAAAGTCAAGTTCCTTTCTGTGTGATTTCCTGTGTGTTGCCTATGCATACAACACACTTCAGCTAAATAGGCCACTTTCCTGTCTTAGGGGTTTTTTCTTTCTCTTTTGCCAATGTCTAAAATGTCCTCCTTCCTCCCAACCTCCTTCTGTTTAAATACTACCCTTCACTCTAATTCTGGCTCTCATGCTACTTCATCCCTGAGTCCTCCGTTTTCCCAAGAGGTAGTAAATGGTCCTGCTCACCACTCCGGGACACTTTGTACTTCTTTTGTGACACCATGTGTTATCTTCTTTTAGGTTGAACTGTGTGAAATCATCATTTTTGTAAATTTTACGCCGTCAAATATTGTAATTTTATACAGTTTTATCTAATATTAGCTGTGTTCTACATGGAACTTAAAATAGGTCTCTTTGTAAATGTACTGCATTCAGGATTTATATTCAGCAAAGATTCTGGGATCTTTCTTAAAAAATATAAATTATAAATCATTATGTTTATTTTGAGTGTTGATTTTTAAAACTCTAAATATGGAAAATATTTATTTTTATTAAACTTAATTTTGTTAGTCTTATCTAACTTTCTCAGTATTTTTCATAATCTAAAATTCTGATTCAGTAAATCAATGTATCAGCCATAACTTTAATTTAAGTTAATAAGCATCTGTGTCATATTGCTAGAGATATTCCCCATTCCCAGCAAGATCCACTAGTTAACTTTGCTTCACCTCTCCACATTCCTTGACTGACTGATTTGGATTCAGATAGAGTTCTCCATGCTGCATAACTACAAGCCCACCTTGTAGTTATGCAGCCATAGAGAACTCTATCTATTGTGTCTACAATGATCTCAGGAGGGAATTGGTGGGCTGGTTTATTGGTCTCTGAACATCATGTCTGTAGCATTTCATGTTCCCCATGTAGGGTCAGGAAAGGATGAAAGGTCAGTTTGATGTGATTTTGTTTCTTCCAGTAATTTCCTGTCAGCTCCTAGTTACCATTGCTTACAAACCAAAGCGAGGATTTGAGCAACAGTTGTTGGCAGGAAGACCAGTCTCTCATTTCCAGTCTACCTTAATTCTTGTCCCCAAATTGGTTCATTTTCTTGTCACCACCCTTAGATACGTCTTTGATTCTGTGCCTCGTGAAGGTTCCATTCAGTATTATGATCACATCTGCTGCTTCTTTCCATGCCCTTTCCAGTTGTCTGTGGAGACACAGAATCACTTAATGGACTCAGTGCTTTTCTACTGTCACTTCTGCGACCTCTGTGATGGTCCTACCCTTTCAGTTCAAAGATCATTTTCCTTGATAGTGAGGATGGAGCTAAAAGTGGGTGAGGTAGTTCTGCTTCTCTGTTATCAGTTGACATTACCCAGCTGATAATAAGTGGGTCACACCCTTCCTTATTCTTGCTCCTAGAATAGCTGAAAAAAGTCATTTTATTTGACCTCCACATTTCCCACAAGACTTAGTTCGCTATGACCATTAGCTTTTATGTTACTGGGTTTTAAATGTGGACTACTCTACCTGAATAATGGGACCTTTCTGTCTCTCAGCACTCTGGTCGTCAGTTTCATTACGATAATGAAAAACACGAGGCAGGCTACCTTAATAAAGAAAAGCATTTTATTTAACCCACAGTTTTGGAGGCAGAGTGGCATGGGCTCTGGCAAGGCACTTCCCCTCCCCCAACCTGGTCCGTGGCAGTGGTAGGAGCACACGCAAGAGGGAGTCAGACACAGCAAGTCAGACAGGGTCTGGGTGCCACATTCACTTCTAAGGGCATGCTCCCAGTTGACCTGAGGGCCTCCCTAGGTCTACCCTTGAAGGTCCCTTCTTACAAAATTGCTACATTGAGGACCA
Source organism: Callospermophilus lateralis (assembly GCF_048772815.1). Taxonomy (NCBI): domain Eukaryota; kingdom Metazoa; phylum Chordata; class Mammalia; order Rodentia; family Sciuridae; genus Callospermophilus; species Callospermophilus lateralis. Next base: position 94,952,475 of record NC_135317.1, on the reverse strand, counting down.
GGATCCCAGCGTATGAACCTTTAGAGGCAAATGGTGTCCAAACCATCATCACCACCTTGATTTCTTTAGGTGCTTTCTTTCATGTCATATTTGAAATATTTGTCCCACCTTTCTTGAAGCCTCTTTCCTGTTATAGAAGGTTATACTAAGTTTTATTTCCTTCTCTTAGCAGAGTAAACATCTAGAAGAAAGCACCAGCAGATATTGGTAACTGCTTATCTAATGAGAGGGAGGAGTCAGGGATAATTCTAACATTTTTGGTGCAGTTGAACTAAGAGAATAATGGTATCATTAACAGAAACCTGTTAACAACTTCGTGGTGCTGTGGAAGGATAATTATATGATTATTTGAATTTTGGAAGTACTGGGCTGAAAGGTTCCCTGATGAGAAGAGATTTGGAGTTAGAGGCGTGCATTTGCGTATCATTTACACATAGGTGGTACTTTGAGCAGCAAGAATGAATAGTATAGAAAAAATGGGAAATGGAAGAGCTGAAACACGCTTGGGTAGCAGCACATCCAGGGGGTAAAAGGGAAGAGCAGTTAGCACAGAAGTCGGAAAGGTGTATGTAGTTAGGGAGGGCAGAGCAGAAACAAGCTAGTTCCTGGTGGTAGAGTAAAGGGAGGCCACAGTTTTCCTGTGTTTAGAGTCTTATGTACTCTAAAAACGAGAAACACCCTCTCACTGTAGATCATTTCAGCTTTTTTAAACAGCATATTTAAAAACTAAATATTAATGAAAAAGTTCTCTGAGGAGCCTAATAGCTCGTCTCGCAGGGAAGGCCAGGAGACCGCCATTCAGAAGGCCTATCACAACAGCTCTTGCTGTATAACAAACCTGGTGACAGATAGGGAGTCATAGGAAAGCTCTTCATTCACAGTTTAGAAGTAGCAGATTTGAAGAGTGGGATGTAGAGGTAGACACAGCAAGGACGACAATCCCAGTGGAGGCTTTGTTCAAATGTCACCTTCTTGGTGAGGCTTCTGGACCTTCATTTAAATGGCAGTTCTTTCTCACCTTGAACCTCCCTCCCCCATTTTGGTTCACTTTCGCCTTCATGTCACTGTCTCACATGGCCTTTTGTTCATTCATTTGATTGCTCACTGTGGGTGGCTTGCCTGTGCCTGCATTGGAGTGTGAGTTCCAGGAAACTAGGGGTTTGGTTGTTCCCTCCCCACCTCCTGGAGTCTAGAACAGCACCTAGCAGATGAAGGACACGATAAGTATTTGTTGAATAAATGCATCTAATAAAGAGATCATGATTAAATACTGGGCAAAAGGACAGGCACTGCAGTTCCTTGTAGCAATTGGTAGCCTCCTGAGCTCTGCATGAAAGGTTAAGTCATGCTCATGCAGAAAAATAACATATTTCAGAAACATTTCCATTGAAAGAAATGTGACTTTTAAAATGTTAGTGTTTTAGGAAATTTTCCTAGTTGAACACTAAATTTCCCCATGAAGGATCACTGTCATGTGATTTAATTGTACTGGTTTCTTAAAATTTGATTCTTCTTCAACCTTGTTCATGCCCCAGACACCATCCTTCTAGAGCTACTTGAAGTAGTGTTACAGTATCAGAGGCCTTTACCAAAAGTGTGGAATTAGTTAGACTTGGAGCTACAGAGAAATATATGGCAGCTACACTTAAATATCACTAAACTAGGAATTCTCTGACTGGTTTTCCCCCTTACTGACTCTGCTTTATGGTATAACATTAATGGCCTATTTGTGCATCTTGTGTGTTTTTGGCAAAATGAATCAACAAGTGCTTCTCAGTGACTATGATGTGCTTATCAAATCACATAAGTAGATTTGAAAAATGCTTTATGTTTTCCTCAATGTGAGTGTAGTGATAAATCACAGTCTTCAGTTCAAGAGCTAGCCTGGCCTTCTATTCATTTTACTCTCCTCCATAGTTGCCCCCTAGTCCTTGAAAAACCATTTTTCCCTTTCTTCCCCATTCATTATTTACATATGATATGAGAACTCTGTATTTGATTTTCACAGTTTGATATAATTTGTTTTTTAACCTTACAAGCTATAGGAGCGCCTGAGGAAGGCTTTTGAATGTGCAGGAAGGGTCTCCCACTTTAACTAGAATGACCAAGCGGTATGGAGTTATGTAATAGGCATTCCTGCAGCTCCATTGGTTACATAACAGAATGGTCACTCACAACAGATACTGAAATCCATCTCACGTCCAGGACCATTGTGTCCACTTGCAGAGACAGTGCTTTCTTTGTTTGCACCAAATAAGCAACTCGTGATTATTAGCTTAGCTATTAAGTTAAATCACATTCCTGGAAAGGGAACCGTTGCAACCTTTTTTTTTTTTTTTTTTAAATGGGCGAGGAGAATGCCTATTTGAAAATCTAAACATACAATTACTGCTGGCGACATGACCATTACACCTCTTTGACAAGACAAGCTTATGTTTTGTTTGATTTAGACAGTTATAATTTCCCATAGTTCCATGACCTCTGTCATATTAATATGAAAGCTAAATATTTGCCTTCAAATAGTTTGAATAGCGGGGCACAGCCTTATCTTCCTCTGCCTAGTTGGCGCTTGGGTGTGGTTTGAGCATGTCATGTGTTGGGGGTTTGGTCCCAGGATGGTAGTATTGGAAAGAGGGAACGTTTTAGACGTGGAGCCTCGTCAGAGATCCCTTGGTCACTGGAGGAGCTGCCTCTGGAGGACTTGAGGTGGCTCTCAGGGAACCCCTGAGTTCTTATGAAAGTGAGTCCTGAGAGCAAGCCCGACTCCAGAATTACTCTCTTGCTTCCTATTTGGAGATGTGATCTTTTCTTCCCACACACGAGGTCTCCGTCACATTTAGCCATGTTCTTGAATCTCCAGAACTGTGAGCTAATTAAGCCTCTCTTCTTTATAGAGTTCATCTACTTCAGGTTTTTGTTTTTTGTTTTTTTTTAATGGACTAATACAGATGCTATCTCTTCCTTCCCAATACCTGATGGGGGAATTTTGACCTGCTCTTTGGGTATAGGACCCGAGTTTGTGATTCATTCACACTATCTGACAGGCACGAGGCTCTCACTAGACATTTGCCATATGTGAATGAGGGTAGAGGGAGGGTACCACATGGCTAATCTTCTGTGGGCAAATGGTGGCCCTGACCTACTTAGCTGTGTGGCACTACTTCTTCAGCGTGGCTCTGGAGTCTGAGGAATTGGGGCGTGACTCTTGCTTCTGTCTATTACTAGTAATCTGACTGGCTAAATTACTTAGCCCCCTTTGAGTCTCGGTGTCCTCATCTGTAAAATGGAATTATTGTGAGGGTACATTTGATTGCGTATATAAAAGGGCTGTGATATTAGAAAAGGTCACACAGACAACATATAACATCATTCTCAATCTGGAATTTTTTGATCAAATGTGAATGTTGACTTATATGTTCATTTCCTTTGGTCTGCTCCAGCCAAGAAGAAGTCAGAGCAAGTGTGTGCTTCTCCTTCAAATAAAACCATTATTTATCTGTGGAAATAGAATAACATTCATCTCTTGCTAGGGGTTAGGAGGAAAGGAGGTCTGAGAGAAAACTGGTAACACTAAAGTTTTAGAAAGAGGTGTCATGTCCTGGTAAAGGCAAATTATTGCATCACCTTTATCATGATTTATTCCATTTTCTCATTGCTGGGATTCCATAGTGTTGTGCCTGTGGTTCCTGATCATGCATGTTGGTTATAATAACTTAGGAATACATGCATATTCTCCATACAGGCTTGTATATTTAGTGGGTTGGAGGTGGGGCCCACATCTGCCTTTTTTTTTTAATAGAAGTAGTATATTTTTATTGTGGGATGTGGCTTTTTTTGTGTGTATGTGTGGTGCTGGGGATTGAACCCAGGCCTTGAGCATGTGAGGCAAGCCCTCTACCAACTGAGCTATAACCCCAGTCCCACAATCTGCTTTTAACACGAGCCTCCCAATGACTCTAATGCAGGTGGATTTTGGACCACATTGGGAGATAATTTGCTCCTATCATCTTTTCTTTTTCTAATAGTCTTCTGACTCAATCTTTTTTTTAAATTTTCCTGCGATTGATTCTTCATATACACCCATTTTATCATGATGTATTCACATTTATACTTACATATGATAATGATCTACTCACTTGCTTAAAGCCCTTTTCTGGTTTCCTGTTGATATTAGGTTAATAATCAGAATTCTCCAGGCTAAGTTCACCTTATGCCACTCATGCCACCTCACTTTTCTCTGGCTACATCGCTTCTCTGTTCTTCCAGAATGACAGGTTACTTCAGGGTATTTGCACACACTATTCCCTTATTTGAGATGTCTTTTCTTTCTCACTAGTTACCTGACGAACAGTCATTTTTTTTTTTTTTAAATCTGTTTCCTCAGCAAAACTTCCTCTAATTCCCAATGCAAAACCTGATCCCCTCATCTTAATTTTTTTAAACTTTTTTAAGGGAAGTAATGATCTCTTACTGTCATTAGATAATTGATTACTAAATTATCTAATATTTGTCTTCTGTGTTTAAATGTTGGGTTCCTAAGGATAAGGAGTATATTAGCTTTCTGTTACTATTTTGAGATGCCTGAAACTAGGTACTTTATAAAGAAAAGAAGTTTTTGAGCTCACATTTCTGGAGATTCAAGAGCATGGCATCAGTATCAACTTGGCTTTGATGAGAACTTCATGACAGATGGCATCACGATGGCAGAATATGTGCAAGAGGAGGAGGACACATGGCAAGACAGGAAGCAGAGTGAGGGCAGGGACCAAACTTATTCTTTTTTATAACAACTTACTCTCAGGGTAGACAACCTGGGTCCCATGAAAATTACCTAACTCTCTTCTGAGGGCATGCCCTCAATGACCTAAGGACCTCCCACTAAGCCCACCTTGTGAAGGTCCCACTGCATCTTAACAGAACCACTCTGAGAATCAAGTTCTCAGCACATAAAGCCTTGGGGGCAAACCACATCCAAACTAAGGGAGCATGTCTATTATTGTGTGTTTCTAAATCCACAGTGTCCTACAACAGTACTTAAACATAGTGGGAACTCAGTAAATACTCAGTAAAAACTCAATAAACAAATGAGCCAGGTATGGTGGCACAGGCCTGTAATCCCAGTGACTCAGGAGGCTAAGGCATGAGGATCATAAGTTTGAGGCCAGCATCAACAACTTGGCAAGGCCCTACACAATTTAGTGAGACCCTGTCTTAAAATTAAAAAAAAAAAAAAAAAAAAAAGGGCCAGGATCATGGCTAAGTAGTTAAGCACCCTCTGGGTACAATCCCTAGTATGTAAATAAATAAATGAGTAAAAGTGTGATTCGTTTAAGGAATTGATATTGTAGACCCTCACTTAGGAATGTTTAATGGCTGATATAGTGACTGGGCCTTGTAAAGTGGAAATGACCATGACTGAGCATTCTAGAATGAGGTGTTAGGGCACTAGCTTGTTTCAGTAATAAAAGCTTATTATAAATTCAGAGGCCTCAAACAGTGTTCTTTGTATTCAAGACTTAGAACCTGGCATGGGATAAGGGAAGTTACAAGGCTTCAGGAGTGCTGGCTTATTTTGTCTGACATCTTTCATGCATAGAATATTGGAAGATGCTCGGTAGACCAATGCCTTGCAAGTCAATTTCTTGCAATGTATTTATTTACACTTATATCACATAGCTGGTTGGTTAGATTGTGCATTCATTTCCCTGATACTCCTACTTAGAGTTGTAAGGAGTCAAACAAGTGCACATTCCCACTCTCTGTTTTCAAAGCTAGCAGTTGGCCCAATGGCATTTACAGCTGACAGAACAATAAGAGCAATGTCAGCCCCAGAAAGTGAGAGAATGTTGTTATGTGAAGTTTGATTCAGCATCTCAATCTTGATGGGAAAGGAATTCTGGAGGAAAAAAAAAATCTCATGACTTCAATAATTACAATTGTGATAACCAACTATAGAATTAGTTGATCTTAAAACAAAAAGCTCAGAATAATAGTTTTAATAAATTCACTTAAGTTCTCAATTGCTACAAAGAGATTGGATCAGTTAACCTTTGTTTTACCTAAGATTTTTAGTTCAGAAGGATAGACCTTTTATCTTTCAGAGGATTTACAGATTCTTATATGTCTTTAATTCAGATTTTAAAATAAAATGCAATTTAATTATACTAATTTGTTTTTCAGTCATTACCATAAACATTTATTGAATACCCATTGTGTGGTGGGCATCATTTTGTGCATCAGGGCTAGAACCCTGAACAGGACAATGAGGGCACTGCTCTTTTGGAGTTTATGGACAACACACAGGTAAACAGAAGGATGCTATGAAGGAATTGCCCTGATGAGGTGATCCAATGTGGCAGTGGAGATGGGTCCTATGACCCCAGAGAGATGCTCCATGGGGCCCATCGAGGAGATATAGGCTGCTCAAAAGAAGTAAATGAGGAACCAACCTGAGAATATGATCAGGACTGGTTGGATGTTAGAAGGAAAAAATGTGAGTCTTAGATATGAACAAGCTTGTTGTGTTTTAGGAAGTGAAAGAAGGCCAGTATGACATAGAAGGCCTCTGTGCCTTAGAGAGGCAAGGAGATAGTTTTGGTGGTGAGGTCAAGGAGATAGGCAGAGAGGGCCTGTGTGCTCTAGCAGAAGGCTGGGGTGGAAGGTTTTAAGCAGAGGAGTGTTTTTAAAGGTTTTTCAAAGGTCACTATGGGTTGGTTGTGGTGGGGCATGACTGGGATCCCAGCAGCTCAGGAGGCTGAGGCAGGAGGATTTCAAGTTGAAAACTACCCTCAGGAACTTAGCGAGACCCTGTCTCAAAATAAAACAAAAAGGGCTGGAGATGTGGCTCAGTGGTTAAGTGCTCCTGGGTTCAATCCCTGGTGCCAAAAAAGTAAAAGTCACTATAGGAATAGTTTATTTATTTTTTTTATAAGAAAAGTTTAAAAGAGTGTTTTAGCAGTTCACGTAAGAGATGATGAGCAAGTTCTGCACCCTTTTATTGTATATGTACAGACTTTTCATACTTATATGTCCATATTTTTTATTTGACTGAATTTGGAACAAATAGAGGTTATTTAGAGAATGTAATATCACTATTTATATTCATTAGATAAGAAACTCATTTTTTTCTTAAAACATTAATTCAATTAATATTCATGATTTGCTTATTACTGATGTGGTTATGGATTGAATCCTAGAGATACATCAAACTGTTATCTTCAGATTTGTATAGTCTGAATTCCCTCAGAGAAACAGGACCAATAACATGTGCAGTAATCCCCCCTTATCCTTAGTTTTGCTTTCTGTGGTTTCAGTGACCCATAATCCACCATGGTCCAACAATATTAAGGGAAAAATTCCAGAAATAAACATTCAGAGGTTTTAAAGTGTATGCTGTTCTGAGTAGCATGATGAAAATTCAGGTTGTCCCACTTCACCCTTCCTGGGACATGTCCAATGTACCCATGACTATTGTGTCCATATTATATATGTTACCTACCTGTTAGTCAACTTTCTGTTACTGTGACAAAATTGCCAGAAATAATCAACTTCTATGAAGGAAAATTTTGTTTTGGCTCAGTTTTGGAGGTTTTAGTTCATGATTAGTTGCTTGGCCCATTGCTTTTGGCCTTATGGTGAGGCACAGCATCATTGTAGGGACTGTGTGGTAAAATAAAGCTGCTTTCCTCATGATGCCAGGAAGTCAAGAGAGAGGCAGGAAAAGGTCAGGGTCCTCATATCTTTTAAGGGATTGCTCTCAAGTGAACTAACTTCCTTGTGCTAGGCCAGACTCTACCACCTCCTAATAGCATCATGGACTGAGAACCAAACCTTTAACACATGGGCCTTGGAGGGACATTCAGGATCCAAACTATAACACTACCCACTAGTCACTTGGTCACCATTTCTCATAGCCTCAAAGTTAGTGAAGGTAAAGGTAATACTATTCTTCCTTTACAGATGAGGAACCTGAGAGGTCAGATGACTTTGTCCAAGCTAGTGTTGGTTCTCCTCTAACTGTGTTCACATTGTCAAGCACAGTGTTTCTCTGCATTTAGAATTGCCTAGGATGTTGGTTTAAATGCAGATCCATGGGCTTTATTTACTGATCAGAATTTCTGGAGTCCAAGCTCAGGAGTCCATTTTTTACCTAGACTGCTAGGTGAGTCTCTTGAAAATTATCATGTTCAAGGGAAAAGACAAATAAATCCTCAAATGTGTGTTGTTTCTTAATGATATTTAAAATTTTTTTCAACATTTTTTCAGTTGTCAATAGACCTTTTTTTTTCTTTCTTTATTTATATGCAGTGCTGAGGATCGAACCCAGGGCCTCACATGTGCTAGGCAAGTGCTTTCCTACTGACCTACAACCCAGCCCTTCTTAGTGACATTTTTCACAAAGAATAATGTTAAGACATTTTATATTTAAAAACTCAAACTAGCTAAAACTTTAGAACTTCTTTTCTGAACATACTATGTGTTTTTTGTGGAGTTGAGTCATGCCTTTGGTTAAAGGTAAAACTGCTTTGACCTATACAAATGAATACTAGACTCTGTTGGTGTCACAGGGCTGGGGGTATCACAAAAAAGCTATGACTGAAGACTGTAGTTTATACATCCATTTGGTCAGTGGTCCAATCTGGCTACCATTTATATATATTCGTATCTTCTAGCTGTGTGCACATAATGATGACATCAGACATGTCTCTGTGGTATTTCAAGCACAGCTGTGTTGAACTCTCAGATTAGGTACGTTCAAGACGCTCTTAAGTGGTAGCATAAATAATCAAGAAAGATCACATGGTGTGCTTGAAAGCATCCTCGAAAGAGTAAGTGGTCAGTGATGGGCTTGTGAGTTGGCCTTCGTATTTAATTGTAGAGAGGTACATTTATCTGAGTGATGTCTTGGCATCTTGTCTGCCTGGTTCTTTGTTGCATCCGTGGCTTCCAGCAGCAACATAGTAGAGACCTAGCAAACATTGTTAAATTAATGAATCCACACAGGTGTCTTTAAGAGCAAGCAAAAACAACCAAATTAAAAAGAATTGTCCTTGCCCACTGCTGAGATACATAGAATGCTCTAGCAAGAACTCTATGATAATTGAATTGGAACTAGAAACAGAATCTAGTTCCTTGTTATTATTTCTTTCCTGACTGTCATCTTTATCATTGAATTCCAGGTTATAAGAGGCCCTATCCTCATCTATTCTGAAATTACCCTTTAAAGGCTCCTGCTAATTTAGTTGGAATTTATTTAATGTCCGTGGCATACCCACCAGTAATATATTCTATGTTTGCCTTTCTTTTCGTGTCATTAAAGAAAACAATTGCATTATACTATTATCTGTATTATTGATTTTTATACAACAGAAATCCTTCATTTCTTTTATAGACTTCCTTAGTGCTTCATTTGGATTCTTTGCACATGGAAGCTTTTTAATACTGTTTTTATGGACTGACATCAAGAGTGCGTCATGAGCCATGAGAATGATAAGCATATTTCTAGGAGGATAAATATTTTTTTTGAACAACTGACATGCCTGTCTTTTTACATTTTTGACCAGTAACTGGTCAACAAAATGGTTGCTTTTTTGATTTCTCTTTGTCTAGAGAAATTGGGTCTGTGTTTTGCCAGCCATCTGTCCTTTCTATACCTTCTTTTTAAAATTTAAAAAAAATTTTCGAATGTCAGGATTTACAAACTTGACCTTTTTTTCTGTCTGTAGTCCATTAACCAATTAATTACATTATTATTCAATCTTCATTTCCTTTTCTTTATAAAAATAGAAGGAAACTGTTTTTTGACTAGAAAGTAGACTTAGAAACCTACCTGGTGGGAAAATTAATTAATAATCTAGAAAATAAGCCCAGCGCATGACTGCTCCTGTGGATTCCTCCCCTGTGTGATATAGAGGGTCCTCCAGAGCTAATGACATTGTTCGTCTGTCTTTTGAGCTCTTGGGTGAAGTAATTTGTCTTTCTTAGGCTTAATTTGTGCACTTAAGAAATTGCAATAAGTAGAGAGATTCTTGTTTCCCCTTCAAATAGGGTCTTTAGCACTAGAACTATATTCTTTACCTGTATCAAGGAGTTCTGTCAGTGTTGGAAATCAGAAGGATAATATAGAAGAGAAATTGATGTAATTAGATCTAACTTCTTGGGGTGGGGTACCAGGGATTGAACTCAGGGGCACCTGATCACTGAGCCACATCCCCAGCCCTATTTTGTATTTTATTTAGAGATAGGGTCTCACTGAGTCGCTTTTGCTGAGGCTGGCTTTGAACTCATGGTCCTCCTGTCTCCACTTCCCCAGCCAAAGGCATTACAGGTGTGCGCCATTGCGCTGGGCAGACCTAACTTTTAGTGAAGTAATTGAGGTAGAGGAAAGAAGGTTAAAGGGACATATTTTAGTATTTTATACTGTATTTTCTTTTATTTTTAGATGCTAAATAGCTTGTATCCTTGCAGTTCACCTTTACATCTATTATCTAAGTTCATCTCTTTCTTACAACAATCCTATAGGGTATGTAGATTCTGGGCTATTTGAGTTCCAGTAGTCTTGGGTATTCAGATATGGAGATAGAGTACCCAGTAATGTATCGCTTGTGTCATTAGATGACACATCGTGATAGAAAAGAGGGCTGGTTTTGACACTCATTCTAGTGGGACGGGTAACTTTGGGTGAGACCCTTCATTTCTCCAAACCTCAGTTTCCTCAGGTGAAGTGATAACAATTCATACCATAGAGGGTGATGATAAGGCTTAAGCACCCAACCATCATGAGTACTCAATGACACATGGCAGCCCTCTCTTTTCTTTTTCTTCATTTAGGGCATGAGGATGGTTTTCTTGATTTAGTTTACAGCTTATGAAGAGGAAAACCTAGTAGGAAAAAAAGCCAGTTTACTTCAGTGACTTTTGGAGAGATGTACTCCAGATAAACTTAATTGTTCTTCTCCTCTTGCCCTTAATTTGGTTACCTGGTGGTGTGCTGGAAGGTACCTGTCTGCTCTCTCAGGAGCCAGCCCATGGTCCAGGAATATTACCTGTGCAGAGGATGACTGGAGACCCTGTTCCAGAGCTTTGTATGAACTGTAAAGCTACATTTCACACTTGAATTTTTAAGTTTACTTAGACTTTAAGATTCAGTTTTGGAGACTGGGACTGTAGCTCAGTGTTAGAGCACCTGCCTAGCACGCGTGAGGCACTGGGTTCAATCCTAAGCATCACATAAAAAAATAAATAAAATAAAGGTATTGTGTCCATCTACAACTAAAAAGGTTTTTTAAAAAGATTCAGTTTGGGAGGGGAGAAGGGACAAGCTAGATAGCGTCATTTCCTGAATTCTGAAATCTAGAGAGGAAAGATTTATTGGCATTTTGATAATGGGGCTTTGAATTTTATTCTTGATCATTGTGACAATAGGAGATAACAAAGTGGAAAATATTTACTTTGCTGAAAACTGAACTAATTCCATAGGAAAATGGGGAGGGTAGAGATAGATTTCTTAATGTGGTACACAGAATAAGAATCAAACTATTAACTTTATTTTCAAGTTTGGAAACATCAGGCCATTGCCACCCCACACCCCTCACCCCCAGGCCTAGGATTGGTGAAGGAGATCCTATAAATCCCACAGGAGGTGAAAGCTCATGGAGCTGTCTGTGGGATTTATAAGCTTTCTGGGAAAGCTCTGCTATTGGGAAGCCTTTCCATTCATTGCGGGCCTCATTCACCCAGAATATTAGGTCATACAGAAGCTCACCAGCCCCTGTTGACCTTTACAGACAGAGATTGGTTGGGCTGCACCACAAGCAAAATGGATTTCAGAAAGCCAGGGCACCTGTTAACCTGTGGCTGTTGCATATGCTGACCTTAGACATTTGAGCCTCTGAATGAGAGAAAAAGGAGGGAGTTGTGAATTTTGCAAGTTCACTCTGGGTACTAAATTGTATGCGACAATTTGTGATGTTATTTGGCAAATGCTCCAGCACCTATTTTAGTCCATAGTGTCCTCCCTCCATGCAAATATAAATCCTTGAACATCTCAAAAATAGTATGTGATTTGTTCCAAGTAGATGACCAAGACATTGATGCTTTAAGTTTCTGTCTTAGGTCCCATACTGAATTGGCCTCAGAAGTGGAAATGGAACCCAGGTTAATTCATAGCACCTTCATCATCAGCATTCAGAGGTGCAAACAAAAATGTCTTTCAAAAGAGTGAAGTTGTTATGTTTGAAAAATGTGGTCTGCGAACTTCCTAAACTCTCCCTTTTTTTTTTTTTTTCTTGGATGGTGTTGTGGATCAAACTTAGGGCCTTTGTTCATGCTAGGCAGGTGCTCTATCACCTAGCTGCAGCCCCAGTCCCACTAAATTTTAAAATTTGCCTCTTGGAAGACTTTGGAATCCTCAAAAGATGGTCATAACATCAGAAATTAGGGATTTGTATTAGATAGTCTGTTATCCACTAATGTTGAACCAAATCACCAGGAGCACTGCTACATTTTAGGAACTATTTTCTCCAGGAGGATTCCTGGACTCTGGGAGTGACCTAGGAAATCCTGTTGAGACAGGATGGCAGAGGGGGATGGGATTTCTGTGTCATAAAACCCTGGCCATTGTTTGTTATTACATCTCCCTTAGCATCTTCCTGTGGATGGAGGGTGTGCATCCTTGAAACTTGGCCACATGACTTCATTCTAATAAGCAGCTTCAAGAAAGGTCAGCTCTTGAGGATCTTGCAAGTTCTTGAGTACATTCATTTCTCATGCAAATGCCCTCTTCTTCCATATTGCTTCTTTTTTCATAGCGTGGAGGCATAATTTTTCATCTTCTAGGTCAAAGATCAGAATGGCAACAAAAATGCCTTAACAGGAGTGGACACAGAAAAATGTTTAACCAGTGTGAAGATCTCTTTGAGTCTACCATTTACACAATCTGAGAGGGACTCTGGGGCAGTGCTGTGCCCATAAACTGCGTCTCCAAAATAAAAGTCCTGATTTGTAGAATTTGCTGATTTCCATATGTAAATAATCTCACCATAGTTGAAACCACACTACCAACATAATCATTGAACTTCTAGTTGAGAAGGAGCATGCATAGTTGGCTCTTACGAGTTGTACAGTCTGGCTCCTGTATACTGCTGGCTGGGCCTTGCTCTGTTTGCATAATTAGATGGAAGGTGCACATGTTGGCATGTATATGAACCTGGCAGTGAACATTTCTTCTGGGTTCTTTGCCCAGAAATGCCACCACAGATCAGACGATGTGTTAATTTGCCGCATGTGTAGCTGCCTCTTCTGATGCTTGCCATCTTTGCTCTTGAAACCCTCTTAATTTTGGTGTTCTGCCATTCTTAGACTACTACTTCCCCTGTTTTACATACTCTGCCTGGGAGATTAAATCTATTTTAATTGATGTAAATTCTACAGATTTCCATCATAGACCCTTCTCCAAGCTTTTAGAAATTTAACTGTCCATTGTCCTTTTTCATGGACATATCCCCAAAGATACCTGAACTTGTACATTTCTAAACTAGAATTTAATATCTCTGCGGCACAAAAATTTAACTTCCTTTTCCCAATTTAGTCTCATGTGGGTTGTGTTAGTCAGCTTTTCATCACTATGACCAAAATACCTGACAAGAACAACTTAGAGAAGGAAAAGTTATTTGGGCTCAGAGGTTCAGAGGCTCAGTCCATGATTGGCCAGCTCCATTGCTCTGGACCTGAGAGGAGACACAATATTATGGCAGAAGGGTATGTGGTAGAGGAAAGTCGCTCAGTTTATGGTAGCCTGGGATGGGGGGGAGAAAGAGCAGGAAAGCCAGAGGCCAGGGACAAAATATAATCCCCAAAGGCTCGCCTCCAGTGACCTACTTTCTCCAGCCAAGCCCCATCTACCCACAGTTATTCAAATTATTAGTTTGAATTATTCAAATTATTAATCCATTAAATGGATTAATCCACTGATCAGGCTATAGCTCTCATAATCTAATCATCTCACCCTGAATATTCTTGCATTGTCTAACATAAGGTTTTGAAGAGACACTTCATCTCTAAACCATAGCAGAGGATAATACCCATATGTTTCCAATCACCCACACTGGAAATAAGGTAGAGATCCATAATTCTTTCTTTTCCTTTATCTTTTACCTCTATATCCTATAATTAATCACCAAGTCTTGACATTTTTCTTTCTGATTATTTCTGATTGTTTCTTAAATTATTTCTTTTTTAAATATTTATTTTTTAGTTATAGTTGGACACAATACTTTTATTTTACTTATTTATTTTTATGTGATGCTGAGAATCGAACCCAGGGCCTCACCTGTGTTAGGCAAGCGGTCTACTGCTGAGCCACAACCCCAGCCCCAAAATTATTTCTTATTATCCCTACAAAGAGCCTCTCCTATTTTCCTTGTGCAGTTGCTCATCTGGAGTATCAACAACTCCTTTGCTGTTTCCTAACCTTAAGCTGTTCCCATTAAGTCTATCCTTTACGCTGATTCCTCTGACCATGCTTAAAACCTCGTCACTGTTTTCCCATGACCTAGAGGCTGTGGAGTCTCAGCTCCTTAGCTTACAGCCTGAGTCCACCATAATCACTATAATCTACTGACACACTAGCTATGCCCTTTGTCATATTGCTCCTGTAATCATGTCTTTCCCTTCACACTTCTTTCTTCTTAATGGCTTTGTTTATGAGGGGCTCTCTGTCCGCTTTGCCCAGGCCAACATTGTTAGTTCCCTTTGATTAGGTAAGACACTGTGTGGGCATCACCTACTCAGGCTTTTTCTGAAACCTTCACACTGGGTCCCTCTTGGTGCTTCCATGGTTTCCTGCTTCTCTCTCCACCATTTTACTCCCACATTGTATTATTATGTTGGGGTTCAGAAAACCATACCCCAAGTATAGCATTTTGGCATGCTGGGTATTTAGAAATGAAGGAAAGGGGCTGAGAAGCCTTATCTTCCTGATTTTCTCCTGCCTTTCTTCTCCTGTGCCCCTTTATCCTCCCAGGAAGACCACAGAAACCAGAACCCCTCTCCCAAAGAGCTAGCCATAAAACCTAGAAATATTACTCCAGACTTCTCCACCTTTCTGTTTAAGAGTTGGTAATAAAGAAATTCTTGTACCTATGTTGTCTGATAGGTCATGAGACCCTCATTCCAAAAAAGGGTCCTGCCCTAAACCAGGAAGGAAGGAATGCTACACAGAGAAACCAGGAAGAAACCGAACAGGCAGGTCTTTCTGGGCTTCGCCCTAGAGAGAGAGATGTTACTTAGGTCACAGCCTTTCTACATGGCTACCATTCTTCATTCATCCTAAGCATAAAGAAAAGCAGTTTCCCTGGGTCTTTGGGTCTTCATTTCTGAAGGCTTCTGTGTCATAAAACTCTTTAAAAAACATTATCTACTTTTTAATGGAGGAACTTTGATGGGGCAAAGGGTAGGGAGTTGTGGGGAGGGGGCATGGGGTCAGGAAAGATAGTGGAATGAGATGGACATCAATACCCTAGAGAAATGTTAAATTGTGCTGCAGTTGTGTACAATGAACCAAAATGCATTCTGCTATCATATATTCCTAATTAAAATTTCAAAATATTCTCTACTTTTTACAAGATTTTTAAAATTTTTTATTTTTAGTTGTAGATGGACCAAATACCTACCTCCCTCTCTCTCTCTCTCTCTCTCTCTCTCTCTCTTCTCTCTCTCTCTCTCTCTCTCTCTCTCTCTCTCTCTTTCTTTCTTTCATTTTTATGTGATGCTGAGGATGGAACCCAGTGCCTCACAGGCACAAGGCAAGTACTCAATTGCTGAGCTACCACCCAGCCCTGTCATATAAAACTTTGATTAAACAAATTAGTTACACTTTTCTTTTATTAACCTATCTTTAGTTGTAGGAGTGTCGGCCATGCCCCTTATGATGGGTGAGGACAGGTTCTAGTGGTCTCTGAGTTTGTTTCCTCTGTTAAAGTGAACACTGTAGTATCATAGCTACACTCTATCTTTATGTCTTTAGTGCCTTGTACAGTACTTAGCACATAGTATGTCTAGTTCAGGTATGGCTGAATAAGTAGATGGATATACGAAAGGGACACCTATTCTGTATCTTCCATTTGCAACTATCATGGTGTTGCCAGATTTACCAAATAAAGATATAGAGAGCACAAATAGTATGGAGGCTCTTCAAAAAACTGAAAATAGAATAATGCTGAGATCAGGCATTCCCACTACTGGATATATAGCCAAAGGACACCAAATCATTATATCTAGGAAATACCTGAACTTCCCTGTTTAATAGTCAAGATATGAAATCAACCAAACTGACCACTTATAGATAAATGGATTTTTATAAATATGGTATATATGCACAAAGTAATATTATTTAAAGGAAAATTTAAAGGAAAAAGTCCTGTTATTTATGGCAACATGGATGGAATGGGACGATATAATATTAAATGAAATAGGCATGGAAAAACAAACACCACATGTTCTCACTCATTTGTGCAAGTTAAAAAGTTGGTCACTTAGAAGTAGAGAGTAGGATAGGGGTTCCTAAGAGGATTGGAAGGGGTAGGGAAAGAGAGTAGTGAGAAGCTGGATAATGTGAATGAAAACACAGTAGGGGGATTGAAGTAGGTTTAATGTTATGTAGCACAATAGGGCAACTATAGACAATAACATTTAGTTATACATTTCAAAGTAACTAGAAAAAAGCTTTGTTTCCAACACATAGAAGTGGTAATATTTGAGGAGAAGAAAATGTTAATTATTCTGATTTGTTCATTACAAATTGTATACATGTATCAAATTATAATACCGTACCCCATAAATAAATGTGTGTATGTAAAGTGTGCAATACACACACACACACACACACAGACACACACATGACACAAATATGACACACATTTGTATTTGAAATTCAGGTAAATTACAAATGGTCTTTTATTATTATGAGTAGGTCCCAAATACTGCATGGTAAAAAAATGTTTTTTTTTAAAGTATTTTTAATTTATCTGAAATTTAAATTTTACTCAACATTCTTTAATTCACCTGAGAAACCTAATTCAGCAAAAACGTGAATCAGTGCTCAAAGTAGACAGTCAGCATTGAAGCTTGTGCTGAACTTGACATTACTGGCTGGAATTTTTCACAAACTTTGTCTTAAATCTCTGAAACCCAATATGTAAATAGCTGCAATACTCAGATGCACTGGCCTTCCCATAACGCTCTGCTGTGACATGGCATACATGATTTCTACTAGAGAATGAACTTTTTTTTTTTTTTTTTGATTGTCAAGGAGATTTAATCTATGTGTTTGGTTAATGTGGAGAAATGAGCAGAGCTTATCTGTGAGTCAGCTGGTGGATTCCCTATACTATGCTGGTCTGCTGTTGTTGCTGGATAGTGGTTGTAGGGCAGTTTAAAGAGAGTGTAAAATTTACCCTTGGTGTTTGGGATGAATGTAGGAAGTACAATGTGTCCCTTCTTTAAAACCTATAAAACCTTGCTGCTCAGGCCGAGATACTTGGGAACATGTGTACTGGGACTGAGCGGGCCTTGGAGAAGGACTCCATAGTGTCTCCAGTATAAATGAGGCTGTTTACTTAGCACGTTCCCTATTAAAGTATCTGATGATTCAAGTATTGTTTTGATTGGAGAATATTTTCCCCTTGAATTAGAACCCTAATCATTAATAGTTTTTAGAGTGT